>NC_143439.1:11370433-11691836 GCF_987193195.1 Phasianus colchicus | reverse complement strand
TTTCTACAGTAAAAGAAACAGACTAGCCTGCTACCTCCAATCCAAACACCTACCACAGGTACATACAGTAAAAGTTCAGGCATTTCTGGTACCACCCCTAATGCTTTAGCAAAATTCATCTCCTCTGCCCAAAATTATTCCCTTGCCATCATGATTATTTCAGCTGTATAGTTAAAAATATCCTCTGTCATTCATTCAGGTAGAAATTATTTATTACTAAGAGCAAAAACATTTGCGCTCTATCTCCTTGTCTCCCTGCCTATGTTCAACAAGCAATTGAACACTATTTGATTATTTAATGATTTTGAGTTTCTTTTGGAAATGCCACTTCCAAAAGAACACTTCCATTTCATCTTCTTCAAAGTTAATGATGCAGGACAGTTAGAAATGCATCAAGCTGCTGAGCCAGCAGAGGGAGCAAAAATGGATGGGCCATTCCCTCAAACTATCTAGTGATCATTTTGGTTTATTTCCAATTCAAATATTATCTGAAAATCTGAGGGAAAAAAAATGGAAATTTGCATTTAGAAATCCAAAAACTATAGATGAGAAGACTGCATTTTATCCTATCTTACAATGGTCTAAGAACAAAAGCTAATATTGCAGCCATTTTCAGTAAGACGTGGACTTGGAGTAGGATACAACTTAAAGGTGCAGAAAGAGCTACTGAGGCAACACAGGAACAGAAGAGGAACAAGGTGCCTCCCTTATAGCTCTGCAATGGGCTGCACATTGAAGGAGTACATGCATGGACAGGAGCAATGATGGCTGCTCCAGCATTTGAATAGATCTACTTAGTGTCTGAATCACTGCTGCTAGTACAGTTTCACTATACTAAGGTCTAAGCTGATAGACAAGAAATTAAACCTGAAAGGATTCTTTTGCTGATGCTAATTTTCATCAGCTTGCATTTCATTAAGCATCATTTATGTGTGTTGCATGGCACCACATTACTGTACTTATCCAGCCACTAACTGTAGAGCTGGGTTTTGACAGCAGAACAACCTGCTGTCCCCAGCCCTTGCTGAGAAGCCACAGTACCAGAGGCTGCAGCAGCCTCCACATAGCAAGAGAATTGGTACACAGAGACTCCAGGTGGGCTTTGGGACCTTGAAGCACTATAGGTGACAATGCGGCAACTGATTCCTTTTTTGGCTTCACTGATTTTTCATCTTCAGCATCTCTGAGGCTGCCTGTCAGCCAGCTCGCTCTGCTTTTAGCACAACATTTGACACAGCAGTAGCTCAGCTTACTAAGTTGCCCAAGCAAGGTGACCTCAGGAAAAAAAGAACAGATTAAAAAAAAAAAGATATGTAACTTACAAACAACATTCAACAAATTTCCGTATTATTTTAACCAATACTTAAGGCCAAACGGAAGAGCTGGTAAGTCAGAGATGCAGTGTTGGTGGGGAGCATTGCTTATAAAACCCAGTTACTCTGAGCAGCTCCCAGATTGCTGCTGCAGCCCTGAGGTTACCCACTGCTGTTTTTCCCTGACAGCAGGACAGATCTGCCAAGCAGCTGGAGGAGCTGGGCAGCTCCAGCTCTGCCCCTGTCTCACCAGAGCCCCCTCTGCCTGCAGGTAGCCAGGGCAGAGCTGATGTGATTGCAGCATAGGTCACTGTGGCTGGAGATGAGGAAGGTGCTCCTCTGAGTATCACCTGTCATTTGCTCTGTCACTACGGGATTAGTATGATCAGCTGTATCAGAGACCCCCCTGACACCCTGGAAGGAGCTTAATGCACTCCGTCAGTTCTGCAAGAGATGTTTGGAGCAAAATTTGAAGACCGACAGCACATACAGGCTAAGAAGCAGCCAGAAGCTGTCCACCAGCCACCAGGGTCTGCACACCACACCACCCACCTGGGAATTAAAGGTAATCAGATAAACATGGGAGCAAACGCAGCTGCCTTTCAGTGTAAATAACACAGATATCACAAGCACACAAAGACTGCACTGCTGCCTTCTTTTTTGCAAACCAATTGCAGTGCTGCAGCAGCCTCTCCTCACCCTGTGCCTCTCCATCTGGGGTAAGGGAACATGCTGATGACTGCCTCTGATTAACAGGCCACAAACTCTTGTCCTAGCACACTTATTTCCCACTCTTTGGCCTCAAGAAATATACTTCAGGCCTAGTTGACCATCCACCAAAAGAAACGTTTTCTTGGCCCTAATTGCTACTTTTTCTAGCACAGATTTTCCAGACATACATAATGTTACAGCTGCACAATTACAGCTTGCATCTCACTGAGAAGCCAAGTCCTAGCACGACTAGAAACTTACTTCTCTCCCCACATCTAATAACATCCTCATCACTACCATTATCTACTGCCCCACGGAGGTATATTACAGTATGTTACATAATGCAACAAACTCATCTCAATTGGAAACCGATGCAAGGCATTTTAATTATTCATTTACTGATGGACTGTTACTTTTAAAAATATGTTGCACTGTGCATATTTTGTTACTGCAAGCAAGCTCTGCTCCCACCGAGGAGCAGCAGGACCCTGCACTGTGGAAGATCTCCCACATGGCATTTGATATACTGTACCACAAGTCTTTTGCTTCTGATTTAGCACCTTTCCCAGAATTTGTGCAAGTTTTTGATGGTAATGTTTTTATGGTTTTCAGGACATTAAACATGAAAACAAAGCATAAGAACCATTTAAAAGAACTTAAAGCAGAAAACTGTTCTGTTACAGAACATACGGCGAACACAAAAGGAGCTTTAATTAACAGGAACAAAAGAAAGAAGAGGGCTGATATTTCAGAACCAGAGATGAGTGACAAAACTCAGGATCAGATATTTCAAAGACTTTAACACATCAAAAGTCACACATCCCAAGTTTGTGCACCAATAGTTCCCTACCCCAATTGCAAAAAGCCAGGGGGTGCCCCTCAGCTGGTGAATGCTACTGAACACAGTGTTATACTGGCCTACACAAACCAACGTCCACATCCTCAAATTTACATGCTTGTACAAGCTCTGTCTCCTCATTCAGGTTGAAAGGCTATACACTTCATTTTCAGTGGGATTCATTTTCACTTACAAGTCCATACAATGAGATAGACATGTACAACATTATAATGAGATGGAAAGTACAGTAATGATAGCAGGATAGCAAAGTCTTTGGCTGCAGTAATTGAGGACAAGTCCAAAAGCAGCAGTCATGAACACAGAAACAAAGGGGTGGGAAGAAAAACAACAACAAAAAAAAAAGGTTGCTTACCCTTAGAAGGCCTCCGGTAAGAAAGGATCTCCAGTCAGACCCCCCTCACCTCCACTACCTTAAATGAGGTCTAGAAAGGGGTGGATCCTGGCTCCACCCCTTCTGCTCACTCAGGAACATTGCATGCAGCTGAGCTCGCCTGGGTTGGCCCTGCCTTCCCACCAGGTGCTCAATCACTGCTTCAAGCCCTGACTTAGTATTTCCACTATAACATGTTAAATACCAAAGAATATGTGCAGCAGTGTGAATAGCTTCCACCGTTCTCTTAGGCTGAGAGAATATTTTTGAGGACTTGGCTATGCCCTTCCAATGAAATGTCACTTAATACTTTGGGGAAAAAAAGGAAACAGAACAGTGGTTCATAACTTTCTTTCTTTCTATTTCTTTCCATAATCAACAATTATTCTGATTTTTAGGCAGTTACCTCTCTTTAACTGACATCGGAACTACAACTGTTCCAGCCACAACCTAATACCAGGACTTGGAAACCCTGCTAGTAGGTTGAACCAACAGATGCACTTAGTTATCTTGCCAAAAATTATTCCAACGAAAGCTCCCTAGTTACAGCAGCACAGAGGTCTGCAAGTCAATTAGCCTGCTCAGAGCTCCATATTGCTGCAGTTAGCCTGCTTCCAGCATCTAAGCTACGCGGGTGTGATGTGTTTATTCCACATGAAGGAGTAACCTTGCCCTCAGATGTGCCCTCAAACACAGTTTCTCTTTGACATCAGCTTTGTAGTACAGGACAGTAGTTTATGGCTGTCTCACAGTACTTTCTGCAGCCAGTAAGGAAAGCAGTCTTTCCTCTTTACTCCAGCATCCTCTCGCATTTCTCACCCATCAGCTCTGGAGAAGAAAGGCGCCTAGCACAATCCCCCATAGCTACTGCTTCCCACCACAGGTATGTGGTCCAAGGCATAATGTCATCCTTAAAGGTTATGTCCATCCTGCTCACTTTCTTTAAGAAAAAAAAAAAAACACTTCTAATGTTTTTCTCCTTTGAGGGAAAATGACCTTTCATTGCAGAAAAACATACTAGCTGCACCATTAGCACTGAGGAGTCAAGTCCTCACTGCTTTGAGTGAAGAGCTGTGCAAACAGGCATCCTCCCACTGCTGTAAAACTGGAATGCTGTAGTGTGTGTTGTTCACATTAACTGCTGTCAGCTGTACTTAATGCAGACTGTAGGTATGCCAATTATTGCACATTATAACATTTCCTTTCACTTAATAGACTCCTTCCCATCCAAAAGGCATGACATTTAGCACAGCACATCTAGGAAGGCCAAACACAGTCTGCCATCAATGGTTTCCATGTAACATATGTACCTATAGTTCAAGCAGACATGCACCTTAAAGAAAATCTGATAATGACATGAGATAACCCATCCTTATTCAAGTACCTCATTGATTCATTTATGCCACTCAGTTTGACTGATTTAGTTATTTATTATTTAAGTTCCTCTATGCAGAGATGTTCTTTTTACTCCAGGCAGGAAAGACTGGTATTTGGTCAATTAAGCCATTTCAATGGATGAATACATTTGATTTCCTCTGTATATAAAGCTGCATGCCTTCATTCTTCAAGTAAAGCTCTGACTCTACAGTGGGAGAAAGGTGGGAGTGAGGCAAATCTCGGTTTCCTCCTTCCTCAGTTTCTTGGTTGTTATCTTACTGCTGTTGGTTTGTGGGCTTTGTTTGTAGGTGGGTTTTGGTTTGTTTGTTTTTTAATAGAAAACATGAGACTGGGAATAACAAATCATCCTTTTGATTGCAGTGACTAACAGTAAACTCATAGATCGCTATAGCAATCCACAGGTACACGCTCTGCCTCCATTTAGCTTTGGTTTAACATATTAAACTTTTGAACATTAGCCAGGATATACAGACAACTTCACAAACATTAATCATTGAATAGTTTGTATTTGACATGGAAGATTTTCTAGTTTTAACTTCTGCTAATAATAATAACCAGGACATTGATAGCAGGCATTCACAGCACAACTTATTTGAATGATAGCCATATATCTAGATAGCAAAAACCAGGCAATCACGGAGTACCTTTGGACCTGAAATTCACACAGACCAGTGCTGCCCACTGCTGCCACACATACTGCAGCTGGGATAAGTACTGATGCATACAGTGCAGCAAACACAGAACACCAGTAAGTTATTTACTATGTTTTCTACTAGTTGCTCTAAGTGGAGCTACAACATGGGTAGTTTTGAAGCCATGGATATAACATGTCTTTGTTTAGTATTCTGCTGCATTACTAGTACATAAAAGTATCAGCAGATACTCTCCTCACTAAAATGCCTCAAGCTCAGAGTCTTCTTGCTTACTGAAGTGGGGAGGGACTGCATGGTCTTCTATTGGTTCACCAGGAGACATTTCATACTGATTGCCCTGTGTTATGAAATAAGACTGTCTTTCTGTGTCTTAGAAATCTCATCTGTAAATGCATGTCTTCAGCAATACTTGCTGTGATTACTGTACCCCAAGTAAGCTGCAGTGACTGAAACTCAATCTTTGAAACAAGCAGGAAACCAAGACACAAAGCCAATATAGTGATCTTGCTTGGAAAAAAAAATAAAATAAAAAGTAAAAATCAGCATTAATAACATTCAAAATGTTTTTCAGTTAAAGATGGTCAAATGAATAGCTAAGCTGGCATTTGAAATTCAGGGTGCAAGGCATGCCGCTCGGGTTTAGTATTCAGATGTTTATAATTATAAGCCAGTCATACTCAGTCCCTCGCAGAGACATGGCCTTTTCTGCCCTGTTTCTGAGAAAAGCAGAGTGTGAGTGTCTGCACTACAACTGAGCCTGCAATACAGAGCCAAATCTCGGTGTCTTTCATCAGACAAAAGTCCTAACTCCCACAGTGGGTTTGCCTACACAAGAATGGAAGGCTTTGGCTAGGAATATATTAGCCAAAGCTAACTGTTTGAAATCCCTTTCAACAAAAATACCTGGAAACATCCTCTGCATACCTCAGCCTTGGATCTCTGTCAGGCAGAGTTGTTAAGGTAGCATAGCTTTGGCCAATCCAAGACACCACTCAATTCAAAAGCATTTCTCTGTGTATTGCCAGGTAAAATGACAAGGCCCACTGAGCCATGACACCACACACATACTCCTCAACCCATTACTCATAATCATCAGTGAGCAAATGCCTCTTGGGGGGAGACTGAAGACACTGGATGTTCCAGGCCTGCTGCTCACTGCTGGAGAGAGCCTATGCTTGGGGAAATGGTCACTGTGGTACCCTGGGCAGCTCCAGACACAGGAGCATCCCTTCAACTTCAGAGTCAACAAAGGACTTGCTGGATTATTTCTGTCCAGGACAGAGTACTTTTTGATATCACCAACCTCTGAAGCTGCAGCTGTGGGCACCTGCTCACTCCTCAGGCTTTTAAAGAAAAAAAAAACCAACCTAGGCAAGCAACTCAGCCACTCCCTTGTGATGCTTACACCCTGACCACATCACTTACCCAGGCACACCAGTACCACCCGTACTTCTCCCTTTCCACACCACTTCCTATTTCTATCAAAGAATCCTGAAAATCCACCATCCTCAACTCCAGGTTTCACCTAAAGGAGCCCCAAGGACAAGGGGTGTCCCTCACTGCCCAGGTCAGCTATGCACACCAGTTGCTCCTACCTACCAGGCTCTGCAAGAGTTACTCCCCTCCTCTACAGCACTGTACTACATTGCTGTTCTAGGCACCAGCTGGGCTGAAATGGGGCCTGGGCAGAGTAGTCCCAGGTGAAGCTGGGCTTAGGCAATTAAGGAGCAGCAGACCACAGGTGTGGTCCTCTTATCCATATGTAGATAGATACATAGATAGATATACACATACATAGTTACTTTGTAAGAGGGGAATAATTAATGAAGAGTTGCCATGTGTGTTTGGAAATCTGAGATCCAAAGAGAGAACGGGTGACTAAGCCACTCCAGGAAGAGACCTGTTCAGGTTAATACCAGCTCAGTCTTTGTCTGGAGGCTCCCTGGCACCCTGTCAACATCCCAGTGAGTGCCACTTATACAACATCTTCAGTGGGGCATTGTTACAAATGCTCATTTATGTTTAGAAAGCAATAGCTTCATTTCCTGCCACATGGAGGAGCAGATAAATAGAAGGATACCTCTGTAGAGCAGAGATTGTCAGGGGTTCAGTGACTGCTTGATTTTGCATGTGCCAAAGCACATCCTGAGACTCTGCAAGGATGCTTTTGCAGAAATCCAGGACTTTCAGATCTTAATACGCAGCAGACAATGTGTTGGAAAGACAAGGGAGAATGGAATTGTATTAAGCATGCAAATCAGCTGCCACAGATCATCTCAACCCTACAGCTAGCATGGGAGTGCTGCTACCCAGCTTGTCTCAAGCACAAGGTATTTCAAAGACCAGAAATAAAATAAAAACAAAAATGAATTCAGAGAATTCCCTGCACCAAGCCAGAGCTCAAACCCCACACCTGCAGCATTCATCCTGCAGCAACTGGCAGAATAGCTACAGATTCCAGTTGCGCAGGGGTTTGGTTCTGTATTTTTCTTTACTATGAGAGGGGTGAGGTGCTGGAACAGGCTGCCCAGAGAGGTTGTGGATGCCCCGTGCCCAGAGGTGTTCAAGGCCAGATTGGATGGGGCCCTGGGCAGCCTGGTCTGGTATTAAATGTGGAGGTTGGTGGCCCTGCATGTGGCAGGGGGTTGGAGATTCACGATCCTTGAGGTCCCTTCCAACCCTGGCCAGTCTGTGATTCTGTGATATTGAAATGGGGGAGAAGAGAGCTTCTGCTCATCTAAAAGAGTCTCATGTTTACTCCACGCTGTGAACAGATAGATATTCAGAGCACTGTTTTTGCAACTGGTCAGCCATGCTTGCCGGAGAAAAAACATGCATTTTGGCCCACCATTAGCAGTTTCACTGAGTTTTCTGCCAAAAAGTCTCCTGACAGTTTGAACACTATTCCACCTAAACAAGTACTTAACTGAAAGGTGAGGCCATGCTTTATTAGCCAGCTTTATTCTGCAAGACAAAACTGCTCCCATATCAGCCCCGTCTCTTTCTTCCCAAAGAAACAAAATTGAGGGAAAAAGGGGGGAAATGGCAGCTGTGATAGTCCTAGCTGTACCTGAACATTAATCATGTAAGAACATCTAGGAAAGAACTTTTCCTCACTCCCAGAAAAGAAGAAAAAAAAAAAAAAAAAGAAACACCAAAGCAAGCAATAGTAGAAAGAGGAGAGAAATGCTGATAGCAGGGATTACCACTGGCATCTGGTATCCCCACTGTGATGAAGGACACGGCCTTTCTCTGGGAAATCTAAAGTCCAGACTGCAGGTATTTTCATCTGCTGCTTAAAAATATATACTTTTATATTGTGTGTGTGTCGGGCGTTTTTTGCTCTCTCTATCATGTACAATTGCCACACCAGTGGAAAGAGCCCCTAATGAATGAACCCTCCATGGATAAATACAAACGGCTTTTCTCCTCAACTATGCCTATATAGCTACCATCAGTCACACCACCTCTAAAATCTCATTTTAGTCAGGACAGCCTTACAAACGTTTCCTGACTTCCCTGGAAGTATCTGCAAGTATTCATATTTACTCTTTTTTCCCTGGTGATTTAACTTAGTTTGGTTTTTGTTGTTGTTTTTTAAAACTACTTTTTCTTGTAATCTGTCTGGCAATCCCACAAAGCATGCAGAGAGAAAAAAAAAAAACAAGCCATGGGAGGTTGAAAGTGTGGAATAAGTCTAAATATTTCAACTTAAAAAGCACTTTTCCTCTAAATGCCCTTCAAACTTCAGACTTACCTTCTAGAGAGCTTTATCTATTTTTAGTTCACAGGGTCAGGAGACCTTTCTTTGCCAATTGCTAGATGGTCAGCAGTTCAGAAGCTATTGACCAACCAGGAGAGCAATAGTACAAAACTGTTTTAGGTCTCATGACCCTGTCTCAGCCAAATGGATTGTTTTTGAGCAGCCCTGGGGATAATAAATTATATAGCCAAATAGACACATTAAAACACTTTGGCTGCATAGAAGACCAGAAAGTGCTGTGGTGATGATAGGCCACATTTTAACTCTATAATGAGCATAGGTCAGATGGCGGCTTTTAATTTACTTGAACCACAGTCGTTTGGATGTTAAGACCTCAGTTCCTCCATCAGGCGAGGGAAGCTAAAAACATGACTCTGAAATCTCCTCACAGTTTAATCCAAGTGAACTTCATTCGCACCATTTACCTCCCTTACAATTAATTTTGGGACAATGTCAGGCAGATAAACATGCAAACAAAAACAAAGGCGCTATTGCAGCAGTTCTATGGCAATGCAAGCCTCTCCCAAAGAGAAAGGAGAGCAAAATGGAAAGGCTATTAATGATTAACAAAAAATAAGTAACCCTAATTTTCATCTCTTATGAAGTTTGCATAAAGTCACAAGACAAAAGGAAGAAAAAACTGATGTGAGGTGCAGAATGCATTGTAAAGCCAAGACTTGAGCAGCCAGTGAATAAGCATGACAGGGTGTGCCATGTCTTCAGCCTGGGCAGCTCTCCCTGCTCCAACATGAGCCAGCAGGGTGACAGCTGAGGAAAAAGAGAAAGTGGAGCGAAGAGCAGCCTGACAGAGAAGGTACAGGATGTGCTGCAGTGCCTCAGGTGCCACACTGCCAGGGGAATGCTGCACATGTCATCTCCAAACCCTTGGAGTAGACTAATTAACCCCGCAAAGCTTTCTGAAATAAACAGAGGGGAAAAGCAGAATGGTCTAATGACCCATTAACCCACTGATGAGCATTTAAATTCTAATCCAGCTTTTGGTTTGTGGACCAAAGCAAAGAAGCAGCTTTCTTATTGGTTTGGTCCAGCTTTTGCTAGAAGGGGTCAAGTTCATTTTTCAGGCTTTGAAGCAGGTCCATTGAGATGATCTGAGCTAGCATAAAAAAGAGTAAAAAAGAAATTAAAAGAGAAGAAAACCCTTAAAGGAAAAGATTCTGTTAAGGAAAAGCCATGCCCTTTCTGATTTCTCTGAAGTTACAAAGCACCCCTTAATGTTTTTCAGTGCCTCCCTTCATGCAGCTCAGGGTGGCTGTACCTGTGTCACCACTGTAGTGGGACACAGCACCTGAAACAGGCCACTACAATTCTTCTGGTTTTATCAAATATTTTATTTTTTCTGCGGACTCTCAGCAGCGCCCTTCAAGGAGCAGAGTCCTATGAACCCTTTGAGTTTGCTGACAGAAATTCATTCTGCATCCATAATGGCAGGCAGCCGCAAGTGATCCTAAAATCCACTTAGTTCACACACACACAAAAATTTGGATTATTAGCTTAAATATAGCTTTCCAGGTTAAGGCATATTAAATGCCAGCCTAAAGAGTTTTATATTGACAGTGACAGCAGGATTTCATTCCCTAGGGCTGGGTGTAGGAGTTTGGCAGCTCAAGACAATCAGACAGATGTCTTCTCCTTCCCAGCCTTTAGTCATCCATGTACCTCTGCTAGTTTGTTATTCTAGGCAGCCGTCTATTTTACTGGTATGACAAGGCTTGCATAAGCCAAGCAACTTAAAGCATACTTTATCAATTTTTCCCAAGACTACTTTTGTTCTAGCACATGCAGAGCGGGTTTGTTATATCAACTCAGGAAAAAAAAACCTCACAGACATCAGGAAACATACAAGAGCCCCACAGAGTGGGTGCATCAGAGAGCAAACAGGAGAGCAAACTCCAGATTTGTCTTCTGGCACAGTGAAATAATAACCAGACAGCATAGGGTCTTATATAACGTCACAAAAGCAAGCATCTCAACAGAAAATGCCTCTTCTGCAGCTTTTCTGCATGCAGTTGACATATGTTTTTTTGATGGGATTTGATCCCTCTTGTTATTATGAAGAGCATCAGGACTATCTGTTACTTGTATAGTAGCTGTAGCTTCACTGATTTCAGTGGAGACACAGCGTATCAGCCACACTGACAAGTCCAAAGTTGCCCATTATTTTTATTGGTCCTCGCCTCTCCGGGTAGACATAAGACATAATGAATCTGTCATCGGTATTTACTCATCCCCCATCATCCTCGCACCACAACATCTCATAATCTGTAATATATTTGCCCTCACGCTCTCCAAGGCAGTTCTGTTGTTTTTCTCTCACAGGTGAGAACTCAAGGAGAGGGATGCACACAGGCTTGGTGTTTCGCACCCTCTTTACCTCCCACTCCCTGTTCGTAAATTAGAGACCAAATGCCTTCAGAAAACTGCAGCAGATCAGACAATCAGGTCCTTCCCAGCCATGGATGTTCCCCAGCTCCACATGCACACCCTGTGGTTGGTGTATGGGGAGCTTCTGCCCCAGCCCCAGGTCAAGCATGAGCACTGAGCACCAAGCACCAAACAAGCAAGCACCAAGCGTTTCTGCTGCTTAGAGGCAGGAGGGGCTCAGGCTTCACAGCACATTTCACCACAGATCCATCTCAGGCAGCATAGTTATTAACTGTTAATTCCCTACAGCATGCCCAGTGCTGCGCAAAGGGGATGGCTGCTGAAAGGAAGCTGACTTCACACTGTGAATTGATGTGGTTTTCGTCCTTTCCCATCTCCCTCTCTTGCTTCTTTGTCTTTTCAGTCAATCAGAATTCTTTAAAATTCCATGTGAAAAGTAAATAACCAGCCCCAGCTCATTTCACCCCCCAAAACGAGCTGTAAATAACATACTCCCAGTCATTCATATTCTGTGACTTGAACTTTATGCTGAACGGGGTTATGTGTGTTAGCACTGGAAACATATCTCTAAGGCAGGCTGTGCTTCGTAGTTAATAGTTATGTGCTGCATACCTCGGCTGAGGAATCATTATACCCCCTGTGAGCAATTCCAAATTTATACATAATGATCTCATTACTAGTCAGCTATTCCAATTTTATCTAGACTTTAATATTTCTTGAAGCAAAAAGCATACAAAAGGGGTTCAAAATGCCAACTCAATCAAACTCCATACTGATGGACAATTACTCCGCTGCAGGTCAATATAAATAGAAAAAGGGAAAGGACTCTCCTCCAGCTAGACTAAGCTGTCTTACCTCACTTCACTCTCTGTATGCAGGACTGCTACCAGCTACTTGAATGTGGTACCAATGAGAGCCGGATAAGTTTTAACTGGAGTTGTGCCAAGGCAGCCCTGCTGCTCTACAGGATGCTGTGCAGAGGTTTTCCTTTGGTTTCCATACGCACAGTTCTCACCTCCCACCTCGTCTGTCCTCACAGTTATACCTTCAGTCATTGTCTGGACAAATTTCAACTCTCATCATTACTTCCACACCAGGGGATGGCACTGGGCTGAGACAAGAGACAGACTAAAAATGTTCACAGGACAGAGGACGTGTATTCACTCACTGTAGCAGAAGTTCCTTTCTCAAGACACTGCCACCCTGTTCCTCACTCTGCTTTTTGTTAAACTGATGGCTTTTTTTTCTTTTTTTTTCTTTTTTTTTTTTTTTGCTTTTTGTTTGTTTTTAATTTCCCTTGGACAAGAAAAAAAATCCTGATATTCCTATTCAGCAGTCACAGAATCATAGAATGGTCTGGGTTGAAAAGGATCACAATGATCATCAAGTTTCAACATCCCTGCTATGTGCAGGGTCGCCAACCAGCAGACCAGGCTGCCCAGAGCCACATCCAGCCTGGCCTTGAATGCCTCCAGGGATGGGGCATCCACAGCCTCCTTGGGCAACCTGTTCCAGTGTGTCACCACCCTCTCTGTGAAGAACTCCCTCCTAATATCTAACCTAAACCTCCCCTGTCTCAGTTTAAAACCATTCCCCCTTCTCCTATCACTATCCATCCTCACTGGGGTCTTTACATTTGCAATCTACCACCTTACACCTGTCTCTTAAGGTACTAACAATTAAGGCCATACTGTCTCAGCTACGTGCTGCCTATACAAACATCCCACAGAGAAGCAAGCCCTATTTTTCCCTATTTTCCTCTCCCATTAACATGTCAGTCATAAGGGCTGGTTGGCTTTGAGCAACACATGTTGCCTTCCTTTCACTCCCCTTGTTTGTTCCAGAGCCTGTGATGAAGACTGCAACAAGAGCACTTCGTGATACAAAATAGATTCATTTTAGTGCCACAAATTGTAATGAGAAAAGGGCTGGGAATCAATCCTATCTCGTCATGACAATCTCAAGATTGGAATCACACGGTCTACCTCAGATGTGGGCATCCATCACTCCTACCGCAGCAACACTATTGGGCAGCAGAAAGAAAACACTTTCCCTGTGCTCCCAGCACATACAGCAGTAAAAATAAAATACAACTGGCTGCTGCTGAGAAATTTCAAAATATTACTTCCTTTCCTAAAATATTAAGAAAAACCCATTTGTTTTAAAAACTCTCTCAGAAAGAGAGAATGCCCTACTGACCAAAATTTGTTACGATCCAGTACTGCTCCATGAACTATGTCATCAGTTTGCTGAGCCCAGGCCATACACTCTTTTGCTGTGAGGAAACTCGATAGGTTTTCTTTCCAGTGGTTAATGATATATGTGATGTGAGTATGCCTGAGTATGTTTTTTTCATCTTGTGGGTTCTTAGCTTGTCTATCTGCTTGAGTTTCTTGCAGAGAAAATTCAGTCAGGGCACAGTATCCCCAATAGATTGTTATTTCCCTGTTCTTCAGTTTCTAACTTTTCCTGTACCTGCAGTGATGGCCACCTCCTGCCCCCGTGGCTGTACCAAGTGGCACTGTGCCACCATGCAGTGGTCTCAGCATAGCAGCCAGGGCTCTGCCTTGCCTTCGCTTTTGCCCACTGCCACAACGAGCACCTGCCAGTGACTGCCCATCCTCTTGTCTGCTGGTGGTGAGCAGCCCATAGAAGACGACTGAATATGCTTTGACTTCTCTTTCCCTCGTAGTTTTGCCAAGTCCCAGTGCCAGGCTTGGTTACAGCCTAAGATAGGGGGAAACGCTCACCACGTGTAAATGATGAAAATGGTCAGTATTTATTTATACATCTGAGGAAGGATGACAAGGGAAAAAAGGGCGCAAATGAACAGACTCTTATACAAAACTGACAAAATGGTAAAATGTCAGCCAGGGAAAACTACCCATAGAGAACACAACCTGACAACTTTATTAACTCCAGATACGTTCCCGTGCCCTTTGCTTAGAGAAAGAGGCTCTCTTGTCACAGCCTCTCTGCTTACGCTCAGCTAACTGAGTAATCTCTCAAATCAACAGCACCGTCCCCACCCCTGCCATCCCTCTGGCTTCATTAGCACAGCCAGATCTTTCAAGGCAGAGCTGAAAAGCTTATGTCTGATTGAGGGAATACTGGGAAACTTAACTACAAAATCTCCCCGCTCTGCCCAAACACTGCAAAGTGCACAGTGCCTTTCTGAAGGGACACGAGGAGCTGCTACTGCTCTCCAGAATCAGCAGCAGTCAGGGGAAGAAGCACGGTGATGTACCGCAGGGGAAGTTTGCACCAAGGCTGTCTGAAAGTCATTCCTAGCTCATAAAGGTAATCCTATGTACAGTCATCTTCCTAAGGGCTGATAATGTATTCATCATGAGGCTGGAAGAAATTAAAGTTTGTGTGCCAGCACCGAGTGTGCCAGGCTTGCATATTCAGCTCCGCTGTACAGTCATATCATTGTATTGCTTTAGCTGCTTATGTTTTATTATTTGTTCCTATAGCAATGGCTTTGTTATTTCCCTGGAAAATAAGACCAGTCTGTCAGAGTACAGGACCAAATTTCTGCTCGTTGCTATTAGGTGCTTGTGTGCTACAAAAACATGGTAATCAAACCCTCAGCCTGATGGCTGCTCTTCAGCAGTACCCAAAGGAGGACTAGCTGACCTCCTACAAATCTTACAAACTGTGCTTACATTTGCAGTACATTCACATTATGTTACAAGTAGTCATAAATACCCGCATTAGAGTATTTACTGCGGCTACAAAGTCTTCCACACAAATTGGTAACAACCCACCTAACTATCTCTCTCCTCTCCTATGTTGTTACCCGTTCGTTTTCACTCCTAATGACCACAGTCTTATATTGCCTGCCTGATAATTGTGATATATCATGTGATGCATTGGGCAAAATACTAAGTGCAACTTACTGGCACCACCGATAACATAAAAAGCATCTAATGTAATGCTTTAGTACGATCTGTCCTGTTCACTATGACCTGCAATTATTTTTTACTCAGCTGTGCATTTCTTCTTTCAGACACAGATTTATCTTCAGCTAAGTTCAAAGGCTGGAAGAGTGAAATTAAGCATTTTCATCTGCCATTAGAGAGATACTGAGGTGAGTTCTTTATTTTCCCATTCCTTGTACACCGGTGGGAAGCACCGTGTTGATGGAAACCAAGTGATAGCCACAGGTCTTGGCCATCGTTCAGTAAGAATGCTAACAAAGACACAATGGCACCTCCTAAAAACTGCACCACACGTACAAGTTTTCTGCACAGCTTATGCTACAGTTGCCCACGGCAAAATAAAGCCTGCTTTGTGCAACATTACAGAGGTTATGGCTGGCAAATTAAACCTACATTATACCTGCCTGTACTGTAATTGCACCTGTGCTTGCTGCATAAATATATCTCTCAAATGTGCCTACTGAAGGGCAATAAATATGACTACTGAAAGGCAATGTAGATTGTCCCCTCCCCACCCTCGCTCAGCTTAAAGATATCGTGCAGTTCTTGCCTTCTTTTGAGACAATATTTGAAATGTTATCCACTCCTTGCTTTCAGAACAAGAAAGCATCACTAAGGGCAAAGGCCTTCGCTTTACAGTGTACGAATTTATCTTTCTCTTATTTCCTAATCCTATTATCTATATCTGCTTTATCTGTTAAACCCAAACTCAGCTGTATTCTACCTCCATTAATACCTTCCAAGCAGTTTATCTTCAGCTATCAGAAGCTCACTTCCTAAGCAACTTTTTGGGTAACACACTCCAAACTGCCCTTTATGTACTCTTTTCTTCAGAAGCCTTTGCTACTGTTCAGGATCCCTTTGTGATATGAGCACTCTTCTTTGAATCTGTCACCTGAAAGCACTTTCTGAGCACCTGCATTCATTAACTCAGGGAAATAAGTTGTGCTTGCCACAATGGAGCCTTCTTAAGTAAATCCGCATTTGTTTGAGAGAATAGACTTCTTGAAAAGAGGTGTAGCAAAACTCCCCAGTGACGGTGTAATTCCCTAACATATAGGAGCAGTCTGGTGATCTTAGTGAAAATGGGATTTATGTTTGCATGTGTATATCTATAATAGCATACTACAAGGAAAACATTCTTCCCCATTTTCCCTTTGCCCCCACTTGTGTGCCCCACCTAGCTCACATCTGCTTACAGAGGGTTTTATCCTCCAGCCCTACCATTCACGTGGGTTGTAACAGCACTAAGTTCATTCCAGTTGTGGTTTGGGGTTTTTTTCTCCCCTGTGAGATTTGTGTTTGGGATCTGGGCAGCTTTAATTAGAATATTTGAAAACAGCCTAAGTCAGTAGAAAATCCACAATCTTTGTGACCACTGCACCTGTTACAACACCGGTATGTGACTACAAGGTAGACAGTCAGTTTGTCTGAGGGTAGACTCTACGTCCTTAATATAAACCGAAAGCAGTCTTCTCATTATGTTTTGATAGCCCAAAGCCACAGGAAATAGAGAGCAGGCTGGGCTTTTCTGCGCTTTGTTAGAGTGAAAGGACAATCAACATCAGGAACATTAGTGGTGGCAGAATACGAGATTGCTCAGCAGTGTATGAACAGAAAACTAGTCATCTGAATTGGATTTTCAACCGGGGCCTAGGAGGCCAAATTTAATCATCCACCTAAAATTATCACACAAGTCAATATTCCCCGCTTCCCTTTGCGAGGGAAAGAAACTGATTCTCTGTTTTTCAGTCAGGCAGGTGGCCTTGAGGCAGCTAACCAGCTGGCTGATAGCTAAATACCTTTGCCAAGACACAAGCGAGTAGCATGATTGATTATCTTCCTATTGCACTGGAAGCAGACCCTCCTCGCTGGTCAGGCTCCCGAGCTCCCGCTCTGCTGGCGTGCAGCAAAACTCTTCCAAGAGCTCACAGCGGTGCTCCCAAACGCCAGCCTCTGCCTGGCCTCTGCTTTAGTTACCAGCTTGGGTCAGGTCAATTTGCTGATGGGGCAGCAATAAAAACACTGCAGTTTTGAGTTTCATTTTAGAAACACTGAAGAGATACTGGCAACATCAGCCAGGCAACAGACCCACACCATAGCCACAATGGGCACACCGTGGTGCAATCAGGGCTGAAAGAGCATTGGGGTGACAAACCTGCACTGGGCTGAACAGTGGTGTTGCAGCTCCACCAAGCTTAGCAAAGAGGCAAGAAATTCCTGAAAGCTGGATGAACACTCCAGCCATATCAGCCACACTATTGTGGCTGCACAGCTCACAGTGCTCAGGCTGGCACTCAGCTTACAGATAGCCCAGAGTCTGCCTACACCACCGTGCAGTCAAAATTCATGAGTCCTATCACACCTACTTCTCCCTCTTGGGTCACATCCTGACCTCCTGGCATAGAAAGCAGCTCCCTGGGTGCCTGTGGCAGTAGGCACACAGCCCTGCAGAAACAGCCCCCTGTGACCAAGTAGCACCGACCGCTGCCTTTCAGCCGCCATTCCCTTCCAATTCTGGAAGGTTCCAAGGCTTTGAGAGAAGGTCTTGTGGTTCCTTTGTCTAGCCCTAGCGTAGATGAGCTTCCCGGCCACTCCATTTGTGCCTCAGTTTTAACATGTGTGGAACAGCTATGGCAAAAATAAGATGTGACATAGACATTAAGGAAAGAAATCAAGCGTAAAATGAAGAACGCTAAGGTTGCAGGCTCATTTCTCATTATCTCCCTGTCAATCCCCTCTCCCCATCCCAGCCTGCTTTTAATCACCCCTCCATGAAGCCCCATGGCTGTTCCCGTCACTTTCCCTCCACACGCAGGAATCACAGCGCTGGCTGTGCATGAGGATGCCATCAAATGCTTCCCAGCATTTCTTGAGGCAGGAGAAGCTCTGCAAACTCCTGTGCAGCTGACACAGGCAAAGGGCATCCATAAATTACAGAGCATTGTCTGGGCCTGAGGACAAGTGGATGTAAGGTAAAATGCTCAGAAATAGCCAGAAAACAGAAAGGAAAAAGAATTATTCTTTCTGCAAGAGATTTTCCAGCTGTATTTCATATGATATTTTAACTGGGAGGCACATGAAGGGAAAATGTTTAAAATATAGATTGTTGCAGCTGTGAGGGGATTTCTATCCTAGGCAATGCAAATCTTCAGGGAGAAAAACACAGGTTTTGTTACAGTTCTGTGTTACAAATGCACAAGCCAGGAGGTTTTCCTCGCTGCATCAATTTATAAAGACAGAATATTCTCTCTTCGGGGCCGGGGGGGGAAGAGGGAGAGACCTGATCCAGCAGAGAGAAGTGCATGTCTGATTAGGCACATAATTCCAATGAGTTCAATCAATGAGCCCATTTATGAGCAAGTTCACCTCCCACATCACCGCTCACAGAATTAGGCCCTATAACAACATAAAAGCCAAGGAACGGACAGGAGATGAATTGCAAAAACAGCTTCCACTGAGCAAAAAATGCCTCGAGTTGATAGCTGAGAATGCACTGCGGTCTCTAGAGACAAATTCCCTCATACCAACTCTCTTACTGTGTCGCAGAAACATTGTTTGCTTGGTTTTCATTTTTAGATGAAGGCGAGAAAGAGAAATACTTCAGTGAAACCATGTGCCATTCATAGGAAGAGCTTGCTATACCTGCCATGTTATTTTTTGTATTACAAGGGGAACCAGCAAGGTGTGATGGGAATACTGGAAACAACACGAAGGGAACGCAGCATTTACACTGCAAATAATTATGTTATTTCTTGTGCATATCTCTGCACTGCAGCTGTATGCTTTAGCTTTGCCTGAGGACACACTGCAAGCCTGTACCCGGAGGTGTAAGGCTGGATTCTGCAGGGCACAGCGAGTCCTCATCAACTGGGATTGTAAATGCTTACAGACTTTGCAAAACAGAGGACAGAAAACTGGACAGACGGCACGAGAGAGCCTCCAGTGGGCAGGAAGCTGCCTACAGCCTACATCTGCCTATGGTTAGATATTCAGAAGCTGCAGGTTTTAAAGCAGCTGAAGTCTTCCAATCCCCGCTTGCTTTTCCCTGCTCCCCTCTTGACAACACACCAAAAAACCCACAGAAAAAAAAAAAAAAACAACCCTGTTTTTTCAGCTTGCTCAATCCAGTTTCCTGCAAAAGCAGCTCTGCCTCAGAGGAGAAGGGACAGAGCAGAAGCAGAGATTTCTTCTTCTGACACTGCCCACAAAATACAGACTGAGCAGCCTCAGATTGATTTGCTGGACTCAGATGCCCAGTGATGAGTTTGCCCACTGACAGCAGAAAACAAAACGCAAGCCTCATTTTGTGAGGACTGCAGGGTTTTCATTCTGTTTTGCTTAACTGAAGATTCGACAAGCTAGGAGCCACACAATTCATTTACCATCACAGAGGCAAGGAGCACCTTTCTCCAGTTCTGTTCTGACAGGTCTGTACCACATAGCACTACTGAGAAAATCAAGCTCTGTGCACGAGGGGAGGTGGACAGCAGCACAAATGCTGATGATAGCATTGCCCTTCCTCTGGAGCTGCAAATACATTTAGGAAACAGATTGGCTAAATTTCACTAAGCAATAACTAGGTGTAGATCTCTAAGTAGGTTTAAAGGTAACTAAATGCTGATAAGACTGAAAAGGCCAACAGGATTTGTCTCAGTTCTGAGCAGAGCTACAGCAAACATTCACCAAGAAAAAGATGCTAATGCTCAAGGACTTGCATTTCATAGAAACAATCACATTTTCAGCTCAAAAATGAACATCCCGAGATCTCTTTCATTCATCTGGATGCCTCTTCTGAGCACAAATCCAATTAAATTTCAAATTGCAAAATATATTTTTAATCTACCTCAGATGTTCCGCTTCTAACAAAAAGTAGGTTGCCTGTGTGTTTGTGGTGAAACTGTGACCCCACGACACTCATATTTTCTGTGTACCTCAGTCTCCGTGGATACAAAAAAAAAAAAAAAAAAAAAGAAACACCAAAGGTGTAAAGTACTGTGAAAACTAAATCAAATGGAGCCATGGAGGACTTTTTTCTTGGTAGTCAGAGAGCTGTGAAGTACTTTGTGTTCTTTATGCATACGGTTTCCAGAATAATAGCAAAGGAAATGTGTACCCAAGTATGAAATCAGTGAAAGGGGATCAAGAAAGACACCAGCAAGCAAGAACGATGTACTTCTGCACAACCAATAATGCTCTGTGACATAAACTTAGGGGAGCAATAGCTAGTCACAGAACTCATGCCCATCTCACTTTTGCTAGCACAAAGAGCACCCTGACATGTTAGCAAATGGATTTCTCAAGAAGTATTCCTTACCAGCTGCCTCCTGCTACAAGGTCAAAGACCTGACCATGGGCTCTAAAAACAATGTGGCTCTGCAATCCTTGTTTCCCAATCAGTTCCAGCACACCAAAAGACTTTTTAAGTGTCTAAAAATGAAGGGAGAATATTTTCTAGAACATCACAAATGGTTTGGGGACAAATTGCACGTCAAGCTCAAAAAAAGCTAAAGCTTCTGTCAATCATAAACTCAGGTAGCAGGAAAGTAACATTATACAATACCTACTGGCCTGCAGGCAGAGTGGGTAGGTGTTATCCACAGAGAACAGTATCTCCAATTATAGAAAGAAGCAGAAGACCTGCCAGGAACAGAGGGAAAAGGAGGTGAAATCTGAAGGATTCTTGGTTCCCACATGACTTCAGGCTCATGTTCTTGCACGGGGCTGCAGGGAGCTGGAAAGCTGATGCCCAGGCTTCCCGGGTGCCCCTCAGCATTGAGGCTCTGTCAAGGGACTGAGTCAGAGTGACAAAAGACATCTACCAGAACTCTCTGAGGGGAATCCACAGCTGGGTGAGTGCAGCCAAAGGGGTGGACCAAGGGACCTCCTGGGCCTTGCATCGCAGAACAGCTCAAGAAGGGCAGGATGGGAGGAGAAAAAAAGAGGCTATAAAGTTTTCTTATCCCCCTTCCTATCCTTCAGTGTAACAGCACAAATTCAAGTTTAAGGCTTCCAAGATTACAGACTTAAAGGCAAATCAAGTTATATACATTAGTCAAGATACAGTGTTGCTTGGGAGGAAACGAGGGTAGGATTTGGCCCTCGACTCTTATCGTGTGCTGTTAAAACAAAGAACATACACAGAAATTCAAAACCAGATAACTGGAACTAAGCTGGGCCATCAGACAATTTCTACCCCAAGTGTATAACTAGCTAAGGTCAGTATAAGAAATGGCATTGGCTCTTGATAAGGCATTCAGGAAAGGTACATCATTAAAATAAGAACTGTCCACACAAATCTCCCTTGCACATTCTCCCAGTAACACTCAATCCTGAAATGGCTACCTTTTGAATAAGACTTGGTAAATTCTTCTCCATACATCTCCTTTCCATGCAACTCTCTCACAGGAAAAACAAAACACCGAGAGTTACAGAATCCTGGAAAAAACATATAAAAGTACCAGGTAGGGAAAATCAAGTACTCACAAAAAACTGAGAGAAAGGAATAACGTTAAAATTGTCCTAGCCTCAACAATCCTACTCATAAAGTTCAGCCTTCAAAACACTCCAAAAACACTGGCAACACAGTTATGCTTTCAGCCCAGCTGCAATCCAGGGCTTTGGGTTAATTCAGAGCAGTCTGAGTGAGGAGACATACTTCTGTCCTTGTCCAAACTCCAGAAGTGAAGTATGACTGGCTGCTCTTACAGCAGAGGACAGCCACCAACAGCCCACTATGCCAGCAGCACTGCAAGTATGAGGAATGCCATGGATCAGCTTCTTCTGATGAGATCCCCCTCTCTGCATTTCAGATCTAAGGCAGCACACGCTGATAACAAGGAATGCTCCTGGGTGGCTGTGCAAGCCAAAGCTTTTACTGTTTTCTCTCATCCATTTTGTCCATTAGCACGTTTGAAATGGTGACGGCCTTTGCATACATTCCCTCACCAGCTCCACCGACAGCAGTTCACAGAACCAGCTTAAAGAATCTAAAATTGCCTCCCTGCACGGCAGCTCCCAAATCCCAAACTGTAAGCAATGCTTTTAGAAAGGCTGTTTTCAAGGAAATCATGTATAACACTGCATTTCACACCATTCTCATGTAGGATGAAAGGAGGAAATATCACTAATGGCTTTTAACCTATTTTTCATTACTGTTGCTGAGAAGAATGCACAAAGCATAAACCAGTGATAGGAACAGTCTATAGTGTGGAAGCGTGGCAGGCATAAGTCTGCTTTTCTTCACCTTCTTGAGAATCAGTAATTCTTTTCTGATTACATTATTATCAGGGGAATATATAATGTCACTGCGTGGCAGAAAATAATTTCTGTTCTTCTTCCCACCTGTTTTTTATATCCAAATTCTTACCCCATAGCAATGGATGACGACAAAACAAACCAAAATCATGTTTCACTTTCCTCCTTGACCATTTTGCTATAATGAAGCAAACCTCTGCAAAATCCCTTTCTGTGCCTGACCACTCTGTCTCGGTGGCTCAGCACAGATACATTTTTATCAAGGATAATGGTTCTTTTTAGGCAGGAAATAATGCTCTCTGTCCAGCCTGCCACAACTGCACCTTACAGATCGGCACCCCCGTGTGCCATCAGCCCTGCACTTCCCTGCAAACATCACACAGGTGTCTTGGTCAGCTTTTATAGCTTAGGATAGGCATTTCTTGGAAAGGAAATTAAACGGTGGGAATACGCTACATGGTTAAAACAAACTGGACGGGGGGGAGGGAGGAGGGAAGAAAAGAAATAAGAAAAGAAAAGGTCGTCTCTATTGCAAATAACAGCGGGTTTGGGGAGCGGCACGACACGCGCTCTGCAGGACGCATGACGAACCCCTTGTTGCATGCCGGATTTATGACCAGGGTCCCTCTTTTACGAGGCTCTCCGAGCTACGAGCTCACTGCACAAACGCTTCCCCCACCGTCCTTTCCGAAAGGCTTTACTGCCATCTAATGGCTCTTGTTGCAGTCTGCACGGCGCTGGTTTTTCCGCGGCTTTGCTCTGAGCCCAAAGGTCAGCGCTGGGCGGAATGGGGCACCCACCGCTAGGACGGCAGAAAGCAAGGGGGCAGCTCTGCCTCTGGCAAATGGTGGAGGAAAGAAGCGGCTATAAAGCTGGACGGTTATGGGGAGAAACACAAATGCCCCGGTTTGGGACCATCGCCCAGGCGTGATGCTCAGAGGCAGGGAGTGGGTGAGAGGCAGTGCTGAGCCCATCTCTGGGAGACCACGTCCCTGTAACTCCTCTGTGGTTGTGCTTGCAGTTCTGCAGCTGGGTTCTCTTTGGGATTTGTCCAGATAATCACTTCTCTCCACTTTTTGTTTGAGCTTGCCTAGGTTAAGTGTAATTTCAGGGTAGCGATGCTGAAAAATTGGAATAGCAGAAAGTCTGGAAGCAACTGTCATCTAAATACATATTTCCAAGAGAAAAAGCAGTAACAAGATGTTTCTCCAGTAAGCTGCATAAAAGCACATAATACAAACAGCTATGGAGCAGAGTGCTTAACAAAAGCCATCAGCTAGTCAGGAAAGATCTATGATGCCAGCAAGACTGCGGGGAGCACAACTGAATCCAAGGGCCCTAAATGAGCATGTAAATGCACAAAAATAGAACAGGAGGCGTATAAGACACAAAACTATGCTGTGTTCACAACCGTCTTCTTTCAGTTTTCAAGGTCTGAAATGAATAACCTCATCAAATCCAGGAAGAAAAAAAGGAACAAAAGAATTGCTGCCTCATTAGTATCGTCATCAAATGCCTAGGTAACATCATATTCTTTTTTCAGGTAAAATCATAGAATCACAGAATGATTTGGGTTGGAAGGGACCTTGGAGATCATCTAGTTCCAACCCCTCTGCAGCATTGCTAACCAAATCAAGCACCAGATCAGATTGCTCATCAGTCTGGAGATTCACAAATATGTGCACAGAAGGGATGTAACCCAGGATAGTATTATCATATTAACATATCAACATAAATAAGAAGGAAACTGATAAGTTTGAATGATTTCACTTTGAAATTAAAAGTCATTAATGGAAGGAAGGTACTCAAAAATCATGTCAGCTGGTATCTGCTTCTAGTATAGATATTAGGACAATATTTGCTCATTTTCTTGCTTGTCCACTACTGTACTATTAGTTAACCTGTAATTAAGATGCTTTTGCATTGTGCACATCCATAGCATTTGCTGAGGATCTCAGCACATCTTGCAGATGGCAATAACTTGTTTATATTCTTGGAAAGCAGACACCCCTGTCTGCAGCCCACAGGCAGAAGAATCAAGGCAGGGTGCAGCGAAGTACTTTGCATGAGAATCCCTTCTGTCTTTACACAGAGCAGCAGAGTCCCAATTTCTGTTTGCTTCACAACTCCTTATGACAGTTTTCTCAATTGGGGAGATCTCATTGACCAATACTATCAGTGAATGCACTGGTGAATTAAGAGAATTTCCTCTTAGTGTACTTACAACTCTTCCTTTGTATATAAGAATTGTGTTAGAACCAATTTTATTTTCACAGACATTCCAATTTCTGCCCACTGCTGGAATATTGCTTTGTCTCTTGGTCAAAACACTTTCAGGCAAATTTGTGTTTGACAACTGGATGAACTCATAAGGCCTATCAAATGGATGGTACAGCAGCTCTCAATAGGGTATCTTGTAATGTTACACAGTTAACTACCAACACAGCCCAAAACAACCATATTTTTCAGGCCAAAATGACAACAGGAAGCCTACGGTTTAGAGGCACAAACACAAATGCAAGGGTGATCTGTTTAAATCACAAACTTACTTACAGATGTGTGTTTGCCCAGATTCTTCCATGTGCATCCATTCCTGATGGCCACAGGCAGCTGTAGAACAAGCACACGGCATCTTCTTTAAGGAAACATCATCAGAGCCAGGAAACAAAGACTGCAGAAGGAAGAAAACTGAACCTTTATGATGTAGAACAAAAAAATGAACAGTTCAGTCATCTCTGGATGTAAACACACACACACACACACTGAATTCTCAACACAGGAGCTGAGATGAATGTAAATAAATGTGGATATAAGCACTGGCTATAAACCTGTGGATGTGAAATCGGATGCCAACGTGGAATTGCCTTCAGTTGCCTCATTGATTAATGTACTGGAAAGACTAGCATAACTTTCAAGGACAGCATGCTCTGTGATCAATTGGCTGGATTTTCTTGAAACCTTTAATATACCATGCAGTAAAGGGATAATAAAATAATCTCCCTGCATTTTCAGTACCTAGCAGGAATTTGAGCTACACACGAATACATCCTGCATGATCCAAGACAAATGTGCTGTAATGACAGAAGCGTATCTGAGCTTCTCTAGTACAAGCCTCCATGAAAAAGCATTTTCAGTCTGAAAAACAAAAGGCAGTGAAAGAGGAAGGCTTTGTGACTCCTGATCACCAGCCTTGCAATAGCTAATCTCAGGCTCCAGCCTGTACTCCTTCCTCTGCAAAGATTGCAGTGCTTTTCCCTCAGCTCGGCATACTCCCTGGATTGTATCTATAGGGAAATACTCCCACTTAGTCACACATTTATTCCAGTTGTTTATTCAAGTATTATTTCAAGCTATTATTTCCCTCTCTTTTCACAATCTCAGGTATGTGTTGTGTGGCCTTTTGCACTTTTATAACGTTTGAGGAGATTGCTGGAGATAGCCTTGGGCTAGCTAGCCTTCCTGTCATTATTTTTCCAAGGACACCAGGCTCACCTAGATCCTCTTAAATCTTCTTCACAATGTCCCTGTGGACAGCAATGGACTATTTCCAGCCCATGGATCTTCTCTTGAGAATAATCTACCTAAGCAGCAGTAGTCGTATTCAGTCTGAGCAAAAATGCATTTTTTTTAACTAGGTTTTTCATTTTAGTTATAGAGTCGTAACATGTCTCAGCTCTATCTGAATTCAAAATAAGTAGCCTTTAATGTATTTAATGCTACAGCTTTAAAAAGGTCCAGGAAAAGCTTTGCAGCAAAATTTGTTTCCTAAGAAGATAAGAGCAGGGAGAACAAATTCTGATTTTATGGCTAGAGCTCTGTATTAAGAGGTCTTCTCAGCTATTTTTTAGCAAATAAAAATATCCAGCTACTCCCCATTCTCCAGGGAACTTCAGAGTCCTCCACACCATGTCCCACCAAGGGATGCTGCTAACAACAAGCTACATACAGCCACGGGCACTAACATCAGTGTTGCTGGCCAAAAACATCCACCTCATCATAGCAGGGCAGGAGAACCACACACAACCCCTCCCCACCCTCTTGCTGTCTCCAGCTTGAGACACCCCTAGCACTGAGCAGCCCAGGGATGAGTATCCACTGCTTTGATGCTGTTTTCCCCTCTGTATTTTCCAGGGGATATCTCTGTGCTCACGGTGTCTTCCCACTTGAGAGCATCAAAGCCACAGTGTTGCAGGTAGTGCCCCAGCAGCCATTCTGCCTTCTTTGTCTCTTTCTGGAGGTCTCCAAGAGTCCCATTTCCATGTCAGGACCTACATTCCTACACAGGACTATCACCTCTCCCTGAAATAACAGCCAGTATGAACTGCAAGACCAAAAAAAGTAAAGGAGGTTACCTTCATGAAATCATGAAAGGAGGCTACCTTCCAAAAGGTCATGTTTGAGTGTATCTATATGGTGAGTCAAAAGAGGGAAGGGAAAGAAAAGGAAAAGAGGAAGGAGAAAAAAGAGAGAGGCAGAGAGTTGCACGCAAGCGCTCCCTGGACTGTCAAACAGATGCACGCTTCACTGAGTAGTTATATGGCACTTTTCACCTTTCAAAGCAAGGATGTTTCCGAAGTCTCCATACCTGTCAGTCCACGCACCGCAGCGTGACATCAGACCTACTATCTCCTGCCCACCAGCTGTATGGCACCGGCCACAGCTTCAGCCGCTGCCCACCGCCTGGTCACCCATCACTTCCCCAGACAAAATCATTACCCATCATTTCCCCAGACAAAATGATTCTTGCCCCTAGAAAACACAGAGCACGAACTTCCTAGAGAAAGACTTCTGCCGAGTTCCTCCATTCCAATTGCTGTACTTGAAGCTGAGGCTTGCTGCTCCTGCTCTTCCTTCAAAGCTCGCTGTATTTTGATAAAGGACATCAGTGCCTGCGAATCCTTTCATCAGAGAAGCATCGACTATTTAATTTTACAGTTGTGGCTTTTTTCCACAAGGGATACAGGGAATTCATTAGTAATCACACATCAGAGAGTGCATCCACCTACATGTTCCTCTCCTTTGGCAGTCGTATAATTACACAATCATTTCTTATCAAAGAAATTTTTCCCTTTAACTTCTACACAATAATTGCCCATGGCTTTGCTTCCCTTTATCTCCCACAAAGAGAGGGAAACTCTAAAAAAAATACTTGTGTCGAGAGTTGTTCTGCTTCCCTTTAAACAGCCGAGCGCAGGGCAGTCAGAAGCATTAATCTACTCCCAAAGCAGAGAGCAGAGTTCAACAAAATGCCCCAGCCAGCAAGTGAGAAAGGCACGGCCATGGGGCCGTGGACCCGCAAGCTGCTGCAGCTCTCTTTCTACAGTGCTGCTTCCCCCTCCTTTAATTCCTCGCTGGCATTTGGTTATTAGTCCCCACGCAGTAAACAATGGGTTGCAAATTCTGACAAAAGGAATGGCTGAAATGATTATTCATCCCTCCAAGAGATTGCTCTGCGAGCTGAGAGCTGCACGTTCTGCATGCTGTGACTAAGATACAGTCCCATGTGTTTTCCCGGTTCAATCAAGTGTGCGAGGAACTGTCACAACAGTCCCTGATGCCAAGAAAATAAAATTTAGGGTAGAACGGTAAACCTGAGCTGCATTTTAATGGAATTTCATTTGCACCTGTTTTCCCTACCCTTTGTTTATTTTATTCTTTTTTAATCTTTATTGACAATTCATTAAAGCATTAGCATCCCTCTCAACAGCGAAAGAAAAGGGAGTTGTTATTGTACCTGTCTGGATAATTGTTGCTGAAGTGTTGTCAAATTCTTAGAAGTGGCTATATATCTTTCATGGCAGGCCACTGGGACTGATACAAAAACATTTCCAGGCGTCTGTAGATTTTTTTCCTGCCTTTAGAAGAAGACGTATAAAGAACAAATAAGTCAAAATGATAAATTATGACAGAAAAAAAAATCAACATTTGAATTGCTTGATAATAGCATGAGCGTAGGGCTTGAGGGAAGATTACAGCAGCATCAGGGAGGAACAGAACTGAAAGTTATTTAAAAGTAATAGAAACCCTCTAGGATCTGCAATCCCACCATTGTTTCCCTTTGGAAAAGTGGTTTTCAGAAGCTCCAATTAACCTTAATTGAATTCTGCCTTAGCAATATCTAGAATTTTAATTGACTGGGAAGGTGATCATAAATCTCTGTTCAAAATACAGCTTGGCCATTAGCAATTCCCAGAATGGCACGGCAACGTGCCTCAGAGAAGGACTCGGCTGTTCTGCAGGTAAAGGGAGCTTATAAAAAAGATGGAGACCGACTTTTTACACGGCCTGATAGTGGTAAAACAAGGGGGAACAGATTTAAACTAAAAGAGGGGAAATTTAGGTTGGATGTTAGGAGGAAATCCTTTACTCAGAGGGTACTGAGGCAGTGGCACAGCTGCCCAGAGAAGCTGTGGATGCCCCATCCCTGGAGGTTCTCAAGGCCAGGTTGGATGGGATTCTGGGCAGCCTGAGTTGGTGGGGGGCAGCCCTGCCCACAGTAGGGGGGGTATAATTAGATGGTCTTTAAGGTCCCTTCCAACCCAAGCTGTTCTATGAATTTATAAGGGTGCTGTGGGACCTTAAAACAAGCGTTCAGAGGTCAAAATCCCAGCAGCAAAAGCCAGTCTGATGGGCAGCCATCATCTCCAGTGCTGGGAGTCAAGGAAGAAGGACCAACATATGCACACATCCTGCCCGCAGCATCCTTGAAGGCTACCCCACATTAGCCCAAATTTCTGGCCTGAGAGAGACATCCCAGACTTCTCACCTCTCAGTCACCAGCAGATGCCCACCTGCTGCACTGTGTGGCTATGACACATGGACAACAGCCCTTCAGGCCTCAGTGAGCACACATTTACCAGCACTTAGCTGGGCACTGAGTTCAGCCACAGACAAACTGGCACGAAGAAGAGCCATGAGCTCAGTTCCATTCAAAAACCTTGAAGTGCATAGGTCTCAGAATGCTCACAGTCATCAAAGCACTTCATAGCATAGCCTCTCACCCTCACCACAGCTCTGGCCAGCACACAGTTATTGCTAGATGAGCTCTGTAGCTGAATGAGCTAATGCTGAAGTAGTCAGAGGAAAAAGAGCTAACACAGACGCATACATTCAGATACTTAAAACACGCATACGAGGATGTGCTGCCCACTTCTAGTTCCTAGAGAGGTCAGTGGATGGCAGCACCTGAGCAAAGTCAAAGGAGCTCAGAGAGAAGTGAAAACAAAGGCCCTACTGATCTCCTTAGGGCTATAGGAATCAGAAGGACAAATAAAAGATCCTGGGGTCTGTTTTCTTTACCGCAGGATATAAATCCCATTTGCTTTAACAGGAATTTACATCACACAGCAATAAAATAGGACCCTGGCTTCTAGCTGCATGCTCAGACAGCATCACATATGCTTAGAAATAATACCATCACATGCAGAGGAGTCACAGGAACTTGGGGGGACCTAGAAAGCCTTCACCCAGGCTGAGGCAATGGGCAGCTGCATAGAGGAGCAACCTGAGGACAAAGAGGATGCCTGAACCCACAGCCACCACACACACATCTGCCTTTACTTTATTCCAAGCCCAGCAAAGCTACTGCTGAGCCTGAGGTCTACAAGGCAGTTCAACATCGGACTGGCACTGCCAGCCCATTGATCCCCTACACCTGCTAGCTGCCAGTTCAGCTCCCAGTGGGGGCTCTGACTTCAGAAGAATAATTCTAAGGCCTTTCTTTGTCATCTTTGCTCTGCAACGGGCTTCTGCCACTGGGGAGGGGGCATCTGCACAGAGGTGGGGCTTTTCTGACTTCAGTGCTCCACAAAAGAAGGAAAAGCAGTTCCAAGGTGTATAAAAGGGTGCATGGATGTTCTTGAGCCTCTTTCAAAACTGCCCCTTTCTTCCTAGCATATGAGAACGATAGAGAGAGGCCTTTTACAAGGGTAAGTAAGTGACAGGACAAGGAGAAATGGTTTAAACTAAATGAGGGTGATGAGGCCCTGGAGCAGACTGCTCAGAAAAGTTGCCCTGGGAGCAGAAAGGACCAAAAGCAGACCTGTTTTGTCTGCCCACCCTGCCCTCTCAGTCTTCAAAGCCCTTGAGGCTCCAGGGATATCTCAATACACACAGGGGGAGCACTGATGTGCACTGAAGGACATCCTAATGTCCAGATCCATTGGAGAAGAGGCTTGGGCAGGTCACCCACCTGTGGCAGCACCAGTGATATTTTGGGCTTAGCCAAGAGTGAGATAGAAAGGAAGTGGGACCAAGGAAAACAGCCAGCCCTGTACCCTTGCCCACCCTGGAGCGCCCTGGTAGGCAAAGCCTGGCCCTCCTTCTGCAGGCAGCAGTGCCTGGAAGAGCAGCCAGCTCCAGCAAGGACGGCCTTTAGCCTATATAGCTGCGTTTTCCATCCTGTCTTTCACAAAGCATGCTATTACTTTCCTGGCATCTCACTCATGAGCTGCTGAGCAATGGGCAGCGATGGTAACAGTCATGACACAGAAATACTGATTGCATCTCTGCAGCACCCAAATTCAGTCCTTTTAATAGAAGTTCTGTTATTGTTCTTCCCAGCACAGCAAGAATTTCTCTTTTAAAATATATCTCTCTTATTCAATATCATGGATGGCCTATTTCTCTGGCAGTAAAACATCCGCTCTGTCATCAGGTTTAGAGTTGAAATCAATCCAGAAACACAATGTTAGTTCAATAACGATCCATTTTGGCAGAACAAACCTGCGGTGCCCAGCTGCCCACCTGGACCCACCGCTGCCCATCAGAGCAGTGCTGGGGCCACGCTCCTCCCTCCCCATACACCGTCCCAGTGCTGCCTTTCAAGAGTCAAGAGTGGATATTTGATGCTCAGCGACAAGAGTTGCATAATGGAGGCAATGCATCTTCGGTGGAGAAAAATGACAGCCGCAATAAGGCAACTAAACCAATTCATCACTTAATGCAAAGCATTATTGTGCTGCAGCCGGAGCAGCGCACCGGGATTGATTACAAACAGGATGACACCTCCCTATGGACTGTCTGCTGTATTATTATAAATAAATACCCATTCATTTTGGACTGTGTATTACTGCAGAGGATAGATTATAGCTCGAGTACGCAGTAAATATCCCATTGAGTACAGTGTCCCTTTCTCTCCAACAAATGATTTTTGTCTCGCATAATACAGTTTCGTGAACAAGATAAGGGAACAGAGAAACGCCAGGAGACAGAGAGATCTGCCAAAATCTCGATGGGTATTAAGGAGCCATTGCCATGAAGGACGCACCAAAACTGCACTCACTCGTCGGCAGAGGGAGCTGAAGGGCAGACGGTTGCAGAAGGCTCCGAGATGGGAGCACAGCTGCAAAATCTCCCCAAGACCGCCAGCGAGACAACAGCAGACCTTTCTGTTTCCAAACTTTCTCCATCCCCTACGAAACGAAGCGTCCCATTTTGCAGATAAGGTGGTTAAACAGACAGCAAACAAATTGGATCCCGAGAGAACAGAGGAAGCTGCAGAAGAGCCAGGAGCTCAGCCAGACTCCAGCTGCCGACAGTGGTGCCTTGCTGTATCCCCAGGGAGGCCTCGCACACATGGGAGAGCAGCTTTGGAACAAACAGTGCTGTTTGCTAATGTGGCCAGCAGAATATCAAGCAGTAACAAAAGCAGTATTTTCCTTCCTCTCTATGTCCTCTCCGTATTTTCCTTCTCTTCAAATAGCAGAGAAACCCTTCTCTACACAAACACGTAAAAACACTCAGGCAATTTTCCATCTCCAGTCAAAATGGCAGCTTTCCCTTTGATTGCACATTCCAAACCACTGCTCAGTTTCCTCTGACTGTTTTACAAAGAGTGATCTCCATTCTCCACTTGTGGCTGCTGGCTTCCTTGCCACCCAGTATTTTCACCCATGGGCAATCCAAGCACACTTTCAAAAGCTTTAACTGATAATCATCTGACAGGGAGCTGCTCTTCCCATTTCTCTTGGGGTCTAATTGAACCCTGTGGAGAGTCCCAAGAGGAATTTGGGGCTGCTGTGGCAGTCCTACTTCCCAGGGAGCCCATCATCGCCATTCACACACATGGTCTACCCACACATGCCAGCATTCCCAAATTTCATAGAATTCAACCACAAGGAGCTGGATGAGAGCAGCTCATCCCTTCCTACTTCTATTACTGAGCTCCAAAATCACAAGAAAACAGCAGAATGCTCAAGGGTGTGTATGTGTCATCCCTTAAGGAAAAGAGAAAAATGGCCACAGAGTGAAAAAGAGGCAGGTCTGGCACGGGCAGTGTGTTTATAAGCTGCAATGCCTGCCAATCTGAAAAGCAGCAGTATTCCCAAAGCACAGCTCTCAACATTCTGTTCCAAGTTAAAATCTTGAAGGAAGCAAATTCTATAATTTAGAGGACATCTGCAACACTGAACTCACACCAAAATGTAAATATAAAGCAGCAGAAGCCAGGTTTGCCTTGTTATCCACTCTGCCTAAAGCGGTTTATTACTGCCATAACTAGCTGGTGGCAGCATCTCTGGAACTGATTAAAAATCTAGAGGAAAAAGAGAGGAAAAAATGACACTGTGCTATGCAAGCACTGTTTACTCTTTCCAGATAAGACAACATAAGCACGGAGGCAAATGCAGACAGTAAAAACTGCCACACATACCTACACTTGGCCAGAAGGAACAGCAGATAACCAGACAGAGAAGATGCCCTGCACAGCTGGTGTTATGGATGCAGCCAGCACCCTTCACCCTTATGCCCATAATCTCATGGCATTCTGGAATAAAAGGGGTAGGTGTGCTCTTACAGCCCAGAAGGCCAACAGTATTCAGGGCTGCATCAAAAGAGGGGTGGGGAGCAGGGAGTGAGAGGGGATTGTCCCCCCCTCTAAACTGCCCTCGTGATGCCCAATCTGAAGTAGTGTGTCCAAGTCTGGGGATTCCAACACAAGTAAGACACAGAGCCGTGGAGTCAAAACTAGCCTACCCTTGGAGCTGCATGGAGACAGATGCTAAGGCTGACCACTTTCAATTCCATGGGTGATGGCTACAATTTGAGCCTGGCATATCCAACAGGGATGCTGGGATCGCAGGAAGCCCCTCTGGGCAGCCTGGTGTGATAGGGACCAGCCCAGCAAGGACACAATGCACAACCAGGCCCAGCAAGCCTGCCTGTATAGGGACCTCTGTGAAACAAACAGATCTTGTAAGAGCCAGGGAGAGGTAGCTTTTTCCATACGCATTTCCTCTCGCTTCAGTGTTTCTTGTAACACTGATCAGCATTGCTCTTTCAGAGGACGGCGATCTCTGAGCTGCTAGCAGCCCTTTAATACGGCTATATTTGCTTTTCAATCAAATTCCACTGCTTTCTGGGCAAGAAGAATAGAGAGACCTACCTGCAATTGGCTGCCCAGAGAGGTTGTGGATGCCCCGTCCCTGGAGGTGTTCAAGGACAGGTTGGATGGGGCCCTGGGCAGCCTGGTCTAGTATTAAATGTGGAGGTTGGTGGCCCTGCATGTGGCAGGGGGTTGGAGATTCGTGATCTTTGAGGTCCCTTCCAACCCTGGCCATTCTGTGATTCTGTGATTCTGTGAATTTCCCTGCTCTTTGCAGTGGGATTTTATTCACCCTGCTAACAATTAGAACTGGAGGATTGGAGCTGGCCTTTATGTTCATTCTTGAACATACAAATTAAGGTGATAACACAGGTGAAGTTTCCTTCAAGAGGAGAGAAGTCACTGCATCTCACAGTGGTGTGACAGTGCCTGGGTACAGTGGAACTGTAATCTCCTGCTTTTGCCAGAAAAGGCAGAAAGGCCACTGAAGATGACTATGGGATAAGGTGATGGTTGGCTGCTCCAACCAGCAGCAGCTGGATGGGGATCAGGTCTGTGACTGTGAATATGCTTTAATTCCTGCATACACCCACCCCATAGAGCACAAAGGCCAAGTGCTAGGAAGCAGTGGGAGCCTGAACTTGAGTACAAAATCCCCTCACCAGAACAAAACCCTGACTGTGCTCGCCCTTGGGCCCCAGACAGCACTGCAGGGGGCTGTGCTGAGCGGTGACCTCTCCCACAAGACTCACTATCAGACCTTCTGGAGCCAGCAATGATCAACTACCCCAGTTTCACCATGCTCACAAAGTATATTTTCTGGTCCATGGGTTTGCTCCATGCCACGTCATTGCCAAACCAGGTCACTGAGCACCCCTGCTTAACCTTCCACAAGCTATTTCCAAATGCTATCAAAACAGGAGGGCCTCTCCATCACATCTCCCTATCCCCACATACCCCATGAAGCCTTTTATTTCAGCAAAAGCTCCCCGGGAGCCAAAAACCCCCACTCCTGTGGGGGCCCTTCTGCCACCTTCAAGTGCCTTGGGCTCACTGCTCTCCTGAGGGTACTGGCTGCTGTCCCACCTAGAATGACAGCTAAAAGATTGGCCATGTCCCACCTCACACTGAGCCCTGAACAAGGTCTTACCTGGAGTGAGACCCCATCTGGAATACTGCATCCAGGCCTGGGGCCCCCAGCACAAGAAAGATGTGGAACTCTTGGAACAGGTCCAGAGGAGGACCACTAAGATGATCAGAGGCTGGAGCACCTCTCCTATGAGGAAAGGTTGAGGGAACTGGGCTTGTTTAGCCTGGAAAAGAGAAGGCTCCGGGGAGACCTCATTCTGGCCTTCTGATCTTTGAAGGGAGCATATAAACAGGTGGGGAATGGCTGTTTATGAGGGTAGACAGTGATAGGACAAGGGGGAATGGTCTTAAACTGAGACAGGGGAGGTTTAGGTTAGACATTAGGAGGAAGTTTTTCACCCAGAGGGTGGTGACACACTGGAACAGGTTGCCCAAGGAGGCTGTGGATGCCCCATCCCTGGAGGCATTCAAGGCCAGGCTGGATGTGGCTCTGGGCAGCCTGGTCTGGTGGTTGATGACCTTGCACATAGAAGGAGGTTGAAACTAGATGATCATTGTGGTCCTTTTCAACCCAGGCCGTTCTATAATTCTATCATGCCAAGGTCCTGGTGAAGGGACTTTCATAGGGCAGTCCCTGTTTCCACAAGGATAACCTGATCAAAGCTGTCTCTGGTCTGTCTACTGTACTGAAATCACCTAAAATACTATTTTAAAGAAATCACATTCCTGAATCTATCACACAGCTCTTTTCCTACCTTCTTTTTGTCAGCAGTGGGCGCATCACTACTTCATACCAAAAAGCCAATGCTGCCGTGTCACACATCCCTCTTCTGGCTGGGAAACTTTGGTGGGACGGTGGGAGGGGGATTCACATCTGCCAACAGGTGGTTTTCCCTTTAAAGTCAGGTACATCAAGAGCAGCTTTGCCTTCCTCTGTAAATTCCTTTCTGTAATCGCAGCTAATGAATGTCTGTTCCAAATATTATAATGTCCCTGAAAGAAAGAGGGAAAATCAGAATTCCTTTTAAAGAAAACAATGAGAGTATGATGAATTCAGAAAGCCCAGCTGCCCTACCAAAAAATGTCAGCAGGCTCACCCAAACTCAAGCACATATGTGCTAGTAAGACACTACTTTGGTGGAAACAAACGGGAAAGAAAGCTACTGGATGAGCCCTGAGAGTCACTCACACAGGAGAAACAGGAGCGTAGAGAGAGCTTTCTGCTCCTTGTAAATGTGCCCTACAACTGCAGAACCTGTCATTTTGTGTTTGATGCAGCCCAGATAGGCAACTCAGAGGAATTTGCTATAAATACAACCGTTTGTGGGATACACACTTCATTCTAAGCGGAGAGGCTTTTGCACACTCTGGGCTTGGCACAAGTCAAGTGTGGAGGGAACTGAACATTCACCCCTGGCACAAGCTGACACCAAGCACTTGCATAACCACAGGGACAGGTGGCACTGGATGGGCTGCACTCTGAGCAGACAGATAGACGGACAGTGGGACGGATGTGGGAGCGGCAGCAGCCCTGCCTCTGGGGCAGCCCAATCACTGCACATGGCCCAGCACACCCCCGGGGAAAGTCCAGAGCTGCCCAGCTGCCAACATCGCCTCTGTGACAAACGTGCCAGCTGGAACCCAACCACTGGAGAGGTCACCAGGACACCAGGGTACCATGAAACTGAGGGAATAAAGTGTGAAAAGCTGAGGTTATTCCCCAGTTGGAACGTTAGCATTCTGGAGGTTATTTCTCCTGAGGCTCTGGATCCCTCCTGGCCTTTCCACCTCAACGATGGCAGGCCCTGATCAGCACCCTGCTTCTCAAATGGAGCCAGACAGCAGCGTTGCTCAGCACATAAATACCTTGCTCACCATTTACGGGATGACTTCCACAAATGCTGATACAAGTGTGTGAAACCGTCATCCCCGAGCTGCCCTCCTTGCTTGGGGCAACCCCAGCCCTGTATCTCCGTGTGCCATCGAGCGTGTGGCCACCGTGAGCCCTGCACACTGCAGGGCCAGCACCTCCACCGCTGTTGCCCTTAAGGGAAAGCACTGGCCACAACCAAAGCCTGCGGTGCCCTGTCATGGCACCCATTCTGCTGCCTTCCCCATGGGCCACTCCGACCTCACTGCCCCCCCAAAAACTGGCATGTAGCGGAATTTCATCAGGTCAGCACAACACAACAGCCCTGCCGTGCCCAAATTGCCCCCAGCCTGCCTGCAAGCTTCCCAGAGCCACACCATGTCCCACAGCTGACCGGGAGCCAATGCCCAAGTACTGCTCAACGACCTCAACCATGAGCATCCCACTGCTCTCTCTCAGGATACGGGCTGCAGGTGGCATGGGAATCCCTGTGGCTGCAGAAATAGAGCCAGGCACAGCAGGGCAGCCAAGGGGAAGAGATGTGAGACGCTTTGGGAAGCTGAGTCACACGTACCCTAAATGAACGGCACACTCTGTGCATTTCCAGGAGGACTTGTATTTCCCATTCCATCGAATCGAGCCGCGTGAGTCACCCCGCAGCGTACCAGCCAAGCACCGGTTCGCAGCTGGGAGGTGAGCGCAGCCTGCTCGGCTCTGGTGCAAAGCAGTCGGTAGGGAAAACAGCCTCGTGTTCAGAGAGCATCCGCCCTCCTGGGAAATGGGAGTGAGGGCAGGTTACAGGGAAACAAAAAAGCCGGCGGGCTGCTGGCTTCACACCTTTAACACACTTACTCCGCTTATGGCGGAGCGTAAGCATTACGGAGGCGAAGCGGCACGCTGACGCTCTCAATGAGGCGCGGCGCCGAGCAGACGCACAGCGGCGCAGCTCCTCGTGCCGCTCGCCGCCTCGCGGCGCCCCGCGTGACACGCGGGCAGCACCGCCCCCCGCGCTCGGACGTCACGCGTCGCCGCTGCCGTCACCGCGGGTTCCGCAGCGACACCTCCGCCGGGCGAGCCCACTTCGCGGCCGCGCGGGGGGGAACGAGGCGACCGGCACAGCGCGACCCCGCGCCGCGCGCCCGCGCCCGCGCCATCGAGAGTCGCGGAGCGGTACCGGGGAGACTCCGCCGCCGGTCCGAGCCCCGAGCTCGGCGGGGAACGTGGGGCTAGCCCGCGCGGCGCTCCCCCGTCCGGCGGAGCTGGTAGGTGCCGGACGCTCCGCCGCCGCCGCCCGTAAAAGCGCCGCCGCGGGGCGGGCGCGGAGCCGCCGCCGTAGCCGCCCCGCCGGTAGCATGTACCACGGCCCCGCGCGCTGCCTCTGCTCGGCGCTGCCCGCCCTTCGCCGCGCGCCCGCCGCCGCCTCGCCGCCCCTGCGGCACCGCCGCCCGCCGGCCCTCGGTCCCGCCGCCCCGCGGGCTGCAGCGGGGGCCGCGCCGCCCCGCGCAGGTGAGTGCCGGGAGGGGTGGGTGGAGAGCGATCCCGTACGGCCGGGCGGGACCGAGGGGCGTGGGGGCGCGGCTCGGGTCTGCTCGAGTCCCGGCGTAGCGGCGCCGGGCGGAGCCGAGCCCCCCGTTGGTCGGTTGGAGCCGTAGGGGCTCCGCCGTCGAGCCGTGCCGCGCACCGGTGCGACGCGCCGAGGCGGGGCGCTGGGCACGGCGCGGCCGGCTGCGGTCGAGCGCGGGTGGCGGTCGAGGTGCCGTGCGTGCCGGTGGCCGTGCCCCGCTCGAAACGTGAGAGCCTCGCGGCCCCGGGTGCGAAGGCTGCCCGAGGTCGCTCCCCTGGCAGGCCCCGTGTCCTGACACGAGGTCAGGGCCCGACGCTAAAGCCATCGCCTGACCGGGCCTGTGGAGCGTCACTCGGGCAGGGTTTCAGCTCTGGCTGTGACTGGCGCCGAGTCCCACCGCGACGTTCCCGCTCGCTGCCAAAATCAGGGCTTGAACGGCAAGCGGCAGCAAGGGCCGCACGCATAGTGTGACAGCGGGCAGCCGGTGCGTCGCACCGGGACAGAGAGCACTGGGGTTGGGGCGGAGGGTACAGCGGTGCTCTCTGCTTCACTAGGGCAGCCGTCCCACAGCCCTCGGCTACGAATCAGAGCCTTCACAGTAAAGAGCACGGTCCTGTCATTAGATGACAAAAGAAGCCTTGGACTTTGTGCCGTGTTCTTCGAAAGGGCAAGACCACACCTCGGCTGAGAAGGTGCCTTCTTGTCCCTTTCTCTTCCTTCCTCTTCTACGCACACACACTGAGTAACTGCGGGCGGTGCTGAGCTGGCATTTCCCATTGCAGCGTCACACCGTGGGAGCTGTCTGTGCTCAGCCCCTGCTGCTAAAGGACAGCCTCGGGACAGCACCTGTTTCCTGGTGTGCTCCCCTTCCCCACACAGCTGTGCTGGGGTCCTGTTCAGGGGCTTCATGGCCGTGCCCCATTCCCTGGCCATTAAATGGTATCTGTTCTGCTTGTGCTCGGCTTTGGACAATAGTTTGAACTGACCAAATCTCTGGAATTGAAGTGCTGTAAGCAGTTCTTTAGAAGCTCACCTCTTAGCCTGGGGAGCTCCTGGTACCTCACTAAGGATAGAGATGGGGTGAGGATGGAGGATTTCCTATGTCCAGTTTCTCTTCCTAACTTATTGCCTTCAAACAGCGCTAAGAAACCCCTAACTGAGCGTAATAGAGGCACTGTTCCATTGGCTTACCCATCTGGAACACCTAAGTATTCTTTTAGCGTCTTTAAAAGCACCTGCTTTACAAGGCTGTGAGTGTCCTGCTGCAAGATCATTCATTTATCTGCCTCCCCTCATTCCCTGAGCTGTTCAGGCTCCTATCCTGCTTCTTCCCCTCCTGCCAGGCCTGGCCCTGCCATATGCCTGTCACCAGCCCACACAGAAAGCAGTGCGGTGAACCATGTCTCCTCTCCCCACCCCAAGCTGTAAAAAGCCTGCTGAAGCTCTCAGGGAAAGTTGCTGCTGTAAGGGGGAATAAAGTCCCAGATGGAGTCTTGCTATTACATATTAACCTGAGGCAGAGAGTCAACTGCCTGCTGCTCCATGAGCCTTCAGCCATCCACACTGGGAACAGGGCACTGGGCTGTGCAGCTCGTTGCCTTCATTAGTGCTGTGCGTGGAACAGGGAGGAGGCAGCATCTGTTTACCTGCTAGGCTCTCCTCAATGAGGAGGGAAAAAGTACACTTTGTTCTGCTTTTCACAAAGCGTGCAGAAGTTAATCTTAGTCCTCCCATTCTGAATGAAAGCCTCCTTTCTCCCCTTATGGGATGCCTGCACGCTGCCTTAAACAAGAGGGTTTGCATGCTGCAGCAGTTGCGGCACCCGGCAACGAGCAAAATGAGACGGGACTGTGAGCAGAGCTAATCCCTATCTCTGCAGCCCATTTGTTTTGTCTTGGGAGCAAGTTCCTGCACAAACCCCACGTTACTCATGCGTAACGAGATTATCTGTAAGGCACACGGATATCACTCATGCCAGTTTTCCCTCTGCAGCTTGTTCCATGGGAAACAGCACCAGCCGGCTCTACAGCGCGCTCGCCAAGACGCTGAGCAGCAGTGCCGTGTCCCAGCACCAGGACTGCCTGGAGCAGCCCGACTCAGCTCAGCTGGAGCCCATAGACCCCAAGGACCTGCTGGAGGAATGCCAGCTTGTTCTGCAGAAACGACCACCTCGCTTCCAGAGGGACTTTGTGGACCTGAAGAAAAACACAGCCAGTAACCACCGCCCCATCCGGGTCATGCAATGGAACATCCTCGCCCAAGGTAGGAGCTCAGGTTGGAACCTGAAGACCAAATGCAGCAAGAAGTTTTACATGCAGGTGTGTCTGTGCAGTTAGACATGCCTGGGCTGACAGGATAAAGGAAGAGAGATGAATGATGTGAGGCCCAGCTGATAGGGGAAGATTTTAAGCACTTGAAATGGCAACTTGTCTTCTGTTTGGAAGGAAAAAAAAGAGGTTTCCCTCTTCTGCCATCTCTGAATCCAGAAGTTGCTCTGAATGCCTGTCTTAGAACATGCTATGTCCAAAAAAGATATGCCTGTCACTTTCACTTGTCAGCTCCCAGAAGAGAGACCCATCTCTGTAAATTTCTTTGTAAAGCTCTTCTGCTTTCTAATTGGTGCATCACTGAACTATGTGGGGATTCAGGTGGGTTACAGGAATTCTTAGTTCTTCCAAATAATCACTATTGATTTTTCTCAAAGCCCTAAAGTCAGGGCTGTAAGTTGAATTATGCAACAGCCTCACCTTTGGGGTGGGAGAGGGCAATCCTGTACGTAAGAACTGCCCTGGTATTATTACTTAAGTAACCCCTGCAGTGCTGCATTTTGTCCTGGGTAGGCTGTGGCAGCCACAGGTGGAAGACAGCGTGGTGGCCTTTGGGAAGAAGTCTCGAATCTGAGTTACTTTTGCCACTGACAACTTCTTTCTTTCATGCCTCTAATTTCAGCTCTTGGAGAAGGCAAAGACAACTTCGTTCAGTGCCCCATTGAAGCTCTGAAATGGGAGGAGAGGAAGTGCCTCATCCTGGAGGAAATCCTTGCCTATAAGCCGGATATCTTGTGCCTGCAAGAAGTCGACCACTACTTTGACACCTTCGAGCCACTCCTGAGCCGACTGGGCTATCAATGCACTTTCTTCCCGAAGCCGTGGTCGCCGTGCCTAGATGTGGAGCAGAACAACGGGCCGGATGGCTGCGCCTTGTTTTTCCTCAAAGAACGCTTCGAGCTCATCAACAGCGCAAACATCCGGCTCACCGCCATGAAACTGAAGACCAACCAAGTAGCCATAGCTCAGACGCTGAAGTGCAGTGAAACTGGAAGGCTGTTCTGCATCGCCGTCACCCACCTGAAAGCTCGTACTGGCTGGGAGAGGTTTCGGTCTGCGCAGGGCTGCGACCTTCTCCAGAACCTGAAGAGCATTACCCAGGGTGCAAAGATCCCTCTGATCATCTGCGGAGACTTCAATGCGGAGCCGACCGAGGAGGTCTACAGAGAATTCTCCAACTCCAGCCTCAACTTAAACAGCGCATACAAGCTGCTGAGCCCTGACGGGCAGTCAGAGCCCCCGTACACCACCTGGAAGATTCGGCCCTCGGGAGAGTGCCGGCATACACTGGATTATATCTGGTATTCCCAGCACGCCTTGAATGTGAACTCAGCCCTAGGCTTGCTGACTGAAGAGCAAATTGGGCCCAACAGGCTGCCCTCATTCAATTACCCTTCAGATCACCTGTCTTTGGTGTGTGACTTTAGTTTTAACCAAGACCCTGACAGACTGTTATAATTGGTTGGAATGCCACCCGGTGTTGCCGTATCTTAATTCACCATTGTTTTGTGTTACTGAAAACTTCTGAGGCTGGAAGCTATTAAGGATGAGGAAATACTGTTGACTAAACATTCTCTTAGGCACCTGTTTGGAATTACACTTACCCTTCAGAGCTCATTCATCCGTAGCTTCTGAAGGAGGAAGAAAGGAGTCAGTGTTCTTGTAACGGTGGTCTTTCTGTATTCAGATTTGAAAACTGGAAGGGAAATGAGCTTTATCCTTTCACTAACCCCTGTGCTAAGAGTATAATCCTCTAATGAATGCGGAGGCCTGAGTATTTAAAGTTAAATGTGCGTATGTAAAACAGTTTGCCCTGGCAGCATGCTAATTTTGTTTATTTGATGTTAAGCTTGTGCCAGTACCAAAGGGAACAAGGCTTGACTTCTCAGATTCTGTTAACTCCTTTTCTCTTGCAGATGAAGGAAGCTAAACAAGGTTTAGACATGAACAAATCTAAGATCACACTAGTGTAGTCTTCTTATTTCCACACGACTTAAGAGGAAGACTCCATTTAAAGTGAAGGGGTAATAGCACAGTGTAAGCAAGGCCCGCTCCAGCGAGTGAGGAAACAGGGGCTGACTGCAGCACATCCTGTAGTGACATCCTCACTTTTCCAAAGAATGTGCATGAGTCCATCACACAAATGGTCTGTAGGAATACATTCTGTGCTTCACTCCAGAGTACACGCCTAACAAGGGAGTGCTTTCTTGTCTGCTTCAAGTATTACCTTTATAAATGGTTTAAATTGATAGCCTTGTCCATCTTGCAGTTTCAGTAAAGGGCCAATCTTCATTTTGAAAGACTTCCTTTTATTTATCTTCGGAACCTAGATCTACACTGGAACCTGTTAGAAGACAAATTTTATTTATTGTGAGAAGCTGGTAATCCTGTACCTGACTTGAAATCGCACAGCAGCAGCACTCAGGAGCTCCTACAGGTCCTCTTTCTGTGGCCCAGGTCCTAGGCCATGACAGAGGTGGGGTAGGGTGGTAGCTGTTGTGTGTGGCATGGTGCTCACTAGTGTAACATAGGTATTGAATACGTGGATTGTAAATGTGCCACTGTGCCAGGACGTGGGGAAGGGAGAGGAGAGAACCAATAGTTGGAGTTGGGCTGACACGTAGATAGTTTGGAGACTAGGCAGAGCAAATAAAGCAGTACTTCCATGCTGCATAAGGCCCATGGTAACTTGTAAATGTTCCAGGTGTTTGATAATAAAAGTCCTTTGGAAAAGAAAATAGCCTCTACTGCCATCTTTTTCATTTCCTTACCATAAATGGATGATACAATCACTTCCAGACCTTCTTTCTCCAGGTCCACAATCCTAACTTTACAAGTTGTCACAGCCACTTTCATAGCAAGTGTGTTTCTCAAACTTGCATGCCTACGTTTCACAGCAAGTCTGTAGGGAAAGCGGTTACTTCTGGAGAAGTTAAGCTGCCTTCTCCCCTAGCTAGTAACGAAGCCTAGGCCTTAAATTATCCTAAATATTTCTCTTCCCATCAGCTGTCTGAAGCTACGAACAGTGCCAGCATCCACCTCAGGACTGCACCCCAGGCTGCACATATTCCTCCCTGAAGAGCCACTAAGCATGCCCAGCAGGGCTGGCTCCTCACAACAGGCAGCTCCAGCTGTCGCTTACGAAACACCTGAAGGGCAAGAAATAATACAGGTATGTGCTTTCCACAGCCCATGAATTACACTACAGCATGGACATATTAAACTGCTAATAGGCACCTACCACAGAAGTCACACCAGAGGGCTGGAGTTTATATTCATCCTGTTTGGTTAGTTTCTGGAAGAAACTATACCTGTGGTAGTAAGGCAAAGATAGGCATACAGTATTATTATCCAGGTAATACAGAGCTGTATTTAAATAAAAGCATTTAAAAAAAAAAAAAAAAAAAAAAAAAAGCTCTAATTTCCAGTTTACTTTTGTGTGAATCAATTTTCTGAAGGGTATCCAAGTGTTCGTCTGCATGGCACTGCTTCACAGTGCCCAGGATAGAGACCCTGGCTTTCAGCATCAACTCTCCCATGAGAAGAATGGAAGTGGGGGCACGCAGCATGAGTTCTGTGATGCTGCCATCACTGTAGAGCTTTTCTAAAGAGAAAAGGGCTGCAACTCTCATTTTGCCCCGGACACATGACAGTGAGTATCCACTGCTTCATATCCTTAAAGGGCAATTTTGAAGGGAGAGTTATGTGGTGGGGAGGAATGTTAAAATCACACATGCCTCCTAGAACAGCAAATGCTTTCCATTATACTGTAATAAAGGACAGACAAGGCTCAACTAGGAGCTGCTAACTTCCCAGCCAGCTTCAGCTTTTTATTCCAGTACTTGCTATAAAATGTATTTTTGCAGATGGTGTTACAGAAAGCTCAAATGAAATCCTGCCCTTGCTTTTGTTTTACTCAGCAAGCGTGAGGCCTGCAGCAGTGAAATGCTTCTGCCCTCTATAAAAATCAGTACGGTAAGTATTTTTCATAGGAAAAAGCAGGAGGTTTTTTAATTTTTTCAGCGTAGCAGCACGACGCTCAGAATAAAAATGTCTTCAGAGCTCATTTTGTGACCACCTGCCTCATAACAACACCAAGGCTACAAGTCTCTGCAGCTCCCTTGCTCTCATCTTGAATAAGAGCTGCATTAGCTCAAGCAGTGACAGTTTCCCCTCGCCCCTAGGCCAGCTGAGGGAAGAAGTGACCCACTTACTCAATTTGCTGAAAGGCAGAAGCTGCTGCAAGCTTATTAGAACGCTCTCTCTCAGATAACAATTAGATCAGAAGTAGGTAGTGTCACTTGAATCTTTCCCGCTTAATAAGCTTAATGTCTCTCCAAGGCAGGCATTGAATTTAGCTTGTATGAGTTGTGATGGTCTCCACGCATAACTGAGACCCTGCTGGATGTGTCAGAACTGAGGCTTCAGGCACCGCTCCCCTTTTTCATCTCCTGCCTCAGCACCTGTGGCTCCGTGCTCCTTCATCACCTGAGATACGATTTGCCAAGTCCAAAAGTCCATTAAATCAGTTAGCAGAGGACCAGAAGAGCCAAGCCTTCCCCACAACACGCTTTTCCCAGATCACTTGTGCCAACCACAGAACCCTGCACTTGAATGCTAAGCTTGAGATGCCAGACAGAAGTTTTACTGAATTAGAAAAACCCTTTCACCAGGTTTGCACAGCAAGATAGACTTCATCAGTTCAAGAGAGAGCAACAAAAATAATTCTCAGGGATGAGATTCCTTTTTCAACTTTTCTAGCCGCAACACAGAAATGTTTCTAGCTGTTCCACACATTACAGTTTTCCCTGTAGATCACACAGCATTACCCTTTCCCCCCTATAATTTACAATATTACAAGAGGATATTTGAAAAATAATCATGATATATAATGTGGTATCAGTGGTACCATAGCAATCTATGTCAATGCTTTCTGCGTGAAGCGTGCTCACTGCACGCTGCATTTCCATTCCACTGGTGGCATCCACTGGAGTTACTACTTGCCCAGGATGGGCTCAGCCTAAACTCTTCTTCATGAGCCACCAGTCACTGATGTCTCAAGATAGCACCACTACACAGGACCAGACCTTTAAAGGAACTGCAAGTCTAACAATGTATCTAGATGCTAATTTCAGTGTTTTAGTTAGCAGCCCTTCGTCTTTCAGGTGTTACAGACCTGACCAAAGCTCCTTCATCCTGAGTTCATGTCCTTCACCATCATCAGTAAAAATATTTCTTGCCCACACGGTAATTACTTGTGTCAGAATGAAGAAGAAAGTTAAAGAGCAAGCTTGCACAACCTGACTTCAGTGACAGCAATCTTGTTCTTAGCTGCAGAAACCACCCACAATAACCCTTACAAGAGATTGCCTCTTGTAAGTATGGCTTGTGAACAAGATGACACGCTTCTGATGAAGAATAACTGGTCACATCAACACAGAGGAGCCACACAGGCATGCAACACTGAAGAGCAGCACCTAAGCAGACATGTTGAAGTCTCCACCTGCCCTGTGACAAAAAGGCCACCTGTATTTACATCTAGCAGCTAAATGTTTAACAAAGTGGGGCATACAGAGCCACACGTGGAAAGGTTAATGAGAAGGGACTTCTCTCTCTAACCTTAAGTACTGTTTCAGTTACGATGCACCTTCGTACAGATTTGAGATTCTCACAGCACCCAATCTACCTCTACTGCATGTCCTGAGGCAGCTGGTACATGGCTGTCACTCACTGCGTGGCCAGGGGAGAGAGCCAAAGGACCATCACCAGCTGGAGCGTGGGCAGAAACTGCAAGCATGGCTGAGGGCTGTTTGTCTAGCAAGCAGCAGCAATCTGTGCCTTCATTCCTTCTGTTCTCGCCATTACATGATGAAATCCTGGATCTAACTTAAGAGGAGGCGGTTGTCAGCTGGAGATCCTTATCTATTTCCAGGAAGGTACTCTGCCCTCAGTTGACTTCCAGGGTATCTAAATTAGGTGTGGGAAAGGTCTTAACTACAAATACGCCAGCGATATACATTTCATGCTGTGAGATACAGCATCTCTCCTTCACACACGATCAAGTAACAGCCACTTAGAGAATCATTTCTTACAGAAAAGACTTAGAAAAGTGGGTTTAAAAATGCTACTGCTTTTGTCTTGGTTGTCTCCAGCCTATTCTACTCACAAAGCACTGCCTGCCTGCCTCTTCACCCTGCTCCACTTCCTTTACTCAGTAGTTGCCTCACAAACTTCCAAAAGCATATTGCCATCGACTAGCTTCCCCCACTTGGCCTTCTGGTCTACCTCTTCCTTGGCCATGGCCTTCTGACCTACTTCCTCCTTGGCAGCACAAATCCTCTCCCTTTTCATACACCTCCCCCTTTGAAAGAGCCTTTCTCCCTCATTTCAAGGCTTGGAAACACAGTTCAACTGTAGGAACCTTTTCTTCCTTGGGCTAACTGCTGGTGGAAGGGATCGCTGCCTTCTACACCCAAGTTGTTTCCCTGCTTCAGCTTTGTTCATCCCTTTGTTCTTAAATTCTGCTTCCCTGCTTAGAGTATCTAACAAGTCTCTTCTTCAGAAGAAACACAAAGCCCCCCACATGCTAGCCTGGCTGTATGGAACTTTGCACACACACACTGTGAGCTGACAGGAGTCACTAGCTTGCTTGCACATTCCCACATTTCTCACCATTTGAAGGCAAGAATAGGCTTACTGCTAGGACTCTGCAGGTAGCTTGTTTTTCAGCTTTAGAAGTTAATATCAAAAAATAAACTTCAGTGCAGCTGTTTACTGCTGGCCTCCTCTACAATTAATGAAGACCTCAGTTCCAGATGTCTGTTTAAACTGCTCCTCTGGGCATGAAGGACATAAATGGTCATTTAGGCTTTGATTACTTTGAGATTTACCGAGTCCCTGCTGTGATGACTTCCCAGCATCTGGAACTGGAGGTTCCTCTTGGAACCTGGGTACCCACAAGCCGATGGGCTGCTCCTGTAGTGACAGCTGTAGTACCACCTGTGGATCCCCATGCAAACAGGATGAGCTACTACACACACTTAGGCCACGCTCTTATATGCAGGCTGTAACTGTGGCATAACTCTTGTATTGCATTCCCACCCGAGCTTCACCCTGCACCCACAGCTTACGGGCAACTATAAATACAAACCCTACTTAGATACTTACCTCACCCGGGGAGGGGGGGGGGGAGGAGGGAAGGTTACCTAAAATTATTGACTCGTGTAGAAGCCAAAATATTAACAGTTGAAGATGTCAACAATAACAGCATCAAAAAGTGCAACTACTGCAAGCTTCTCAAATACTTCAATATTTCGGTGCACTGTGTGGGAGAGCTGCCTGCCATGTGGAGTATCAGAGTGCTGGGGAGCTCCACGTTACCACGCTACCCCAGCTACCTGAGGCTAAATGCCCAGACAGTTTCAAGTAAGCAGAAAAGGAACGTAACGGCTGAAAGGAAAAAGTTAAAAACAGAAGGCAGACAAAACAAATTTCATTTCTATATTTCAGTAAAACCTACTTGAATACACTTTGAAACAAGAGTACAACAAAATAGAATATACTTCAAATGTTGAATATACAAACTATTATAGTTCATTCTGAACACTGGTACTTCCCTCTTAACTTCAACTAAAAAAAAAAAAAAATTTACAGGTTTAGAACTACCTGACAAAAGCTCATGCTGGGTGTGACCTTTCAAGTGACAGAGTAGAGCTGAAACTGAAATGTATGCACAGATGTCAAGGCTAAGTGAGAGACACAGGCATGTTACAGCAAAAGGCCAGAGGCCTGCTGCTATTTTGTCCACAATTAAGAAATTTAGACAGACTTTACCTACCATACAAAATATGTTACATGTAATTCTATAACAATACTGTGCTAGGTACAAGATTTTTAAAAAAATTTGTTTCAATAAAAAAGCTTTAAACAAACAAGCCATTAGCTTATTTCAAGAAAGATAATTGAAAATCAGTCTAAGGCTTTCATTTTAAATCTGCTTAAGCTATGATACAAAAATCCCTCTAGGTCTCTGTCTTCTTTTAGAAGCTCTTCAATCTCCTTTATTTCACATTCTACAATACCTAGTAGCAGAGGTTTTCACTTAGCACCAGTTGAGTACTGCGGGCACACAGTAGTGATTGCTGGTATGCATATAAAATTCATCAACTTTGCCATTTCTAGAAATGAGACTTTCCTCTTCCCTGAAAACCAAAAACCAAGGCAAACCTCTCACACAATTCAATTTTAGTGTTCCAGGTCTTAGTGTGCTGTGACAGCGTAGTGAACTGTTTGGTCCCTTTTCAGTCTCTCCATCGTTCCTTCTCCATGGGTTCAGCTGTCTCCTGACTGGAAGAGGCCATTTCTGTCAGCATAGCAATGTGGTTCCATTCCCACTGAAACACGGGAAAAATATTTCTTTTTCTCCCCACTAAGTCTCCAAAATAACGCATGTTTTTTAACACTTCCAAACTCTCCTTTCTGACATGGCGATCGCCTCCACTTCCCTCCCCAATTATGTCAGTTTAAGCAAAACAGTAACAGTCCGTAAGTCCACGTTGGAAGCAACCTGTTCTTCACTTCTCACACGTTAGGATTCCTTCTGTTTTCATTGTCACAGGAAGCGCGATAGCTGAGGGCGTACTAACTACTACTACATGGGTTACAGTCTTGCTCCCATCTGCCGTCTTCTCTTCCTGTAAGAGCTGCAGCGTTTTCACTTCACGTTCTTGTGTTACAGCTGCTGTGTCTGATTTCACTTCTGGGCTTTTTATTACTGCACTAATAACCCTGGGGGCAGTCTGGCCGGACGCCTGCTGCGCAGGCACCGATAGTCTCATCACTGGTGTCCCGTGAGCTATAGACACCGGGGTTAGTGCTCTAACAGCCAACGGGGTTCCAACGATGTTGATGCTTCCCGACCCAGTCAGGCCTGGTTTTGTTTGTACCTGACACTGCGTCAGCTGCGTGGCAGGGATCGTAATGATCTTGGCAGGCTGCATCGTGATTTTGTCTCCACTCTCGGTAGCGGTTGGCATCACAGTAGGGATTGTCTGGATTACTACCTTTGGAGTTGTTGCCGTTGTTGGGCTTGTGTTGGTAATTAACGGCGACCCTGCATTTACTGACTGTACTGCCACAGTAGAAATTTTCTGTCCCAGAGAGGTCATGACAACAGGCACTTGCATTGCCACACGTACAGTCCTGCAAAACAGAAACGTGTATTTAAACCGTTAGAGCTGAAAACAGGGGTACGCAAATCCCAAATCTGCAGATTTCTAACTGGTTCTTTAAAAACAACGATGACAAAAACCTCCTGTCCATCTCATAATAGGAGTCTGTAGATTGAGCAGCATCCATCTCTCTCTTCTCTACATGATTTTAAAATATGCTTGAGGGCAAGTGCACTGACAGGCGGCTGTCTCATAAACCACACTTTCACAGTATTCTATCACAATTCATGGCTGCCTGTAAATCAGAGAAGACTTCCAGCATATAAAGACACCGTCCCAATTAAAAAGCTGCTTGTCATTCATTGGTGAACAACAAGCCCAAGCCACATCAGTACAAACCTGGGAGCTGACGATGCTGGGACAGTAGTAGTGGTTGTCGAGGGGCGAGATGATGATGTATCGTGTGCTGGTGAGGCAATATTCACCACTCTGGTGACTGCTTTTTCTGTTCTGGTACAACTTAACTGAGACAAGTTTTTTCCTCCGCGTGCAGAGGTTGCTGCTTTCAGGAGGTTTTCTGCAGATAAAGACACTCTCTCCAATGACTTTTCATCTGTAGGCATTGACAAATCTTCACTGCAGGGTTCACTTTTGTCATCATCGATGACAACTATATTTTTTGGCATCTCCTTAAACTGATAAACAAGCCTCTGTCCCTCAACTTTGGCAAGGATTCCTCTTTGATAGTAGTATCTGCAAGAGAAGTACCATTAAGTAGTAACTGATACAGACTCTAAAGAAAAACTTGCTCTGTGCTAGCAAGAAAATCTAACATAACCACAGCCAAAAATAAAATGTAAGAAGGTATGGCAAGAAGCTGGCAGACCATGCATAGCATCTCAAATATCCAGCTTAAAAAAAATCTGGCCTTTTAAACACAAATATCTAAAGGTAAATTGCAAATTAACTAGTAACATGGAAAGCAACAGGAACTGCAAAACCGCTGTTTAATCAGCCAAGTCAGCAGAAGGGCAGTTTTTAACACCTCAGAATTTGTATTATTTCTATAGAGTTCAATTTAGACTTGAGGATTTAAGAGTCGGATATGAAATTGTAGTAGGAATTCAGCAGCTTAAGATTTTACCTCAGAGCTCTTCCCATGGTCTCATAGTTCATGTCAGGTTTGTTTTTGTGTTTTCCCCATAGTTTGGAGACAGCCTTCGAGTCCACAAGCTTAAAGATTCCTTTCTCTCGCTGAGTCCACTTAATGTAACGAGGACAAGTATTTTTGTCCTGGAGAAGGTCCAGAAGAAACTCCCATAAGTACGTTGTATTTCCTATAATCAGAAAGCATTTGAACATTAGAAATCCACTTTCAGCAGAAAATTCTCCATATATAGCTAACTCCAAATGACCTAAATTACAGGCAAACGCTACGCAGAGGATGGTGTGTAATGTAACCTGCAAGCATTCATTCATTCTGTTTAGTAAAGCTTTCATAAATATTTACATTCTGAAAGGAGCTAATCCTGGTGATCTGTTGTATAGCACAGGAGCTTCTTTAATTCCACACCCATTCCCAGTTCTTGAAAAGTGAAAAGAAGTAGAGGAGGGTGTTCCAAGTCAGTACAACCTACAGCTGCTCTGCACAGATAGGAAAACAGCTCAGAATTTTCTTCTCAGTTTCTTAAGCAGAGGATAGAAATGCCAGTGCATTTTAAGATGCTGATGTACAAGAAGATAGAAATAAATAATGTTCAAAGGCATACAACCTTCAATAACCAACCATCTCAAACAGCAATAAGGCCACAACCTCCTGTCCAGGATCATCCTGCTGACTTCACTGGGAATCAGCACCAAAGGGGCTCTCACACCCGCTGCTGACAGCCCTGTGTTCTGGTCCAAATGTATCTTGCAGAATGACCGAGGCCCTGCTAGGTGCAAAGCCAGTCCAGCTACTTCCTGCAAGGACTTACATGGCAGAAATGCCACGTACCTTCCTGTAACTGGGGAGGTACAGAATGAAGAAGCCTACAGAAGAAGAATTCAATATACTTCTCAGGCATTTTAGGGGAGTACAATTTCCACTGGAAGTGCCCCAAGACAATATTTACAACAATCACTATCAGGATGGCATAAAACATAATATGAGGGCTGCCTGGACTCTGACTATACCTAGGAAAAGGGAAAGAAAAGCAGAAGGAAAAAAGATCCCTCTTTTAATCAGTACTGCTGGAGAAGACTGCTAAAGCAATTCAAGAAAAGAAAACCAAGACAGATCTACAAGAGTAGCAACCTTAGAATGGCAATCTCAATTCATGTGATCATGCTTCCAAGCCACAAGCAGGTGCCATGGGCAAATTAAAACATACACCCCAATATTTTCTGTGTGCAAAGAAACCATTAACTCTTGAGGTTTAATGGCCCAGCACAGCACTTGTTACGCCATGCTACAAACAACAAACAATATATTAAGGCAGCTTAAAGGCCACTCTTACAGATTCCAAGAAGTTAACTTCCTTAGAAAAATCTCATTATGGTTTTCATCTTCTGGATGATGATCTCAGAGACAGACTACCCAATATTTTAATAAGTGCTCCAGTAAACAGCAAGTACTGAGTCAAGTAATATGAAAATCCAGCTGCATTTCAGAGAAATCTGTATAGGACTCATATGAGAAAAAGAGTCAATAAGAGTACTCCAGAATCCTGGAATTATCCTGGATAACCTTAATGCTGTATTTTAAGGACGTGAAGGATAATTTTGACAAAACAAACTCTTGCAGCTTTTTATATCATTCTTCTCAGTTCATTTATCAAGTCCGAACAATCTTCCCTAACTTATTAATCTCAGAATGCTGTTTGTAAGATGCTAAGTGTTTTAAGTCCTCATAATTGCAAATAACTAAGCGACCAGTAAGTTCCCATTTCATAGAGACTTCTACAAGAGAAAAAATATTAACTTGTAGTGTGTTCCTTGAAATTAATCCTGGGTTTTTTTGTTGTTTTTTTCCTCTTAGCTCCTTAGAAATAGAATTTCTGGGTTCACCAACAAATCCTGTAGAAGTCTGCAACAGAAATAAAAGTGACCTTCTCTGCAGAAATAAAAGTGACCTTCGAGAGAAATCATTCCTGAAAGTGCCTTATTTTTTCTGCTGGAACGGAGCTGCTGACTCAACAATTTTTCCTTTTTTCTTCAAACTCTTAATGACCTGAATAACGTTTTTCCACATGAGGGCTATGGAATAGTTATGCTACTCAGAGGCCATCTAGTATGCCAGTAAGCTCCAGCAATATTACAGGCATGCTGCTCTGCCAATTATGGTTGCTATGCATTTAACACAAAAGCTAATTTTAGAAATGTTTAACAGAACTTTGAACTATTTTTAAATCCTCTCTCCCTAGAAAACTAACCTTTCCTAATACTATGAATCCAAGCCTATGGACTTCTGAGGAAGAAAAAGACATGACTATAAAATGTATTAACTGAGCAGGTTTCCATTCATACTGCTCTCACGCAACCAAAATCCAGCATGGTAGACATAAACACATATTACATCTTGCACCTGTTTCCAGCTGTGTAGAACCAGCCATTCTCCTCCTCCACGACTTAACTCTGCTGAAAGCACTCAGCTCTAGCAATACTTCCTGTTTTTCCAGAAATGTTACATGTAAAATAACCTGCATATGGCAAATCATTTTTTGAAAGAAACAGTAAAAAAAATTAAGCCAGTAACAAAATATTTTGCAAGACTTAAAATTAACCTTCATGAAGAAAGAAAATGTATTTTATGCCTGCTGTGGTGTAAAATATGGACTGAAATACTTTGTGAGAACAACAAACATAAGCATCTCCTAAGCACCCATAGAAACTGGAAAAAAAAGAGTAGTAACATCTCACACTTCACAAAGCAAACAGCTAGGGAGAGAAATCACCAATAGAGACACAAACTGGAAGGGACAGAAACACAGCCTCCTTTCTGCAAGTCATTTCTGCAGCAACTAGGGCAGTTCACCAATGCTCTTCAGATAACGGAAAGCACCAATTGTAACATCAGAATTACAAAGAAGGCTTAAAAAATAATTAGAAAAATCAAACAAGAAGTACTTTTAAGAACAGCAAATATAAAGACCTGCTACAGTGAAAACCAAAGGCACCAACAGTGACCGATGCCTAGAAAAACTAATTATTTTTTGCACTGGTTTCCATGAGCTAGCATCCATTCTTCCTTAGCCTGTTCACAAGCATAACTCAGGAGCTGTCCCCAGATAAGGAACAATGTAAATAGCAGAGATCCTGCTTTCAAACAAATCCTGAAGTAACAGCTCTCGTGCTGACAACTGCATGCTTTTTCAGCTGGTACACTGCTACTGAGAGTCACTAAAACTCTCTTTCTCCTAGCTGTAAGCACACTCTCCTAGCAACTTTTTGTGAAGCTAGCTGCAAACAAGATCTGCACCTACAGGCAGGGCTAAGAGCTGATACACTGCACTGCAATTCAACCTGTGAGCAGGTGCTGTGGGTCTGGCTGATGTCTGGGTGAAAGCTGGGACTTGCAAACCAAGAAAGGACTCTTTATCATGAAAAACAGTAAGAACAAGGACTCTTCTGTATAGAACCCCTCACTCAAGCAGCAGAGAAACATATCATCATTTGTTTTTACCCTTAAGCCAATTTGCATCTATTAGTCAAGCAACACATTTCCACTGAAGTTTGCGAATCAATTAAGGAAACACATTTCCAGCCCTCACCATTACAAATGCCCACAAGCTACTTCTACTTCAGAGCAAGTCCTACAGCGGCAGCTTAACGAATTACGTGCCTAGCAACAAGTTAACACACACCACAAAAGACAGCAATAAATGCAAAGCAAATGAAAATGTACGGGTTGATTAACAGCAGAGTGTATTACAGGGCACACAGGGGAGTTAGGCACATCCTTGTACTCCATCTTGCATCAACAAATGCAAGGACATCAAATAAAGTTGAGACCGAATGAAGTCAGTGCAAATTGACCCACCAAAGTTTTCAAGATCTTAGTTTTACCTCTGACATACACAATGCATATAAATGACATGACCTTAGATTTAACAATGTAAAATTATACCTTTGCCTTCTCTAGGTTTCTTCTTTATACCCAGGTCTGGAGATCCATCTGAAATGCTTGACTGTTGGCTCTTGGGTTTACGGCCAGCTGCACACACAAAACATGCAGAGAAAAATAAAAAGTATTAAACATATGCAGAATAAAAGCATTTTGCAGTTTGATTTTGCTGAAAGCAGCAGTTCATTCTTTTTTTTTTTTTAATGCTATTTCCTTGCTTCAAGTATGGATAAATTGACATTCTTAGATTACAACTATTGCACATCCAATTTAACGGATCATTCATCTGCTTATTTCATTGGCAGATTTAACCTCATTTCAGATGAATTACTGGCAGGTGAAGTATACACCACACATATGAAGTAAATCCACTGTATTTGCATTCCTTTAGTCACATGCCTCTTTTGCTCTGGAACTTACCACTCTTCTCCCTGCTTAGTTTTCAATATTCTAGCTCATGTGCCCATCAAAGCATCAGTTTTCCTATAAAATCCTACAGCTGAAACCACAAACTCCCACTTCCACTCCACATCTGCCCATTAAAAGCTACAGGCAAGCTTCCACTCAGCGTGCAGCCCCTGGGACACAGGTCTCAGGGTGGTGCTGGGGCTGCCCTGCCCTACAGCCCCCTGCTGTGTTCCTGTGTCAGGGAAATCCTCTCCCTTTTACACTCCACTGACCTTTCCATTGAGGTAAACGGGCCCAAGCAGGGGAGAGGATCATAACTTAGGGCAGCAGACTGTAAACAACCCTGGCTTCTGCTGTCACTTTGAGGAGAGCAGCAGCAAGTAACTCTCCTTCCTCAGGAACAGCAGCATTATCTTTTGCTGATGAATAATATTATTCAGTAAATGCTGAACTCAACAAGCTTTAATTATGACAACAGAAGTTATCGTTCTATTGCTGTATCTGAATGACCTTAAGCACTTTCAGCTTTCTGAGCCCAGCCCTGTAACATAACCTGCCCAGTAATGACTTTTCAGACAGACAGTGAAAAAAATACAGAAATGGTTTAAATCCAATATACAGCTATAAAGAAGCATTATCATTATTTTCCTGCCTATGTCAGTTAGGGCAGTTACAGCCATTTGTGACATGCATGTGACTTCATCAAATCTCAAACTCGTAGATCTCAGCTATATAATGCTTTATCATGACACTGCAGTTTTTCTCCCCTAAACTAGAAGCAACTCTGCATACATACAGTTGGAAGCTCTAATAAAGTCCTCCTACGGTTAAGTGAATGTCTGCAAGCAAACTGCTAGACCAGATTGATACCAACCATTCAGAGCCATCTCGTTTGGTAGCTGAATGCTTAGATCTCATTCACTGTTCCTAATAGTGCCTCCTCCAAGACACACCAATCAGACAAACAAGATACTTCTCTCACCAGAAAGACACTGTACTGATTCTGTAAATCAATTTATGCACTTGTAAGCTAGTAACTTTCCTACTGTTTCATTCGAGGACTCCTGAGACCACCTGCTCTCACATGCCCATTCCAGAGAAATATTTACCCCCTTCAAGTCCTTTCTGAATTCTTCTTTACCCTTCCACCACTCTGCAGACTTCCACTTAACAAGGCACAGAACAGAAAAAGAAATCCTTTTCCTTAACAGTTGGTGAAACACATTCTCTCACTACTTTTGGTGTTGGCCTGTCCTCTAAGAACTCACATTTCAGACTTGAACCACACTGATAACACGAGCAGAGAAATCAGCTAATCTAACCTATCTGCATCCATACTGACTGCACCATCTGTGGCTGCCTGCATAAGAAATAAACCCTGAGGTAGCTGCTACGAGGAGCCATACACACCTTTTTTCTTCTTCATTCGTTCGTGGATGTCAGGGGATGTTCGAACAGGAGATGAATCCATTGGTTCAGATTCATCTGCTGGCACCTCTACCACAGTTTCTGCGATCACATCAGGCCTCATGGCTGCATGGATGAATTCTGGGGCTGACACACAAGGAGGGACCAAAACTTCCACTAAGAGAGGAAAAGGAGAAAAAAAGAAAAAATATGTTATGAAGTTTCTGCTTGACTATTCTAATCTCTCTTATATGAAATTGTTTTAAACAAAGCATGTGCAAAACTGTAGCAAGATTCAATTCCAACAAACTGCCATGTAGAAAATCAGTCGACTCCCCAAAACATGCACACCTGTAATCACTGTTGAGCATAAGACAGCTATATCAAAGCAATACTGTTCTGATTGAAGTTCAACTTTAGATTCAATTTTAATTCAAGAAAATTAGAGCTCAATCTCTGATCATTAGTTAATTGGGACCAAGAAATGGGACTGGTTTGCATCCCAAATTCCATTTCCTACTTTATAGCTTTTGGGTTCCAATCTGACCACGATTTCATCTGATGTATATTAAGTAACTTCAGAAAGAAGGTACTGTTAAAGGAATCATCAACACTGACTACTGGGTTTTTAAACTGGTAACAATTTACAACATCCTGTATTCAGATATTCTTTCTAAAACAAAAGAACAGATGAAAATAATTTTCCCTTGAAGTAACTATTCTAGCAAAGCAAAATGTCAGGTTCATAGCATCAAAGAACGACTTAAGTAGGACGAGATGCCTGAGGGCACCTGGCCCAACCTCTGCTCAAGCACAGAGGCCCGGAGCGGGGTGACCATGACATTCCAGTTAGTTACTAAGGATCTCCAAGGAGGAGACTCCACAACCTCTCTGCGCAACCTGTGCCAGTGCTCCATCACCAGCACAATAAAACAGTGTTTCCTTATGTTCAGATGGAAAAGTGCACTTTAAATGTGTAACTATTCGAGTATGTGCAGCCAACAACATCACTCAGGTAAATGACATCACCTAAAAGCATGCTTTTTACAGTATGATGGTTTTGCTGATTAGTGGAAAGAAAAACTGCTTGAGGAGGAGAAACCGCAGCTGACATACCAGGACTCCTGGCATTTCTCAGGCAGGTAGGAGACTCCATATGAAGCAAGGCCTCTGCAGCTTCAATTGTCTTATCTGTGCAGTGTACATTGCTTCCGTGAACTGATGCTTCCACTGCAGAAGGATAAAAGTGTTATGAGACCAGATTAGTCATACAAGTCATTGAATCATGGAATGGTTTTGGTCAGAAGGGACCTTTAAGATCATCTAGTTCCAATCCCTCTGCTGTAGGCAGGGACACTTCCCTCTAGACCAGGTTGCTCACAACCCCATTCAGCCTGGCCTTGAACACTCCAGGCTCAAGTCCATACATATCACTGTACATCAGTGCTTTTCAATCTCAAACATGAAGATCAAGAAGTTGTCCAGTGTCTTCACACCTTTACACCTTACTGCCAACAGAAACGTTTAGGGAATACATGAGACAAGCAGCCAAAAAGAACCAACACTGTCTTCTGAGATCTCTGGCTCACAGCCACGCTCCCAGCTTCTATTAGGAGTTCAGGAGCTTACTGAAACAGATTTTTGAGGGTTTCTCTTCTACTTCCTATTTAAGCAAAATAAACTGGATTACAATGAAGATGGCTGTAAAATTACAGAGCAGAGAGAAGCAAGCCCATCTCCAACCGTGAACCCATTAAAACATAAACATCACTTCTCCTCAGATTTTCAACCTATTTAGATAAAGCGTACATATAAATACAAGATTAATTTGCAAAACAGTGATATCTTGTTTCCTAATACTGAAAACATTGGCAAGTTGGGTTTAACAGGCCTGATTGGTAATGAGAAAACAACAGAACCACAAAGCATTCAAACACTAAGAGGTGCTTTCTCTTAAAGAACAGCTGAGGGATTAAGGTAAAAAACTCTTTTTTCGAGTTCTGAAAACTGATGAACACTAAGTAGTTAAAGAAAACCAATATAAAGTGACTCCAAGGCAGACCATTCAGACCCAGCACAACAGCAAAAAAAAAAGGGAAGCCCAGGCATTCTGGATGCCAGCTGCGGTGCTGCCAAGGTGCTGCTCTGTGTGCAGACTGCGCAGGGTCCCAGGCAGCACAGCCACCTGTCCCGTGTCACCGCAGCACAAGGTGCCAGCTCCTGCAGCTCAGCTCACCATTTAAGGCAATGTGTCTCTCCGGGTGCCCGAGCTGCAGCCAGACAGCCAGGCTATCTTTAGCTGCAGAGAGGTCACCTGTCTGCAGCCCCTGCCATCCGAGGGGCATTCGGTGAGCGTTCTCCATGAGAGCTCTGAGGCACCTATCCTGTTACCACAGTGTATGAGAAACAAGTGATGGCTGCATGCTGGAAAGCAGGAAAATACCACTGCTGCTACTTCCACCTCGGGAAACCCTACAGAAACTGATCAGTGCAGGCACACGTGGGGAAAAGCTAGCAAATCAGAATTTAAAAGTAAGAACTAGAAGCTTTAAAACCCTACAAACAAACACAGAAGTTAGCAACACCTGGAAAAAACAAAACTTCTAGCAGAATGAAACCCTCCACTGAGCCAACCCTCTGCCACTGCCCTACCCAGATGCTATTTAGGGGGCTCTATCTCCTGCAGCAGTAGGTGCCTGATAAGGCTGGCATTCCAGCACAGGGCAACAACAAAAGCTTTCCCTGCGGGCACGGAGAACCGTGCCAAAGGACAGGTTGTTACCTGCTGTGTCCCAACAGCCCTTCCCAGCAGCAGCTTGGGGCGGTCCCAAGCCCTGGGGTACCTGCACCCACAAGAGAGGCCCTGCAGGCAACATTCTACCTGAGCGCTCCTCCTTCCCAAGGGAAGTCTCAGCCACACACAAGCAAATCACTGGCTCATCTGGGACAAGGGCAACAAGGTCACTCAGGTGCCTCTATGTACCTTTCCAACACCACTCCAGCACCGTGCCAACAGAGGAGAGGAGAGGAGAGGAGAGGAGAGGAGAGGAGAGGAGAGGAGAGGAGAGGAGAGGAGAGGAGAGGAGAGGAGAGGAGAGGAGAGGAGAGGAGAGGAGAGGAGAGGAGAGGAGAGGAGAGGAGAGGAGAGGAGAGGAGAGGAGAGGAGAGGAGAGGAGAGGAGAGGAGAGGAGAGGAGAGGAGAGGAGAGGAGAGGAGAGGAGGCCCCAGCTCATGGGAGCTGCAAGGCACCTGTGAGATGCGGTGGGTAACCCTACTGCACTGACACATTGGGAAAAGCATCAATCCAGATCTCAGTGCCAATTTTAAATAAAAGCTCTTTTGGCCACTCTCAAAAACATCCGGTCAACAGATGACTGCAAGGGCAAGTACAGATGGACAGGCTCACTAAGAGGGTGGGATGTGCAGAAGGTAGAGCCATCAGCCCAGTTCCCCTGTACTGCAACACTGGGAGTGCTCCTCATGAGAGGCATGGGGGAGAACTGCACCCAGAGGAGCAGCAGTGCTCACCTGAATGCCAACTGCAGCCAAAAGACACTGCCATGGGAGATCACTGAGGTTCCTCACCATGCAGCATCCCTGCAGCTCACACTAACACGGGCTGCGGCAGCCCATGGCTGTGGGACACCACATTTGTTTCCACTCTTTTAACCCAAATCTCATCCTGTTGTTTTCATGAAGTAATATGATTCTAGGGCACTTTTTTTGGCACACTTCACATTAAAATGAAGTTTTCTGGTCTGTTTTACAAAAGAAGAAAAACATCTGCTTATAAAATAATCTATGTTTCTACCGGAAAAGAAAACAGCTCTCCTTTTTTAAATGGGAAAACAGGCCACCTGATGATCATCTCCAATGCTGACTGAACACCTCCCAACCCCACTCTCCTTCCCAAACAAATGCTGCGTGCTGCATGTATTCAGGGCTCCCAGCTGCTGTCGCAAAAAGCCCAACTTGGTTGGTAACTAAGCCCAACAGGGCTGCAGCTGAGCTTCACAGCAAGAAGCACCAGCAACCCGCACCTTTGGGAACAGTGCTCCCAGAACGGGAGCAACCACGGGACTGAAGACACAGGAAGAGCTAGACCACGGTTTCTAAAACAGAGCTTTGTGATGCTGCACTGCAGCAACCTCCCTTCACCTGCACAAGGTCAGCACGGAGCTGCAGCCCCAGGGCTTACAATGGCTTATCCCTTAATGCTGCCAGGCACCGGCGCAGCACTGCGATGAGGGCTTCCCAATTCCAAGCACGGACGGCGGGCAGGAGCAGCCCCACGGGCATTAATGCACCTCCCAGAAGTTCGCCGGGTTCACCTATCAGCATTTAAAGGAGCACAGCGAACAGCAGCGCTGTCAGGCCGTTCTCCGGCTGACTGCAGACGCTCTCGTAGACGGCAACCGAGCCGGCCCCAAACGGGAACAATCCGGGCCCAGCTTTCGCCTCCCGCTACCGACCACGCCGCCGTACCGCAACACGGCGGCCGACGGGCACAAGAAGAGGCCGCAGGGCGGCAGATGCCCGCGGCTCCCGACGGGGACGACCACGTGCGCCCGGCGCGGCGTCGCCGCCACTTCCGTGTTTACACTCCGCGCTCCTCCGCGCCGCCGCGCGCCCCGCCAACCCGCGGGGAGCCGCCGCTCCGCCGCCCGCCGCGCGCCCATTGGCGGCCGCCGCGCCCCGCCCCGCCGCCCTCCATTGGGCGCGCTCCGGCCGCCGCCCCCGCCCTCCCCCACCCCCCCGTGCCGAAAGCGGGGGGCGCGGGGCCGCTTCCGCCGCGCGGTTCGGGGGGGAGGGGGACCGCGGCCGCCCCGAGCCGCGCCGCACACGTGGGCCGCGCGCGCCTCCGCCCGCGCCGAGTTTAAAAGGGCACCCGGGCGGAGAAGCGGAGCGCGGGGCCGCGCCGCGACTCCGGGCCCGTCCGCGCGGCGTGGCGGGAGGCGGGCGGACGGCGGCCCGCGCGCTTCCTGGTTGCCGCCGCAGCCCCCCGCCCGCCCGGCACCGTTCCGCGGAGCCCCGGAGCCGGGCGTGTGCCGCCGCCGCCCGCGCAGCCCGTTTCCTGCCCGGTCGCGGCGCGCCGCGCTCCCCAACCCCCCCCCCGTCCCGGCTTACCGGCGCGGATGAGGAGGTCGAGCTGGTTGGTGGGCCCCTCGTGCAGGGAGGTCGCCATGTTGACGCTCCCGCCGCGGCTTCGCGCTGCCCGCCGGGCGCGCGGGGCGGGGGCCGGCGGGTCGCTGCCGCGGGGCGGGCGGCGGGCGGGAGGCAGGGCCGGGCGGGCGGGCGGCGCGGGCACCGCGGCGGCGCTTCCTGCGGGGCGGCGCGGCGCACGCGATCCTTCCGCCGCCGGCCCCAGACAGGAAGTGCCGCGCCGGCACTCGCCGCCGCCGCAGCGCGGGGCCGCCCGCGGGCGGGGGAAAGCGCCGGGGCCCCGCCGGCCGCCCGCCTCCCGCCGGCGGCGGGGCAGCGCCGCCCGCAGCGCGGGGCCGGCGGGGGCGGACGGACGAACGGACGCCGGGTGCCGCGACGCCGCCCCGACCGCGCGGAGCGCCGCGTGCAGGGCCCGCACGGGGACTCCCGCGGCCGCGCGTTTCCGACCCTCCCTCGATGACGCAGGGGGCGAACCGCCGCTTTGTGCGCGGAGTTCAGACTGCCCGCGGCCCGGCGGACGAGGGGAGAGGCCGCGGCTGCGAGCGGCCGCCTCCCGTCCCGTTTTAGCATCCCTGCGACGGCCGCGAGAAGCGCGAGTCGGAAGCGTTCGGAATAAAAGCCCGCAACTGCTCAGCACCTCGCATCCTTCTGAGGGCCCCCTACTCCTTCTGCCGCTCTCACGGCTTTTTAGGAGCGCAATTTCACGACCGTATCTCTCTCCACACACACACACACACCGGTAGGGCACCGCGTTCAGCCCCGCACACGGGCAGCGCAGCGCTCGCTCCTCCCGGCAGCGCGTTCCCGCTAGGGGACACCGCCGCCTTCCCCAGCAGCAGCGCTGCCCGCAGGGCCGGGCCCAAGGACACGGAAAGGCACCGCGCGGGCACGCAGCTCCCTGCCCAGCCAACCCTCCTGAAGAAGAAAGGCCGCTTTTCCCCTGCGGTTCCTTGGGTTTGAACCGCGTGGTATTGCGGTATTTTATGCTGAACGCTAATTGATTTGTCCCGCTAATCTAATCTTACTATTTCAAGTTGGGGGGGACATACAGTCGCTAGGGAAAAAAAAGCAAGCGTGCACTTTTTAATCTCTTTAAAAGCCTCCAGCCCAGGCAGCAGGCTAGCAACAGGACTGCAAAAACATTCTATGAAACGATGGGAGGCTCAAAGAGGCAAGAAATGGTTACACTGCAGAATAGGACCACGTGAAGATGAACTTCCATTCCTCCATGCTAATAAATAAATACAGGGTTTTTTAAACCCGTTAGGATACACTGTGTTTCACTGCAATGAGTTCACACAAGCTCAGCCAGCAAGGCAGCCGGGCCTCCTCCAGGTAGACCCACACCTTATCAAGTGCTACAAGCAATGACTGCCAGAAATAAGGAGAAAAGAGAAACCCAACAGCGTTTCATTATTCAGGAAAGCCCACACTGAAACTAAGGTTAATGACACAGATGAATTACCACTTAGCGCGTTCACAAGTGATTTCAAGAGCATTTGTAGCAGACACACATCTCCAACCCCACTCACTTGAGAGTCTTTGGCAGAGAAGGCACTTGGATAACAGGAATACAATGTAAGTGAACCATCCCTCCTTACACTCTGGAATACAGGAGTAAAACAACTATCACTTCACCCTTTCCTAATAATGCATACAAACAACTCTGTTCACGTTAAAGGAATTAAGTTTCACCTTTATACTGATTATTCCTTAATAGTGAAAGACGACCCAAGAGAAGAAGCGGGCTGGGATTAACTGTGTGCAAGGCAGCTGATGTAGAAATTCAAAATAAGACAAAGATTTCAGCTGATCTGCAAAGAGAAAGGCTCATCTATCCAGTGCTTCCTCAGGCAGTCCTCAAAACCACTACAACATCCAGCAACTACAGAGGAATTGCAAGTCTCATCTCCCAGAGTTTCCCATGCCAAGTTTCCTTTTCCACCACAGTTCTGATGAACACGTTGGAAACATCTGTTAGCAGATTGTAGCTTCCCTGATGAAGCTCCTTCACCAGCTTTGTAACTCCACATGCTAAAATGACAGCCCTCTAATGGCACCTTTATCCTTCAATGCCCATCTCTAATGACATTGAATCAGAAAGACAGACATGTTATTTAACTATTTTTATCCACAGAAGACTCCAGAATGATAAAGCTACGGTCAGAAAAGGCAAATTATCATAAAGCAGTTACTAATTCTCAGCTGTGATTGGTTTGACTTTGCTAGTGTAAGGAGCCAAGGGCAGGCAGCAATCCATCACTGGGTGGCATTTGCAGTCTACATCAATGCCTACAATAGTGATAGGACATGGTTTTAAACTAAGACAGGGGAGGTTTAGGTTAGATATTAGGAGGAAGTTCTTCACACAGAGGGTGGTGAGGCACTGGAACAGGTTGCCCAAGGAGGCTGTGGATGCCCCATCCCTGGAGGCATTCAAGGCCAGGCTGGATGTGGCTCTGGGCAGCCTGGTCTGCTGGTTGCCAACCCTGCACATAGCAGGGGGTTGGAACTGGATGAGCATTGTGGTCCTTTTCAACCCAGACCATTCTATGATATGATTCTATGATAACAGAGGAGCAATACTTAAATGCCAACCAAAGTAGAAAGTTTCAAGTAACTTCAGAATTCCAGGCCAGTCTTGCACAGAATCCACATGCAATTTACCTCTAGCAATTACAGAGATAGCCCATTGCTGAGGACAGCAACCACGAAACTGCTGGCACTTTATTGCATTGCAACCCTCTGATGTAAAGAAATAGATTTCAGAAACACAAAAGAGGATGCAGCAGTCCCCTTTATCAGCCTATCACCACAATCATTAGCATCCACCGTGGATTCCATTACAGAAAATAGCAGAAATAACAGCAAGATAAACACAACGTGCCCCTCAAAGAAGCTGCGAGATACTAAGGGTGGCAGGACTGTGCTAAGGCTGTCTCTCTGACCACACCATATCAGGTTGGCTAGACCTAGGCTCCTACTGTTCACTATTCGTATGGCAATTGGTGATCCCACATAGTAAGGAAAACATGCTCAGGACTGGATACTGCAAGTAAACAGAAAGGAGTCATTTGAAATAACAGAAGTCTCAATACCAGCATGATTTCTTGTGAATAAGACAGGTATGTCTCAAAAAATATTGTTATACGTAATCCCTTGCATAATTATAATAAAATTATTCCTTATGAGTCTATCACCATATTTCTGATCAATGAATACCATTATCTTACACCAAAATCATCTTGGCATGAGCGTACATCTGATTCTGAGCATTCTGATTTCAAGACACACACTACAAAGTTGCTCAGCTGCCATCAGTAAAATACAGTGGCTGACTCTTTGATCAACAGTCTGCAATTCCTCACTACCAACTGGAACTAGACTTGGAAGTTTAAAAGATCGTGCAAGTCTGAATGACCTATGCTAGCAAGCCATTCAATCAGCCTCACATTTACCATAGAAAATAATAATAATGACTGAAAAGCACAAGTTAAGCTAGGTTTTATAACAAAAAACTTAGCGTTACAATGGCTTTTTTTTCTTTAAGCACCAGTGGAGTACTGAAGCAGCAAGGTAGAAACCTGAAATCTAGAAAGAACTGAATACCACAACCAGGCCGTTACTGCTACACAAAAACATCAACCACAGAGCACCTGCACCAGCTCTTTTCCATTCATATCTCAGAAGAGGAAACGCCAGCAAATATGACACAAAATTTCAGTTGCAGCTGAATTTCGCATCTGATTTAGGAGTGTCACTGAAAACAGATGTACCTGTCTGTAGCAGGAATGCTCCAAGAGCTACACAAAGTAGCACATGCAACTGGAGGGGCATTGTTTTGTTTTGTCCTCACTGATATTTAGCTAGCAAAAATGCAATGGATTTCTTGGCAGTGAGAGAACTCACACAGGTGTAGTAGCAATTTCTCTTTTTACACCATGTTAACTCGCATTCTAAACCTAAGAATGCGTTAGGGACATTTAATCCTTGCAGTAGAGCAACTATTCCACACTTTATTCAAAGCTTCATGGCTGATTTTTTTTTTTCTTCCATCTGGCTAATGGGCATCACCTCAGCTCCTTGATGAAGACAGTGCCAACTTACTCTGAGAGTTTAATGCGGTTCATAGAACATCCAGACTTGGGTTTCTAATCAGCACAGCCTTCTACAGCAAACTGCTCTGCACTTAGAATAATTTCGGTCACGCTGTCTGAGTAAGGAGACAAAGACCAATCACCACAATATGTCAGCACTACTGCAACGTCCACCAAATGTCCACTTGCCTTGTAGAAGAGGCAGCTTAATCAAATCACATCTGGACAAAACAAAGGATACTTTGCTTTGTTCAATCCCAACGTACACGTAATAAAATCAGATGTAAGGTTTTACCAGATCTAAGTATATCACATTTAATGACTAATAGAAACCAAAGAGTTCACAAGTTCACACTCACATAAAATAAGCCAGCAGAAAACAACTTCAATGATGATGAGAGAAGACAAAGAGATGCAGATAGCTGAACAGGTAACAATTAGGTAACTTTGTTACACAGACACACATAACTGGTTCTCGTGCTGATAACTGAGTAATAACCTGCGATTTCCTCTGTAAAAGAAGATTTGCCTTAACAGTAAAGATTTCTTCATGCATCTCTTTTAATCAGGGGAGGAGCTAAGCCTTAATTCACTGCATATCCATCTCCTCCCCCCTTAAGGAAGGTTATCAACTTAATAGATAGCTTACAGGAACTTCTGAGCAGAAAAAAACCTTAAGAGATCACAGACAAACATACCATTATTGTTGTCTTTGTAGCACAATATTCTTCCATCAGATTGTAATCCTAGAGGGGCTCATTTTCAGATGTCCATGAAAGCACATGAAAGTAGTTTCACGCACACCTTCCACCCCTCTGTGGCATTACCATTTATAGAATTAAAACTGAATTGCAGCTTGCACCACAGAAGGACTTCTGATGGAACATCACATTCCAAGAAACGCGGCTCAAAGACAAAGCATCATCCACATACAGATGATGATACAGAACAGCAGATCATGTCTGTGGTACTTTCAGATTGCATAGAGAGTAAACCCAAAGATTAGATCATCTCATTAACTGACACATACATCCACGTTAGGGGCTCTGTGTCATGGCAGACAACTATAAAAACTCCATTTCAGAGAGGCTGATCCTTTAGGGACGGTAGCTTATGCTGTAACATAAACTACAACAGTTTTGCTGTGAAGGGCTAAACACTGTAAGGATAGACAAGTAATCAGGAAGTGGAAGCAAACAAAATCCACGTATTATAAACCAATTGTTAAGAAGGCTTATGAGAGAAACACTTTGACTGTTCCAATAAACAAAGGTGGTAACTGTTCCCAAGAGTCCAAAGGGCAATAAGAGTGATATCACGGACAGGAAGATAAATTTAATTATTATTTCAGTGTAAGGCTTACACTTTCCCTTTGAAACATCAGAAAGGCTTTTTACTTCCACTGAGAATGTCGTAGGGGCACTTGAAAATATTAAAACCCTTGCATTTCATTTTCCCTAAATAACTCGTTTAATCAAGTTTTTCCCCATTCCCAGCACACAGGCAGCTTTTTATTTCAGGACAGAAAAACAGAACTTGAACCAGCTGGTGTTTCTTGTTTCTTATGGAAACCTTGTTGGGCTTTACTTTTATAGTTCATGGATTAATTTTTATAGTTAATTGACTAATTATGATTAATGATCCTCGAGTAACAAATCAAGATAGATTAGCAGGAGACTAGAAAGTGTCCAAAAGGGGAAATATATATATATATATATATATATATTCCCCTCAAATTAAATAAAAAATCATCAGCATTCACAGATCGTGGAATTGGTTGAGTTGGAATGAACCCTTAGAAGGCCCAGCTAGGGTTATCTAGTCCAACTCTCCTGCAATTAACAAGGACACCTACAGCAAGCTCAAGTAGCTCAGAGCTCAGTCCAGTCTGACTGAGAATGTCTCCAGGGATGGGGCTTCCACTACATCTCTGAGCAACCAGTTCCAGTGCCTCACCACCCTCACTGTAAATGACTTTTTCATCATAACACACTCCTATTTACACTCCTGCAGCCCACTGCTTGTAATGGAACATTATCCAAGTGAATGCTTCCTGGGTCCATTATACTTCCTGCCCTTCTGAACATACAGAATATACTTCTGAACAGCAGCTAAAAAGAAAGACTCCTAGAGAAGAGCTATGAGTTTTTAATTGGCATTTCCCCCAGTTTGCCATGGCCAGAACATAACACTTAAAGACAGAAAGAGCTCACTTGCAATAGCTCCTTATTCTAAAAGTGCTGCTCTGTTTGTCATTAAGCTATCAAAATCTTACTCACAAGAAACAGGATACTTAATGTTCAAAAAGCAACACTTCTTAATGCAGAAGGTATCAAAATATGAGCACTTGAAAGCTTTCAAATACAGGTTTAATTCATAAAAGTCAGCTTCTTGGGAAGAACACCCTCACCTCCCACTTACCTTCATCTTAAAAGTTTTGTCACCATAGGTAGGAAAAGTAACTTCTAAAAAAGCCACATTTCATACCTTTCCTTTACATTAATGTAACTTATAATTAGTATATTTAATTCAAACCACATTTCGTTAAATTGGAAGCATTCCAAGATCTGAACAATTAGTTAATACATATCTTACAAAGTTGATGCACATGATTTTTGATGCAGTGCCACGTGAGATTAACATTCTGATTCCAAAAATGCATGAGCAGTTGCACTCACTGTTTAGGGAGAAACTGGAGGTTTTTTTTTTTTTTACTTTGTCTGATGGAAACGTGCATATATTTACTACACTACTATGTTAAATAACTGTGAGAAGAGTCAGCCAGCTGTCTTTTGACTATGTGACAACATGAATTCAAACTCTCTCTCTAAGTTAAGCAGCCCAAAGATAGGTATATCAGCTAGCCATGCTCCACTCAAGGGGTTTAGAACAGACTGCCCAGTAGGGTCTTTCCTCCCTTTGGTTGCAGTTCCCTGCCCCAGAACTGAGCCACATCATCATGCTAATCCTAGCAAAAATATAAAACATTTTAGTTTAATTGTTTCTCTGCTATTTGTTCTTGCAAAATTAGCATAGGGGAATGTTTTTCAAAGTTTGATGAGTATGAGTAGCAGAAGAAAGCAGATGGGGCGGCTGACAGCCACTGCAGCATGGCAGCAGCATGACAATCAGATGTCACTAGGCTCTCATAGGAACACAAACTTCATTTCTTCAGACAGTTCAAACAGCCAGTGGTCCTTCTCAGAAAGTTCAGAGCCCATGAGCACATTCTTTGCAGGAAGGTTTAGAGGTATGTGTATCTTTCTGTGCACAGGTCAGGCGCTTTAATGCCCAAGCTCTACTACTTTCTTCATTCATAACTTATTTTACCATATAGCATGAGTTAATTTCAGTCCATTAGGCTTTTTGCCTATAACAGGACAGTCCAATTCCATTCCCCTCAGCCATGCACTCCTGCCACTAAAGCAGCAATAAAACTGCTCTCAGACCAAAAAGGTAGGAAGCAAGGAACAGGGCATAGAGCTCGTGGGAAGGGGGAAAGAGTTTGAAGATAAGCTAGGTAGAACAATGCAGTCCATGTTGCCAGTTGTCATGCAGTTATTTGGCTCAGACACGGTAGAACTAAATTCTAACCAGGTTCTTAGCTCAGCTGAGTTTTAAGAGCTCCAGGTTGTTATCTAGTTAACCTCCTGCATAAGTAGGTAACAAACGCATAAATGAAGATTACCCTGCTTGTGAGGGCACACAGTGCTAGAATACAGCATCCTAAACCTGAGGGGGACATTTTTACCTGTCAAATCCCAGTCCTGCTGCTGCTGAAACTAAGTACAATTAACTCCAGTGCTAACAGATCTGATCCCAGGTCAGGATCTCTACCCTGTGAGTAAACGTAAAGTCACATTCCTCAGGAACTTCTAAAAGTAAGAAAATCTACTAAAAAAAGGAAAAAAAAAAAAAAAAAAGAAAAAGAAAAAGAAAAAGAAAGAAAGAAATGAAAGAAATGAAAAAATAAAGTCTACCTGTTTCCACAGTTTCAGTCTCAATTTCTTGTTCCTCTGCTACATCTTGCATCAGATAAGTCTCGTCATCATAAACCAGGACCTGAGCAGCATAACCCTGTTCTAGTCTGGCACTAGGCACTGGCTCCACAATCACAGCTGGGAATTCAGAGACTGGCTCATTTTCCTATAGAAAGGGAAAAAAAAAAAAAAAAAACCCTCTAAATACTGCACTGTTGAACTCGAAATCAGTGTTTTCCTCTTATGCTTTTACATATTTTTTTTAATAATTATAACAATTCTGAAGATTTTTAAAGGAAATTTTGTTCTAAAGGAAGAGATTACAAAAAACAAAGTAGAGCTTATTGTTCACCCAGGGGATACTCCTGAATCTCAAAGGTCTTTTTTACTGACTCTAAGCACTTAAAGTTATCTGATGCTTTAAATCTTAAGATATTGGAAAAGACCAAGCTTCTAAGTTACTCAGCTTTACGAAGTGTTTCTTCTCCCTCTGCTCCACATGAAATGTAATCAAGCCTTTGTGCATATACTGCAACATGCCTTTGTCTGACCTGTATCTTATGAACATTCATGTTTTGGATTAAGTATGTAAGTTACCATAAAAGAACTAGCTAATTTGAAGCCCACATGCCTATCTTTCTTTGTTTAAGGATCAAAATATCCGTGACAGTATATTTAATCTGTTCAAGTGTTGCAGGAGTAGAACCCTGCCAGCTACAGTATTTACTACAACCTACAGGACAGTAGAATGCTTTTGATGTGGATTTTTTTCTTTTCTTTCTTTTTTAAGAATGCAAAATACAAGCAAATACAATGTTTGAAAGACGTTCTTCTATTGTTTTGCTCGCCTGATCCTACCTTAAGTCACACCTAAGACCTTTAATTTAAAGAGATGCTTAATATGCAATTTAATTCTGGAAGCTCAGTCTACAATTGTACAGCAGACTTCAAAGCTTCCTACATCCACTTCTCTGCAATAAAACATCCATCTACTAAGAGATCCTTGAAAAGTGATCTGCTCTGCAAACACTCCCTAGTCCACTTCACACACAAGTTTACAGCAGCTTTTTCTTTCAAAGTAGGATAGAAAGTATAAATCATGTTAGTAAATAGATTCTATTTGTCTAACCTCATGGTTTTTCATTCCATTGCTGTCGAACTCTAGGCCAGGGCCTCCAGTGTCAATCACTGCTGATGTCATGGTGCATCCCCTGAAGAGGCTTGGAGAGCTGCTCTCTATCCCAAGGACTATAATGCTGATAGGCTGAGGTTATCAAAGGCTTACATTCACAATCCACTTCTGTCAAACAGCTAGGCGAGGGTGGCTGAAATACAAAATAATTTTAAGTTATTTGCACAGCTGATATTAAAAAGACTTTCACTATTTAAGAAAGTTACTGCATGCTGCATCTCTACATCAAGAAAGGGCACCAGCGAACACAAGAGAAAGACTGTACTGACCTTAGTAAAGTTAACACTGAATACTGCCATATAGAAAAGACAGAACTTACTCGTCAGACTAACAATCAGATTAACTATTAATAAAAAGATAATAAATAACAACGATGCTGATGTTTGACATCAGTGAGAAATTCAAAGTTACAGAGGCACAGATACATACAACTCATGCAATTTGAGCCAGCACGGCTTTTCTAGAGCTGCTATTAAGTTAGGATATGTTTTTTTTAATGACACTTCCTTTTTTCTATCGATTCCACAGCCATAAAGCTATAGATTCATTATAACATTTTCAGCCAAATTGCCTTTTTGCAATATAACACACATTCCATCAATACACATCTGATTTCTCATCTACGGTTATCTTTTAAATTAAAGAGCACTGTAGCAGCACCACTTTTTCCTTTTTCTAGAGTCTGAAGAAGGTAATTTCATATCACAGCACTCCAAGTTGGGTAAATCACAGACTGGTTGAGCTAACAGAGATACGCAACCTCCACCTCCTTCAATCTCTCCTGACTAGACTGAGGAGCAGAGCTTTGTTTCTAAACAACTGCTATATATTTAATATAAGTATTACTGTTTATCTCCTCTTTTTTCCAAGAGGCAGATAAACCCTGGGCACTGAGGAGCAGTTTACTACTGCAAGATGCAACCTAAGAAGTTTAGCTTCTTAGCTCTACAGGAGAAAGCACATATTCCACGTCAGACATAAGAAGCCAATCTGATATCAATGACCCTAGCAGCTAACTCCTCTGAGATCAATGCATTGGAGCAGGTTGGATGGGGCCCTGAGCAACCTGGTGTATTACCAGATCTAGAGGTTGGTGGCCCTGCCTGTGGCAGAGGGTTGGAACTTGATGATCCTTGGGGACCCTTCTAACCCAAGCCCATGATTCTATGATTGTAATACAACTCCAAAGCCCAACGTAGACAAAAATAACCAAAAGGAAAAGAAAAAACACTTATCCTGGAAACAGACTTTTCTACTTTTCCATGTACATCCACATTAGAAATATTGCCAAGCACAATCATAACCCAAAGAAAGAGTCCAACAAATGGAAAATTTATTTCAGTTTGGAAGCACAGACTCCAACCAATTCCAAGCCTCAACATTATTCCTGCAATTCTGGAATAACGCACTGATACAAAAGCAGAGGGAGCTTCAGGCAGCACTTTTGCATAGCCTAAGCACATCACAAAGCTAACCTGGTCCCCATGCTGTATGGCAATACAAATAAATATTCATACACTAAACCATGAGTCCTGTATGGTCATATTGAACCTACGATAATCCCACACAGGTGGCTAACACAGCTGCAGCAAGAGAGAACATTTCATGGGGTTGGACTCGATGATCTCTGGAGGTCCCTTCCAACCCCTACAATTCTGTGATTAGATCAGATTATGCCAAAAAAAAAAAAAAAAAAAAAAGGAAGAAAGAAATGTATTTATTTGCCTCCTAGGATGGAAGAAGCTTAGACGACTTCTGCACTGATTTCTCTCTAAGTGAATAACCAATTACCTATAGAAGCAGAGTTAGGGTGATGTAAGAACACATATGCTCTTAGATAATCCTCGCTTTCCAGTTACAGCCAACATTTCTAATAAATAAAACCCTCAAAGAGAAAACTATATGGGAGAATCATTAGTGCACTACACCCTTGCGTTCACTAAAAGGTGGTATATTTAGACAGATGACACAAAACAGTCCAGGAAAGGAATGAATGAAAGCCACGGAGTCTCTGGTAATCAGGATTCCAACTTTACACAGAGAATCTTCCTATTCAACAACCTGGCAGGGTGGAAAAAGACAGCAGCTCACCGACCCAGTTGCACTGCAGCCCGGTTTAGCAGTGCTCAGACAACACACATCCTGGTAGGCGTGTGCTGTGCACGCGATAGATTCCTGCAGACACATCTCTTGCTGAAGGAAGCGGCCAAGCGTTCGCTCTCTACCCTATCGCAGGGCATGCAGGGACACCCTCCTGCCTCCACCTTGAATGTCATACAACTCTGGGCCTGCTCCCCATCAAGTCCCTTACAACAGGGAAAAGGGCTTTGCTGCACTGTATCTAATTCTTTTTACACATACCCTGTGGGAAAACAGAAAGAAAGCTAGCTGCTCTCACCCTCAGAAACTAGAATTGCAAAATGGTCTGTGCTACATACCCAAGAACCTCCCCCAGAAATCCAAACGCTCCTATGATGCTTTCAGCAACTACCAGACAAGGTTAAAAACACTGCATGCCACAGCTGTGCTGAGTACGTAACAGCCATCCAAAAACAGAACCTTAAGTCAATCCCTCGGTGTACAACAGCAAAGCAAGCACACAGCTCGAAAGAATTACAAAATTAAAGTTGATAAGATGGCACAGCACGTCACCTCTCCAACGCCAGGTTGGGCTCAAAACAAAACTCAGCATAAATCTGCAAGTCAGTTCAGTTTTACTTCAATTGTAAGCAAACAAAAGAAAAAGAAAATTCGGTGCTTGAAAAAAGCTGCACACACTTGTACCCACACAGAAAACAAGAAAAACACCCAGAACGCTGGGTAGCACTGACGGGAGGCAGCTGCTCCTGCAGCACTCAGAAAACGTGTAAGAGCCTTTGGAACAATGTCTCCCTTTTATTCAGTTGGCATCCAAAACCCCAAGGATAGATTTATGCGGATACCTACACAGATACAGCCGCAGGAGCAGGACCGCGGCCAGCAGCACTATCACATACCAGTGTTTTCAAGCAGGCCTTCCTTTGGTTTGGTCAGAATAGCTAAAGAAGTTGGCTTGCACACAGAATCAGTTGTACACACAGAAATGCAGTGGCTGAGGTTGCCGCCGAATCCCACTAACTGCAACAAGGCTTCCTACGGGTACAGCAGCAGCCTTGCACAGGCAGCACCTCGAGCACACCAGTAAATGTCATTTCTCCCTGAGACCTACAAACTTAAAAAGAAACACGTTATGTCAACTGAAAGGTCTTCCCAAGACGTTTTCCCTGACAGAAGAAATTGTGAGTTCATTGTGTTTTCCTGAAATGCCAAACAAGTCTAGAATCAGAAGCTTCTGCAAAAGCAGAAAGAACAACTCCTCCATAGCTAAAGAATCACAAGGTCTGCTGAAAAAGCTAACGTGCGTCAATCTCTGCATTTCAGGAAAACAAAACAGACAGTCTGGGCTAGTTTCAGCACCTTATCAACTACAACAAAGGGTAGAGAAAAAGAACTCAAACAGGGGAGTGCTCAGAGCACAGTGTCCTGCCACAACACGTGTCCAAGCACCAGAGCTCCCATCTCACAAAGCAGTCATTCTACTGCTGAACACACAGGAATTATTACCATGGATCCAATCAACAGCGTACCAACACAGCAAGGAACTCGAGGAACTCAACTTCCATATATATTTAACAAGAAACCTGACCATCCAAAGTTTGTTCTGGAAGCTCAATAGCTGAAGCTGATGAATCCCAGGACGCCTAAGTTCATGGTGACGTAAAAAGCACCAGCACTCTGCAGAAAGCTTTGTGACTTCAGTACACCTATCTGGACCCTGCCACGTTTTACCCTACGAGCAGGCTCCCTTCCCAGTGGTACTGAAACCTTCTCGCCCCTCACCGCCCTGTTTGGTCCCAGCCCTCCTCTCCCCCCGTGTCAATTGTTGGCCCTTAACATCCGTTTCCACTCCCCGGCAGGCCAGAGTAGGGAAAAATTATTCATCGCTTTACATAATAAAAGAGCAGGGACCAACGCGAAGAAAAAAGTTAAGGATGCGGGTTTAGAAACAAAACAGCACAACAACAAAGGAAGCGACACGCACAGAACAGGATTCATTTTCAAAGGATGTTCTAGAGGCCAAAGGGGTGAGAGCAATTCAAGTCAGGAAGTTATGGAGATACAGACCCTCACCGGCCTAAGCGACCGCGCAGCACAAGGATGCACAGCCTCACGTTCTGGGGCTTTCTGAGGCAGGCACTGCTGGAACCTCAGAACGGAGTGCCACCAAAGGGGCCGTACAAAACCTCCCTTTTCTAAATAACTGATAGCAATGGAGATAGGCAGAGCGCGGGGAACCCTGGCTCAGACCCACAGCACGTGGACCTGCAGCTTCCTCAGGATCCGGGAAGCGACGGCTGGTGCAAACAACCACGGATCCAGACCTCTCTGTTCCTCAGCACCCAATAAACCAGGCAGCTGTACCAAAGCCCCGGGAGGAGCTTTCAGCGTACGCTAACGCGTCGCTACAAAGCTTTCTCCAACACGCCAGCAGCACGCACGCCGTTTCGATCCAAAGTTACGGCACGAAACGCGGACCCCACTCCCCAGCTTTCAGGCCCCGAACAGCAGAGCAGCCCGGACGCGTTACCGCTAGAATCCCGCTGCTGGGAGCGCCGAGGACCGCCCAGCGCAGCGCGCGGGCCGGCCGCACCCGCTCCGCGCCGGAGCCGCCGAGGGCAGAGGCGACGCACTCGAGGCACGAGCCCAGGGCGGGCACCCCGCGCCGGGCTGGGGGAGGGGGGGCGGCCGGCCGGGTGCCGCTCGGCCAGCACGCATGACAGCGAGAGAGCGAGCGGCCGGCCGCCGCGCTGCCATCTTCCCCGCGCCCCGCGTAAACAAGGGCTGCCCCGCCGCCCCGCAGGCCGCGCCGGCGCTGACAGCCGCCGGGAGCCGCCCGCCCGGGGGCCACTCGAAACCGAAAGCGCCGCGCAGAAGGGGCGCGGCGCGCCGCCCCGGCTCTCGCCGCCGACCACCTTCCCTCGGGCGGCCGCCTGTCACCGCCCGGCCCGCCCAGCCGCAGGAGCCGGCGCCGCGTCCTTACCGTGCCCGCGGTGCGGAGGCCGCCTCCTGCGCCCGCCCGGGACGGCGGCGGGCGGGGCCGGGCGCCGCCCGTGCACAGCCGAGGCCGCCCCGCGGCGGCGGCGGCTCCGGCGGGCGGGGCGGCAGCCGCGGCTCAACCTGCCCGGCCCCCCCGCGCCGCCTCTGCACATGCTCGCGCCGCCCGGCGGGGCGCTGCGGGCATGCGCGGCCGCTCGGCCCCTGCGCAGTCGCTCGCCGCAGCCGTTGCCCCGCTCGGCGTGCGGGCCGTCCCGCGGGGTGCCGCGCCCGCAGCCGCCGCCCGCCTCGGGGCGCCGGCGCTCGGCCGGGCCGTGCAGGAGCTCGTCCTGGGGGCGGGCGCGAGCCGTCCGTATGCGGACTCAGGCACGCAGCGGCGGCTTCAGTCCCCGTCGCGTCAGTCAGTTTTGGTGCCTTTCGTGAGGCAATCCGGCGGTCGCGGTTGTCAGCGCCAGAGCACAGGCTGTACGAAGTCGGGCGACTCCGTAGCGCGGCGTTTATCGGGGTCCCGAACGCTCACAAAAGAGGGTTCCAGCCAACCGCCTCCGTCTCTTGGCTTGGGAGGTTCGGAACACAGCGACAGACGCGGGGCTTTACCGTCTATAAGTGCCCCTATGGACACGATAACAAAAGCCTCACGGAAGCCACAAGCATTGCACAGCCACCCAGCTCCGCGCCCTCCGTGTAACACAGCGCGTACCGCAGCGAAACTGAAGTCTTTCCACACGCCGAGCGTGCCGAACCTTCACCGAAGCGCACACGTGGGTGCTGTTTGGTTGCTGGATCTCCTGTTACTTCACGTCACCCACCTTTCATCAGTAGCAGGGGCAGATCTTTATACCGAGCCCTGGCAAACGCTGGTAGCAATACCGGACACGCTGAGACACTTAGTATCTCTGTATGACACAAAGCAACAAATGTTTCCTCCAGCCCTGCACTGCTTTGTACAAGAGTCACGTTATTCTTGCAGAGACGTGGGACCTCATTCGAGGACCTAATTTTACCCTGCACATAGCAGGGGGTTGAAACTAGGTGATCATTGTGGTCCTTTTCAGCCCAGGCCATTCTATCATTCTATGACCGTAAGTCTGATGGTTCACGTTTGTATTCTGAAGCATAAATACCAGATTAATAAAGATTGTGTCTGTGAAGAACGCCAGACTGTGTGCCTGTTGGCAAGAGCTGACAAGCCTTGGACTCCAGGTTTGGCTTCCATCTTGCCATCACAGCCTCAACACCACAGTTTGCCCTGGAACTAAGTTGCTCGTTGCAACAAGCAGAATGAAAGGGAGCTGTACAGTTAAGCTTATTAGAAACAATTTAGTGAGCAAAATCAAACGTTATTTCTTTCTTCCTGTTCAGCTCCAGCTTTTGGGGAATGCTTTCTCTGCTCTGCGTTCTAGTAGCCCTACTGCCTTTGATTGAGTGCCCTCTTCTGTTTGATTACGTGAGTGCACGTTAACCAACTGTTAATTACTCCCACGTAGCCTTCAGTGGAAAATAGCATTTCCCAGTCACTACTGAAGAACTTCAGTAGCCTGAAGGAGGAGGAAGGCAGGAGAAAATCAGTTTACAAGAAGGTGATCTATGAAGTCTCTGCAGACCTCTGTATGTTAACTACAGAGAGGGAAAGAAACACAGAAATTGCTATCCTGATACACGTTAATCTCTCTTTTCTTCCACTTCTTCATATTTTCCCCCTTAATTCCATTGGTTTGCACACTGAAGTCAATACCAAACAGGGCAGATGCAGTACCGATGGCAGAGCTTCCTGTACGACACTTCTGCTGGGGCACAGTCAGAGCTCACATGCATCTTTTTGAGACTTTATTAAGTAAAGAAGGTTTAAAATAAGGATAACTATCACTGAATAAGCAAGATTCTAGATAACTAAATGACACTGAATCTGTACATGAAGCCAATACATATCAGAAGCCCTTCTTCCTATCCCAGTAAAGCTGGAGGAGCCAACATCTCCTGCAGCATCCCAGGAGAAGGAGTAAAGCCCAGAACACAGGAAAATCCTGTTACTACCACACCATTCAGTGATCACAGCTGTGGAATAAACTCCTCTCATTCTGCACATCTTCTGTTTGCTGCAGCAGTAAGCAGAGCAACGGGAGCATGCAACCAAGAAAAAAAACATTCCAAAGAGTAGAACTGTCCATGTGACAATAGGGGCAGCACTCTAGAAATAAGCTAGTTAATCCACAGGCAGCAGACCAAGCAATATTTGCTCCTACATCCCTTGGCACAGAATACCTTCTGTCTTCACATATGTCCCCTCAATCCATGTGTGCCTGTGCTCTATAAGTGACACTGCCTTATCTCCTGTCACCAGGAAACAGTGCCTGCAGTAGCTGCACCTCCAAGGTGGTACCAACTGCAAGTAAATGCAACAAAACAAACCACTGAGCTCCTAGGCTGTCACTCAGCTGGGAGGAGCTTTGAGTTCTTCCCCTTCTGTGCTAAAACAGGAGCTGGGAGGGCTGGTTGGTACAAAACTGGAGAGAAAGATGGAAAAGAAGCACAGCCCCAATGCTTGGTTCAGTGTTTTGTGGTTTTTGTTTGTTTGTTTACCAGACAACCAAGTAAAAATAGTATTTTATCACATCATCAAATCTCTATGCTCAGGCACAAGAAATCCTGGTTCAGGCATTTCACTCTCAGATTTTACAAATTTTGAGTAAAACCTGCAGTTTCAGGTATCAGTTCAAATAAATTGTCTTATATTTTTAAGAAGTAAAAAAACAAATTCTGTATTGATATGAGCATGGGAAAGGGTACAACTGAAACTTGGATGGACTTCACCCGTGCCCAGCACACCAGCTAAGCAAATTATTGCTGTCACAGCAGGTGGTCACCCTTCCATGAACCGGCACTAGAGGGGGGTAAACGCTTCACTGCCTGCTTTTGCAGGCACTCGCCGAGCACAGAGAAGCATTTGGCAGTTCAGACAAAGACAAGACTCTCAAGTTTTACTCTGGGATTTCAAGTATATTGTCAAGCACGGCCTTTCTCCCCATCTCATTTAGTCTTGCCATCTTCCTACTACAGGCCATTACATCTGCTGTTAATGCAGGGTAAAAGAGTTTTGAAGCAAACCACATTGCACTGTGTGCCATCACAGCTGAAGTTGATGACACATTTCTAGTTTCCTTCAAAAGCAGTGCATAGAGGATCCCTGATGTGAAGCATATATACAGCTTATCCTGAAACTACTACATTATTTATTTGGAAACTGGGAGATGATCAGCTTTGAGAAAGCACCCTGTACGTTGAGCTTTTGTTCTTCGTGTGGCTAATACATAGCCCTTGTGGTCTGGCTGCCATATACCAGAATAACTCCAGAGGTTAAGAGGCAGTCAGCAAGTCCTACAGTGTCAAAAACCCTACGTAGAAATTAGAGCTTTTTTTTCCACTGGGAATTAGTGAAAATAGCTAAATTTGAAATAGTATAATTAAGAGCATACATCTATCTATCATAGAACGTTTAATCTACCAGATAACTACAGACTGACAACCAACAAATATCAACCTAAGACTTTTATTCCAGTAGCTCTGTCTATAAAAACTCTGCTTAATCACAGAGGCTTTACCCTTTAAGTAGAAGAGCTTTATGGTACTCAGGAGCCTGATTTTGCTTCAGCATTATTCCAAGTATTTATAAACAAGTTTTCTGTTGGGGCACTTATTATTTACTATATCATAAAGGAAGGAGCATGACATTCTTTACACAATGGGTAGGAATGCTATAAGACTGTAATTACCCTTTCAGCATCTTCTCAAATTTCTGCTTGCAGACAAAGCAGTCAGATCTTTTGGTTCAGAGTTTCTATATAAATTGTGTACACTATACCTTATTTAGGCTTCATTTAGAATTATTGTTATGCTGTGATGGCTGTAACAGTTTCTAGCTGATGAGGATCTCTGTAAATACTTTTTGGTAGATACACACTTGTGTGCCTGCAAATAGCTGAACAGGGTTAGGACAACACCGGCTTGCAAACTGATTATTATAGATACTTTCATTATTAAGACAACGATGACAAGTCAAGAAATGGGGGGGAAGAAGGCTATTGGCTTAGATACTTTTCCCTGCTCTTTTTCACATTTGGTCCCACTTGCAACATGCCCCTCTCAGAGGGAGAATATTTTGACACACAACTGCTTGTTCCGATTTTCATAGCCATTAGACCCTGAAGATCCTTGTCCATTTGAATACCTGTGCCGTAGCCACCTATTGAGATTCTGCAGGCCACATGCCAGCTCTCAGGGAAGCTTCACAACAGCCTAAATTTCTCCTCACTTGTACAAGAGTCTTCTCTCAACACTCCGTTGTTTGTTTTTTAATGCCACATACTGCTAAGGCAGAACAAGACAAAGATTATAACAAACCAAAGTTCAGTAGGAATGGGGCTCAGCACCCCCAAGTAGGAGCCACCACTCTGAGCAATAAAGACAACCTCATGCAGCTTTCTTTTGATGCTCATTGTTTCTGTCAAGTTGCAATACAGTACTGATTGCTACTACATGCACACAGTTCTTGTTCGCAGAGCAGCAGCTTTAAAAATGTTTACTCTGGGCTTCTATGGTGCAAGGAAGCTTAGCATCTAAAATGCTTACACAGGAAGAAAACCAGGTGTTTTGTACAGCCAGATGTCCTATGGTTACAATTGCAAACAGGTAATTTACATAAGGTTTTAACTTCCTAAGAACTTTTAACTTTCATTTTGGTGTGGAATGTGATGGCAGCATAACTAAGCACCGCAGTTTGGACCAAAAGAAAGAAATGAAAGTAGACACCTGGACAACCAGGAACTAGAACAAGCTCACCTGGCAGGGATACAGTGAAGCCTACTGCTTCTCTTAGCACATCTATCTATTGCATGCTGGGTGGTGCTCTGGCACTTGGTGCTGGGTGCTACTTTCTAAAGCAGAGTTGTTAATGACAGCAGCGTCTGTCTAACTAACTTAAGTCGTATTAGGTTGTCTGTTGCAGCAATGAACACTGGTCCTAACATGTAATGTGTGGTGTGACAAACTGCACGGCTTGTTTTATGTCTCCAAGGAAGAGTCTGAGGTTTCTCACAGGAATCAGCTGGTTGATTGCCACAGACTTTTCTGGTAAACTTTTCAAAGGCATCAGTGCTGCTCACTGGGAAAAAGAAAAAAAGAATGCATTTTAGATGGATGTTTAGCAACAGACTTCATTCATCAAGTCTATTTCTTTGCAAACATACAAAGCACACTGTATTTCCAACTGCAGGTTACATGAATTACAGCACATAAACACTATTGCCGTGTAAATCCTACTCGTGTGATGGCTTGTAAAAACTTGCTCAGCTACCCCACCAAAGCATGATTCAATGTATCCCTTGACTTCAGCCCTGCTACTCAGGTGTAAGTTATTTCCCTGCATGCTGGGCACATTTGCTACTGCTTACACCTACAAATAGTTACTTGCTTAACTTTAAGCATGAAGTAAAGCAATCATGTTTGCTGAGATCACCAGTGTAAGTAATTTCATGGCAATGCCAACTTGGGGCTGAGACCTCACACAGAACTGCTACACGCTCTCAAAATAAAGGGCAACAACAGCATGTTCATACTCAGACAAACTCTCAGAATTAATTCCAGGTTTCATCTGACAAATTCCTCCATTATTACTATTACTACCCCTTCACTGAATAAGCAGTATCTTTTTTACGTCAACTACTATAACAGTGCTGCAATTTTTAGGGCAGCAAGATGTTGAGAAAAGGGTGGGGAAAAAAAAAAAGGAAAAAAAATAAATACTTCCTAACACTATTACTTTCTCTCTACTGCATCATTTGTGTGTCCTCAGGTGCCTTTTGCCTTCATTTTGAGCAACACCCCAAGCTCTGAGGAGCACACTGATGACCTTTCTGCATATGTCAGCCACAACCATTAAATATCTGCTCCCCTTCCAATCATTACTCCCAGTAAAACATGAATATTCCATTTGGTAGAGGAAGATATCATAGACGAGAATTTTGTAATCCATTTTGAAACGTTGATTGTTTATATTACTGTAGATGATGAAATAAACAAACATGCACTTAAGCATGGCCCATACTGCTATATCATCAAGTTTTAAGGGTTTGTAGACATCAAGCTTTTTGAGGATACAATGAAAAGTAACACCTTCTTTGCTCTGTTTCCTTCTCCTCTTATACTGGTGCTCTGATAACTAGTGTATTAATTGCTAACTCAGAATAAAAATAATTTGCAGAGTTCCTGACCCGAGAGCTTTATTTGCTTAGCTTTCTTTTGCTTCTACTAATATATTTTCTACCAAGCTTCCTGTTCATATTCTAGCCAAGCTTTTCTTTCTCCTTCAGGTTCTATCATCATCTTAGAGTACATTTTGGAAAGAAGAGTCACATGGAATAAGAAAATACGGACAAAATACTTTTTCTCTATGAAATAATAAACACAATTGATGATACCTAAGCATTCCTTAACACCAATTTATTACAATTTACCAATTTATTTAAAAGTAATCAGTTCCATGCTTCAGGAGGGACAGATCAGACCCAGCAATGATACTGTAGTCACTGTTTTTCCCACAAGTACAAACTAAAAGTGCAGAGAGCTTAATCTTGAGAAGTGCTTTAAAAAAAAAAAAAATAGTCTAGAAGGTAATGACTTCACCATATTTATACTGAAGATAGCAAGAGAAGTTCATCTGTATGAGCTAATTATCTCTATAATTTAAATCAGCATTCAAAGAACAATTTTTACCTAGAAAAAAAAAAAAGTGACTCATGTCTTAATCCAGTCTGCATGGAAGATAAAGCCATGAATAAATAACCATGAATAAATAGTTCAGATTGAGAACTGAGAAAGTTCTGCTCCCTAGGCATCTAAAAGATGCTAACAATGATTCTTAAACAGTAAGAAATACTACTTTTTTCTCCTTTTTTCTTTTTTCTTGTTTTTTTTTTTTTTTTTTTTTTTTTCTGGGCCATTGTTGTGTGTGGAAATGCAAATCCACCATCAGAGTGCACATGCAGACTTTCCACGTGCCGCAATTGCCACTACCAGGGAAAGACAGAAAGGGGGATTGCAAGAAACCTCCTGCTGCAATTGTGCTGTGTACCTTTAGGGTTCCTTAGCGACTTCTTCAGGTGCCTTCTCCTCCTCAGAAACTGAAAGTGAACACAAAACACCAATGAGAAACGCTGAACAGTATGCATGTAGAAGCAAAGGAAATAACTTACTCAGCTATGAACAATAAGGACTAAGGGGATATGAATTCCTAAGTCATATTAGGCATGCAGACATTTTTCCTTTAAACTTAACACATCTAGCTGTAATAGAGTTTCAGGGCCAAACCTAAAAACTGCTTTGAAAAATCTCTGCTGTGATGATTTTAACACACATTGTTCTTTGCATGCTATTCTATCATTCAGACTGAAGAGCAATCCTTAATAGCTGCACTGAAACATTGTAAGGTTTACACATAGTGCATTCTATGCTTTCCTTTACAGTGGTGTAATTTAAGAAGATGCTATCTTTCAAATCAAGTCAGATGCTTTATAAAAAAGCATATTGCATCACATGTAGCAAAAGGGAACTTTACTCCCAGCCACTCAGCCAGGCACTGAGCTCAAATGCCACCAGCACCCAGCTTGCATCTATTTCTAATGCACAGCAAACAGTTTCAAAACAACATTTTCTAAGACATTCACTAAGTCACCACTAACAACAAGGTGTCACTTCAACTAGCTCAGTGCAAACAGCCATTAGTGATTTTAGAGATAAAAGGTTTCAGACCCAGCTGCACTCCTGCACCTTCTGAAGCTCTCCCCGACTCCTCAGCATCAGCGTCCTGGCTCCTCGTGGCTGTGTCAGACATCTCTTGAGCTGCTGAGGCTACTCCTTCCTTGACACTGTCTAAGTTCTCCTCATGGGCAGAAGCAGCTGCAACATCCAAGACTTCACTCACAGTTTCTATGAATCAAATTAGACAGATAATAGTCTTGTCTTCCCCCTCAATTCACCAGCACAAGAGGGGGAAAGCAGTCAAGGCTCACAAAGCGCAAAGCGCCCGCCTACCAGGTATATTGGAAGTAATTGAAGGCAACAGGGTCTATGAGATGATTAAATTTTGCTATCCAAAAACATTTTCGCAAGTGGAACTCCACAAAATGTTACAACAGGTATCTGACTCTTCCTAGCCCTGAGGCAGAAAGATTTAAACGTGAGCTATATTCACATATTTAGAAAAAAAACGTTCTAAGCTGTGTATTCTCTTTCAGTTACAGATTTTATTTTCTGCTTTCTCCCTAGCTGTTAATGATACACAAGATACTGATGATTAAGATTCCATAGAAATAATCCTCATTTGATCAACAGCTTCAGACATAACACATGTACTCCGTGCATCCTTGCAAAGATGCTATTAGTAGTTTTAATGTAGAAGTGTCCTAACTTCAGGCTGCGATTCCAGCACAGCATGATTGCCAACTAGCCATTTTTCAGTTCTCCTTAAGGATAAGGCAATATATATTTGTGTAGCAAAGTCCATATTATGTCTATTCATTAGTACATCTATGCATGCCTACACTCTCCAGGGAGATCAAACATATCATTCGTTATTTACATTCCAAATTTTACTCCAGTAAAATATCTCCTATCATAACGTCCTAAGGTAGGCACTGCATTTTTTCAAATGTTTGTCTGTACATATGAGTAATTGTCCTTTGTCACTTCAGAACACTCTACCTTGTACTCTGATTCTTTAGGAAGTGGAGTGGCACTCACACTTATCCTGAGTGCACGTGGACAGAATTCTGTTGGAGTGACCTTTCTGATGCCAAATCACAAGTGCTCTTCTCAAGAGGAAAAGGCAGGAAACAGCTCATATTCAGAATATGCCTGCCCACAGCCATATCAGCCATGGCAGGTTAGAGCAGTCACTACCCACTGCTTCAGACATTATCTTCAGCAACAATTTGGACTGGCCCAGGAAGATCATTTAAGCACTGCCTATTCTCCTATTGCAATTAAGACTAGCTACTTGATGTCATTTGGTGTTCTGAGCACTGTGAAAATAAGTCCTGCTCATTTTGTAATTGTTGCTACCAGTGCAGATTTCTTGACATATACGCAACTAGAAGTTGCTTCACATCAACCTCATAAAAGCTTTTTTTAAAAAAAAAAATTATATAAAAGTATATAAAGTTTAGTAAAGCATTGGAACAGGTTGCCCAGAGAAGCCCCATTTATGGAGACATTCAAGGTAAGGCTGGACAGGTCTCCGAGAAACCTGATGTAGCTTTATGTGTTTCTGTTCATTGTAAGAGAGTTGGTCTGGATGACATTTGAGGATCCCTTCCAACACAAATGATTCTGTATCAGTACAGATATAGAAAACTATTTAATACTTACAAGATATTAGCTTCCCCGTATTATTATAATTAGAATTTAGGTGGGAAATGCAATCAGCCACTCTATGTGGTCATCTGTCGCATTACCATTCTGTTCCTCAGGAGAGTGTCACGCGTGCTTCATAGTCTAAGATGCAGTAGGGCATAAAGATCAGGAAGGATCTTTGGTTGATTTTGGTTGTTCAATTTCATATTGAACAGCTTGCAGAGAAGTGCAGTGCTCTTTCCCTGTATTTGCATTGCCAACGTACCTCCCATCGTCACAAACATGGTGTTGTACCAGTCCATAAACACAAAAGCTATCTCAAACATTAACCTGATATACCAAAACAAATCTACTTCTTGCTCTGTAAGAGGCTCCATCTTGGAAAAAAATGCTGTGTTCCACTCACCAGGCAAACACATTTTTCTCTGCTCTAGGGAATCCCACTGATCCCAGGCCAACTCCAGGTTAACGATTACCTGAGAACAATCTGAAATCACCCTCTCTTTCAGAATCACATCTGTGAAGAATATTAAATATAACAACAAATCATCATACCTGCCTCTTCTATTGATCAACTAGTAGCACCAAGCTCTGGAATTTCTCCTTTTTGTTTCCCTGCATATTGATTTAACTTCTTGAAATCACTTCTCACTTTCATTAGTTTTACAATTCTACAAAATTTAAGCTGCTTTATTTTTCAAAATAGAGCTCTAGAGATGTTCTAACATCTTAATTGATGGTGTTGCTCCTTGAAAACTGATCAGATTGAAATCTTGATGCATTTGCACAGCAATGACTGGGACCCATTTTCTCTACTTACACCGGCTTTATTACATTTTCTAAGTGGTTTGAAAATAACCTGCATGTTCATTGCCTCTCTGCAGTGAAGGCACACAGTAGTTAAGTACTGTTTGTAGCATTTGTTCCACTGAATGCCCAGCTGCTTGATCACAGTTACTATACAACACTACTGCAGCTCCTCAACATCTTTAAAAACAACATATTTGGAGTGTTCCAGTCAAATCTATCTCAAATGATTCATCCTGAACCATATAACAAAATTAAAAATGACAACGTCCTTAAAATTCTTAGTTTCTTTCTAAGTGTTTTCTTCTTAATTCTGCAGAAACAAACAAACAGAACACCATAGTTTATCAACAGTGCTGCAGCTAGATGGTTTCATAATTCGACAGTTTCATCCAGTGTTTTTTCCCTACCTCTATTCTTATTAGGACATATTATCCTACAGACTCCATATGCAACATAGCTTCATGCAAGGCATTATACTGATAGCAAAATTTCAGCCTTCATGTAAAAAAACTTTGTTTCTGAAAAAAAAAGGACTTATTTTTTATACAATTCTTCATCAGACGTTTGTCAATTATAAGTTTTTCCCTGGAATAACAGCTAGGTCCCAGCATCAGTGGATACTATTTTCATTTTGCTAAGTATTTGCATATAATACTGCACTTGCAGATTTGAATTAGGAGCTTAATCTTCTTGCTCTTGTAACAAAAGATAACAGACTTCAGGCCATCGAGAATTCTATCCTGCTCACTAGCTGATGACAGTAGTTACGCTTTACAAATCACAGAGTACAAAGTCCTCAGGGTATTTTGGCTCCTGGCATGGTACTGCTGCACGACCATCAGTACATAACTCAACACCTTTATAATAGCCATTGCTTCAGTTTAACACTGAACTCTAACAAAATACCACTATTTATGCATAAGATAATTACATGCACTCATAAGCAGGTTTCAGCTCCTTTGCTTTACAAGATCACTATTTAGAAAAGAAATGTGCCCTTCCAAACTGTGCGTGCAGAAACACGGTTGGGCAAGAACCAACCATGCACTACACATGCACCAAACAATGCCAAACTACTTACACTCTGGAAACCCACCTGTTTTCAATTGAGTAAGTATGGACAAGGAAATTGACTTTTCAGACAAAAGGAAATTAAGTTTTTGTTTTGTTTTTAAACAAAGCAGCAGCATTAGGAAGCTCCAGTTGGCACTATGTCCAATATCTAATTCCACCCAGAAGTACAATTTTTAGAGAATTGTATCCCTATCATTTCAGTGACATGATCTTCCTTTTGTATAAAGTTATCGTTCCTGCAGTCTCTAAGAACAGTTTTTACTCCTACAAATTAAAGTTGCAGTATTGAGGAAGCAGGACTTCTCTGTGTATTCACAACAGAACAGAAAGCATTCCAAATGCATTGCGTTTCTGCATTCTCATGATTTTCAATTGACTGGTCTTAATATTAGCAAGCTCAGCATTCTCCCAGCAGAACAGATAAGCATGATAAGCAGGGACTTGTATGCCCCATATGACTGACTGATGTTTGGGCCAGATAATAATTTAAAATAAAAAAAAAAAACAATTTCAAATCACACGTGTTGACCTTCTCTAGCCAATAGCAACAACATACAGATAGATTTTCAGAATTCAGATCCTACTACTTTCATAACATCTTCCCCTGAAGCTTTGAAGCTTTCTAAACAAGCTTTAAACTTTCCTGAGGGACTTTTCAGAGAAGGATCAGTCTGGACATTTGTCTGGGACTCCCAGTTCCCTTCTGACGTTGAACCTATTTCCATTGGCAGCCATGTCCCACCACCTGGAAAACAAGATGTGGCTGTAGGGTGATCCTGAAGCAGGCAAGTGAAAGGGAGCTAAAGAACAAGTTGAGCAGCACTGATGAAAGTGGATGAGAAATCTGCTAAGAACTTGGCTCTTACAAGAAGTTTTATAGAAGATAACATTTCTGAGAGCACTTCTACATGGGAGCTGCTGTCAGATTTTAGAGTTCAGTGTTCATAAAGCTGGATTTTCCAAGTTCTATTTCACACCATGAACCATGCGTGAAAGCTAACAAACTGAGCTAAAAATGGTCAGATACGTACTTCTTATTTCATATGTGAGGTTTCATTGACCATTATTCCCAAGGAAAAAAAAAAATGAAAAAAGACAACCCACCACAATGAGATCAAAGAGTAGAAAAAAAAAGTTAATTTCTTCACTTCTTGCACTCATCCAGAATAACATCTGTCAACCACGTGCAGGTTAACGTGAGGTTAGGTCTTCAAACTTCCACTACAATAGCAGCTAGTTAACAGTCACTAAGGAAAGAAACAAATGAAATATTTATGTATAGAAATTATTATAATAAAGAACTGCTTTTTTTTTTTCCCTCTCCTCATGCAGATGAAATGTTTCACATTGTGAAAGCAAAACACCCTTTTAAGTAAAGACAGAGAAAATCAACTCACGCAGCGCTGCGTGAAAAGAGGGAAAAGTCCACGTTTAAAAGAACAAACAACACAGCTGGGGGTGGAGGGCACTCTGGGAATTCAGAACTTCACTGACAGCAAAATTTCCCCCACCTTTGGCCAGTTAACTCAGCACTGCTGCAGTGCCCTCCTTGCTCTGAGTGCTTTGCTGCTGAACGCTTCTGATTACTTTTAGCAGTTTAACAATACCAGTTTATAGATCAACCAATAAAAATAGGCAGTAGGTATCATTACACTGACTTGCTTATTATATTAAAAATGCACTTTTCTGAACCATCTCACAGCCCTAGTTTTTTTTTCCTCCAACAGTCATGAGGAGACTGCTATCTTTCATGCAGCAAGTCATGTTCAATTACTTCTGCAAATGTTATCTGCAGAAGAATTCGGCTTCACAAAGCTAAAATAATACCCAATAGCCAGCATAGTACAAATGGAATCTGCCTGCAGCCACACAAAGCACTCAGACCAAAGAACCAAAAAAGGCTTTCAGACTTAAAGTTACCTACGACATACCCAGAGACACACAGTTATTCCAAAGGAGAAAAAGTCAAATAATTGTGAAAAAGAGGAACAACATTCTATCGACAGACTTACGTGCTTCTCTTTGTTTTGTTTATAAGAGAACAACTCATACCAAAATGTGATGCTTATGTTTACACAACATACAGTGAAAATCTCAGTGAGCTCTCCTGTGGGTCTCTGGGATGTCCCCTGAAACACCAGGATACGCAGAGCAAAACATCTCCTGCTGACAGCTTAAAGACCTACTAATAGAAAACTCGCAGTGGAGTAGAACTTGCTTAAAAGACAAAATCTGCCACATTTTAAAATAGATCAAGAATGTATTTGTGAGAAGTTGAAAAAGAGAACTGAAAAGGTGTGGCGTGCCTGGCTCCCTTAGATCTGTACTCGTATTCACTTAAGACAGTTTCCAAAGTAGCAACCAAAGTTCAATGTTTGTTGGTTTGGAGAAAAGTTGTTTCACTCCATGATGAGAAAGACCCTCCAAAAATTAGTATGAGAATTCCAGCACTGGTTTGCATTGCCACAAGTGGACAGGAAGGAGTTACTGGTGGCTTTTTCTGTAAAGGAGGATACTATCAGTATTCCTCTGCATGCTGTATTTGTCCATTTTACTGTAATATCCATCCAGTGCATGCTGTAAAATCCTCTTTTCAGTAAAGATGATCTTAACTGAACAGTCTCTGCATTTACCAGCTGATGCCTTTACGTACTCACAGTTTTTATTTTCTATTCATAGAATTGCAGAATCTCTAAGTTTGGAAAAGACTTACAAGAGATCTAATCCACCCTAACCTTATCACCAATAGAACCACACTAATTCCTGTCCCTCAGAACATCTAAACATCTAAAACTTTCTTGAACACCTCTTCCAGGGAGGGTGACTCCAACACCTCCCTGGGCAGGCTGTTCCAGCACCCCATCACTCTGTAAGAGAAAAAAAGTTTCCTAACATCCAACCTGAATCTCCTCTGGCACAGCTTGAGGCCATTCCCTCTACTCTTATCACTACTTACACCTCGCCACAACCTCCTTTCAGGCAGCTGTAGAGAGCTATGAGGTCTCCCCTGAGCCTCCTCTTCTCCAGACTGAACAATCCCAGTTCCCTCAGCCACTCCCTTTAAAACTTGTGCTCCAGACCCCTCACCAGCTTCCCTCCCCTTCTCTGGGCACGTTCCAGGGCCTCAATGTCTTTCTCGTGGTGAGGGGCCCAAACCTGAACACAATATTCGAGGTGTGGCAGCACCAGGGCTGAGTACAAGGGTACGGTCACCTCCCAGCTCCTGCTGGCAACACCATCTCTGATACAAAGCAGGATGCCATTGGCCTTCTTGGCCACCTGGGCACACTGCTGGCTCATGTTCAGCCAGGTGCCAAACAACACCCCCAGGTCTGTTTCTTCCACACAGTCTTCCAGCCACTCTGCCCCAAGGCTGTAGCGTTGCCTGGGTTGTTGTGGCCACACTGCAGGACCTGGCACTTGGTCTTGTTGAAGCTCATCCTATTGGCGTCTGCCCAGCAATGCAGCTCTCAATGCCCTCATCCAGGTCATCAATAAAGATATTGGACAGGACTGGGCCCAGTACCGACTTCTGGGGAAAACCACTTGTGACCAACCATTAGCTGGATGTGACTCCATTCACCACCACTCTCTGGGTTTGGCCATCCAGCCAGTTCTTTACTCAGAGTGTACCTGTCCAAGCCACAGGCTGCCAGCTTCTGTAGGAGAATGCTGTGGGTGACAGTGTCAAAGGCTTTGCTGAAGTCTAGGAAGACTACATCAACAGCCTCTCCTTCATCCAACAGGCAGATCACTTGATAATAGAAGATCTGGTTGGTCAAGCAGGATCTGCCTTTTGTGAACCCATGCTGGCTGGGCCTGATCCCCCAATTGTTCCACAAATGCTGTGCGATCTCACTCAAGATGATATTGCTCCCATTTATACAACACCACAAAGATCTTCCTGTTCTTTCCACTATAACAAGTCATCCATGAGCTCAGTTATATAAAGAAAAAACAGAAGATAGTAAGAGAACAGTGGGCAACGCATGGCAGTCTGAAGAATGGCAGATAAACATGGCAGCCCAAAGGACAGATAAAGAAATGAATAAATGCGAAGCAGCAACAGCCAACAGTATTTCCACCAGTATGAACACTGCCCTCATAGGATCACATTCACATAACTCAGTTTTCCAAAGCCTAATATATTTAGCCACATCTACCATAAACAATGGAAAGTTAAAATATTCTAAAGGGTACTCAAAACAGAAAATATTCATTATACTATATAATTAAGCTTAAATTTAGTCAGATTAAGATTTTTCCTCAGTCTGTTTGACTGCTGTTACACCATTCTACATCTAGAGGCCCACTTAAGGCAATAAACTTATCTACATGAAAGGCCTCTGATGAGCTGCAAGAATGAGGGCTGCAGGGAAAATAGCACTATAGACACATGCCATGCTCCAAATGCACAGCTCTGTGGCACAGTTGTTAAGGCCTGTCCAACCCTACCCATGCTGCATTCTACCACCATTTAAGGTCACCAGGAGCTGCAGGTTGAGCAGTTTTTCTTCTTCCTACGCGTCACACAAAAGACCAGAAGGATGCATTTGTTCTACAGAGCACTGCCATTTTGAAAGCCTCCAAATAAGCCTGAGCAATCACGATCTGCTCTGAGGACTTTTCAGCCATCTTCCAAGTGATGACGGTGTCATGGCACAGATCAGAAGGCAGCTGGGTACACTCAGGCTTTGGTAACTTAAGAAGCTTATAAACCTAAAAGTACACTGACCATGTCAGGTGTTTTTATCTGCTTGGCATTGCTGTGTGATGGGGTCAGCGAAAGTTCTGTCCACAAAGCTGTGACTCCTGCCCAGCACAGCCTATATTTGTTTCTCTAGGTTGCAGACAACTGGCATTATAATGTCATTCAAAGCTTAGCATGGAAAACACTGGCACATTCACACACTAATCCTCCTCAGACATAGTTACTCATCACTCCTAAATCCAGCCATGGAAGAACAGTATTTGAAATGATAAGTGAAAAAAAGAGACCTCACTCTCCAGTAGTTGCAAAATTAATAAGAACCTACATTACAGAAGCCAGGTATCTAGGAATCATGGCTGTGGGCTAATTGATTTTACTATCTGTATAATCAACAAGTATACAGATGTGTAATCAATAAACATACAGAGAGGTTAGGCTAGAAAGATCATCGCGTTAGAGAGGGATAATCAAAAATGAACGAAAAGCTTACCCGTGTCCTGGGCTCGCCAAAAAAGACTCCAAGAGGAGCAACATCCAGAGAGAGATCCTTCCTCAGTGGCAGTCAGCCCTTAAATGGGGTCTAGGAGAGGTGGAGCCAGGCTCCACCCCTTTCAATCACATAGCTGAATTGCCTTCACCTGTGCTCCTGCAGCTGACTCATTGCTTGCCTCAGGTGATCAATCAGAGGTTCAGGCTGTAATTCAGTAGTTCCCATACACTATTCCAGATGGTAATGCCAAAACCTTAAACATCTGTATCTGAGTTGGAAAGGAGTTTTTAGCAGCAATCCAACAAACTAGAACAGTTACTAATGCAACAGCGGTGCCTAATGCAAACAGTATTTTGCCAATCCGTGCATTTCATAGCATTTGTTATACTGGAGAAATAACTGATCTTAGCTTACCATTATACAGTGCACATTAAAAAACAGCATGAAACTTACCGGCATCAGGCAGTAACCAAGTGAGTAATAAAGAAAGCAGAGAAACAGAATTTAGAGGAATCTAAAATCCTAGGAAGACAGTAACACAACACAATATTTGGGGTTTTTTTGTTTGGTTGGTTGTGGGTTTTTTTGTTTTGTTTTGTTTTTGCAACAGTATTTCCCAAAATTCCAGACACTGACAATGGAATGTAAATTTCTAAAACTGAAATTACCCTGAGTGCCTACATCCAAGGTTTTGCTCATTTTTGAGCATCCACAGGAGCTCACACCTTCATTCTATTTGCTTGCTGGACCTTTGAGATGATTGCCCATTGGTTAAAACTTACATTTCCGAAGATGCTACAAGAAGTCTTACATTAAATGAAACACTTGCATTTAAAAAACCAGAGGTTTAATGGAAATGAAAATGCACCTTCATCAGCAGAAGTAGTATCACCCTATCAACAAAACTAATATAAGTGATTTAAATGAGAACTCCTCAGAGTAAGCCTGCATTTTCCCAGTCAGTTCTGAGAGAAAACACTTCCCTGCTTCAGTAAAAGTTTCAGATGCTTCTTCTCTCAATGGAGAGAAGGATCAATACGATCAAATACAAAACCAAGAAGTATTTCCAAAGTAATTTCAGATTTCTAAATAAACCACCACTTTTTTAAAGACATGGGTAAGCACTCTGAACAAAGCGGTACACATTCAGAGAAGAGAACTTCTGAACCAAAACACTCTTCTTGTATTTAATGTACGATGTCAACTGGAGCTAGCTTTTAGGAAAGGGATACTGGTGATGATGCTGGTTTAAACTTTTGTGTTAAGATCCCGCAGTGTTGGTTAAAACCTTCACAAGGTCAGGGCTTGAGGCATCAACTGATCAGAAACGTGGTTGCTTGGCAGGCTGGGCCTGGACTGGGAGTGCAGAGGAACACCAAGATGACCCAGTGACAGGGCCACAGCTGCCTTGGCAGCCTCCCGCAGGAGGACTCAGGTTACACAGCGGCCACGGCTCAACTTAGTCCTGGTGGAGGAACCTCACATGAACCTTCACTCCTAGCTCAGGCACAATTAATCACAACAGCCTTGATTAGTGAATAGTGGGAACGCCACAGGGATCAGACACTCCCTTGCTTCAGGTGATCACTGAGGTGAAGCACAGCCGCCACGAGATGTGACATGTTCTTCTTAATATGAAATGCTCCAACTAGATGCTGGAAGGAAGATGGCTGAAAAAACAATTTGACGCCAGTCTCTGCAATTTTATGTCCCACGTGTTCATTTCTGCCAGCTTTACCAAAGATTAATCACTGCAGCGAGAATGGACAGAGGATACAGCCCTCAGAATCCCTTATAAATGCCTTTGCAACAGAAGCACCATTCTAGCATTGGGCTTCCACTACATTGCCAAAGAAAATGGACCGAGGAAATCATAATTGCTGAATAACACATCTGCTCATCCCTAGCAGTAACTAATGGTTACACCACACAGGTTTGCTTTTACAAAAATAGTAACTAACTACAGAGTTACCCTGCCTGGATTTAAATACTCACATTCAATTTACTTACAACGTTCCTCAGTCAAGCATCTAGAGCCCTTACTGCTTTGTATTCAAGAGAATGATAGGAATATTTACTATACAGAAATCCCACCCTCCCCAGCAATCAGGAACTATCCCAGGATCAGCACTGGGAAAGGAACATTCAGCACTTCTGGGTACAAGTGAGTGCCCCCTCTTTAAGAGTGACAATTTGCAATTGCTTTGTAGGACAATGCAGACAAAGACCATCTTATAGCACCTCTCTCAGCAGCTTTGATTCATCAACTCTAACATACACCAGAATACATCCTTCCTAAATTAATTTGTCCAAACATTCTATAGAAATAGCTTGATTGTTTAAGCTGTGAGTAATTTAACCACTACCTCATAAACATTTTATGTAAACAGTAATAGTCACAGCAAATATACTTACAGGCTGGACCAAGCATTGTTTTAAAATCTGTTCTTTTAATGGCTTGTTTTGCAGACTTGTACAGGAGCTATTCGCACAAGAATTAAAATCCGATTCATATCCAAAGTTTTCACAGCAGTCAACAATTTGAAAAGCTGCATCATACCCAAGTTCGTTTGTTAAAGAGGCAACTCAGATGAATCCTCAAGGGAGCCACCGAGGAAAAAGGCAAAAATATTTCTGGAATCAGACAATACCTTTCAAGGTGCTGCAGTAACCCCACACACACTAGCAGCTGAAATCCTTTTAACTTCAGTTTGCTTTGCATTTTGAATCTCTCCTTCCAAGTAGATGCATGCTTATTTTCTCAAAAGAAGTCAAACAAGGACATCTAGTAAAGGTTCCATGTTCAATCAAACTGAAAACTATCCCTGGTTTTCCCCACTTACTACAGCCCCAATGAAGTCTTCCTTTCCTAGGAAGCAAAGATTACAGTGATTTTTCTCTTTCATCATAGACTTGCCAATAGTTTCTTTTTTGTTTGCTTTTAAAGAACTGCGGATACCAAATGGCAATGTTTGCTGCTTTCCTATCTGTCAAATAATTCCAATTGCTTTAGATGTGCCTCATTCAATTTTAATTGAACCAATCAAGAGGGAAAAGTTATTGCTCTACACTTAGCAAGGTTAGCAGTAAATAAGTTTGATTGCATAACAAAATTAAAAAATCAAGTTAAATTAAAATTCTGCATTTTATGCAACTTATGGACACGTTTGCTTTTTTATTATTCTAAAATTAAAAAGGAATGACAAATCAAAGTATTCTGAACAGAGTTAAGAGTACCAGTTATGTAGCCTCCAACTAAATTCTTTTTAATTCTAACGTGATGTTTTTTGCATTTTGAAACTTTTAATCTGATATATTGCTAAGACTGAGATCACAACAATATGTGGGTTATTACCTAATTCTGTTGAAGTTCACTGTCAGAAGAACTACACTCTTTAATGTGAACATCTTAGGAAAAGCCTTAGGAAACATTAGGAATCTGATCGCAGGAAAAATGGTTTAATCAACTGTATTACACTCTTACCCCTTAAGTTAAGGACTTGAAGGAGCAGAATGGGGTGATAAAACAAACTTTTCATTCAGCTAGCTTCAGATCAACTCTGGTGCCACAGGCTTTTAGAGACACTGGTTAAATGAACCTTCTTGAAAGCTGTGATCACCTTATGCTCATGATATGCCAAGGTAACACCTGAATTAGTTTTCACTACAGGACAACCTCCATTAGGAATGCTGGTGTTTGTTCTTTGTGTTCTGTCCTAAGAATCAGAGTTTCAAAACTCAACACACACGCGCAAAAACTGCATTCATAGATTAACCTTGCACTGCAGGAGCTTCTGAATTAGCAGCAGCTTCCTGCTGTGCTCCCTCCACAGCAGTGGACGTGTCTGCAGCCGGCAAGTCACTCTCTCCTCCAGTTTCTGGGGTAACCCCAGAACTCTCCTCCTGTGCTGCAGGTCCAGCAGCGGTTGCTGCATCGGCTTCTTCTGTGGCCACGTCTGCTCCAGTGACTTCAGCTGTCTCCTCTTCATCACCTTTTAAGGGTTTGTTTAATACAAATAAAGAAAGTGTAAAGTGCATGCATGCAATACAAATCCACCGAATACCTTCAACGTCACTTTCAAATTTTAAAATAGGAAGGTAACTAACATTCGGGATCAGAATTTACAAAGGAAGTTATTATGTCAAAACTTAATCTCCCCTATTGTCCAAGTGTGACACCATAAAAGATGTTTACAAGATAAAGAAACCATATTCTTAACTACCAAGTGTCACAGCTGCTTCAGTATATTAGCGGACAGTGTGGCTTAAAACAAGTGACTGCAAAAGGTGGGGATGCAGGGAAGGACGAAAATAAAAGTGAGAGGAAGCAGATCATACTAAGTGTTGCTCCAATCCCATTCTATTGGAAGGGTCAGTGACAATGCACTCTGACTTTGCAGGGAGGTGGATTCTTGTCCAGTTTGCACCCAGAAGTGGCATTACACACCACAAATAAGACCCTTGCTACCATACTTACAAGCTCTTCCGTCATGTATTATCAGTAGGGCTCACGTGCTAGAAGCACTGCAATTCAAGGCACAGCTTCTGTTTGGGGAGGGCTATTTTCAAGGTGGCAACCTTGGCTGGCAGTATCCACAACAGTTCAGAGCCCAACTCAAAATTAGCTTTCAGATGAGTTTTGTGCCATCTCTCATCTCCATGCCACCAGATATATTCTGCTATCCCTGTTCATCTTGCATCCTTTAAAGCTACATTGACTGTGCTGTGACCACACTTCGGACTGCAAAAGCCATAGCACTCAAGTAAGAAGGAAAAGATCCGTGGGACAGGAAGAAACAAGGGATTCCTACTGAAATTAGGTATATAAATAAGAAAATAACTTGAGAATGTTAAGCAGACAGTGCCCAACACTGTCCAGCTATGACTGATTTTCATTTTATGAAGTACCAGCTGTCTCAAAGAACTGCCTTACTGCTGTGGGTCAGACCCTATAGAAATGAAAAACCCAATTCTTCCCAAGCATGTGAATTTACAACTCAGCTGAGACAAGTCATCACAAACTAACAGCACAAAGCAGCAGAAGTACACAAACACCATGCAAGTATGCACTAAGATCAAGAAAGTTATAGAGCACGTGTTCATTGCAAGTTTACTACCAGACCCAATTCACCAGGTGAAAAAACAGAACTGGAAATAAAATTTGCAATACAGCATGAATTAAGTGAGAAAAAAAAAGGGAAGGACTTAAAGAGACATAGTCAGATGTTTTCTGAATATTTGAAGAATATTTGATCATAAGTTGAACAAATCATTTTTATTTCTTGATTTTCTTACGCCAACACAAGCTTGCCTGTTTGCATTCAGGTTTTAACACAAGTCTACTCATTGTTAAGTAAAATCAAAGCTTTGTACTGCACAACCTGACCATGTCCCTTTAAGAGAATGCTATAGTTCAGGAAACCTAAATCAATTACACAAAGAACAGACTAACAGCCAAGCTCAGCATTCAGTACAATTTATTGGACAGTCAAATATAGGGTGCATTCATTCAGAACAGCCAGCTTCTCGATCTCAGCACTGCCTTCTGCAAAGCAGATTAATAAGAGCTCAATATGGTTTGGCCTTGCAAACATAGGCATTTCTTTTAGAGTCTCACAAGGATGGAGTTCTACAATAGAAGGCATAAAGTCATCCCAGGGTAGGCTGCAAGGTACGCAATGGTGAAGGACTGTCCTTTGTGTTTAACTTCCTCAGGTTTGGAAAGAGATTTCCCTTGTATTTTAGTCTGGAAAGTGTAAAAGCAGAGTAGAGATTAGACAGATTGAATCAGCTTGCATTAAGTTAAAAAGAAAAATCATCGCTAAAAAAGTAGGAAATACGGAGTAAGTTAAAGGAGACACAAGTGAATGGAAGACAAAACTCAATATTTGCTAAATAAGCAAGTAGAATGTTCCACAAGGCAAGCATCATTTTACAGTTCAAATCATGAATCACATTCCGAATTTCCTACTGCTACTTCTTGGCCAGCTTCTGTCAGAGGCATTTTAAAATCCTTCCCTACGTCAGAGTAGCTTTCAGATCAAAAGAGCTGCAGAATATTTGCTTTTTTATTATTATTATATCACATAATAATTAATTAAAATACCATTAAGTGACATTTCAACTCACTAATTGAAAAGCCTACAAGGACATTTGATTGTTTCATTCGCTTTGTCAACTCTGTTTGCTACCTTAAGGTCTTAGTAACAGACAGTTTGGTTTGGGGCACGAGGAGAGAACTTTCCTCAGAATGAAGAACCACAAATGTCATTTGGATCAGGAGAGACTCTCTCTGATCAGCTGCACCCTGGTTCTAAGTTCTTCCAGCACAGTGTTCTTTTCTTACTACATAACACGTAGCAAACACAGCACAGTATGCTGATTGGCATGCTGCTTTACCATCCTCCATTTCACATTGTTACCAACAGTTTTACAGTGTAACTTAAGCTTGAACTTAAATGATCCTAAACAATATTGGATGACTTTGAGAGCATATTCCTTAACCAGCAATGCTTTCTGTGAAACAGTGTAAGGACTAAATCTACATCTAAAGAATACAGGGGGAAAGAAACTGCAGTGGAAGTTTTGGGAAAAGCAACACTGGGGCAACGCGCCATAACAAGATGCACACCAAAATATGACTACACAGGGCACAGGAGAAAGGGGGAGGAAGATTCTTTTGAGAAGGCACAGAGAGGATTCCATTGGAAAAGTAAGAATAGAAACCTCTTTGGGGAGGATACAGTTAGGAACGAAGAAGGGTTTGAAAAAAGAGCTGATTCAACAGTGGTTTTGTATTGTGAATTGGAATTAGTCACGAGTTCAATTAAAAACTTGAGCTTGAGCATCTAGTCATGAGTCTAAACATTCAAATTAACAGAGAAAACAAGTGTCAGAGGTCTTCACTGGATGGCCCCAGAAGTGTTTTAGACCTCTTACTGCTTCTCATTATTCATAGTAATCATCTGCCATGAATTGCTATATTTAAGTAAATTACTAAACAACAAAACGTATCAGATCATGGGATGTCTGCAGAGTGCCCAAAGTGGCAATTAAGTTACAGAGCACCGAATACTCTTATCCCAGGCTCAAGCCACACAGCCATAGCCTTCCAGGGGCTTCCAGTACCACTGATTGCTGTTATGCTGCACAACATTTTGGTAAACTAGGGTTAAAACTCAGTACCTTGCAAACAGAACCCTAAGAGAGGAGAGGGAATGTGCTGACATTTTGAGTGGCCTGGGAGGTGTAATTAATGCTACTGTGTTCTTCTGATTGCATTGGCATAACTCTCATTTCATCCCTGAACAGCAGAAGGCAAGGTCACTGGGAGAAAAAATGTACTTCGGTCCCAGCCCAATTTTTTGCTTTGGGGACAAGAAGGAATTGCACTAAAATTGTAACCAACATCTCCGCTGACTAGAAGTTCAAGATTTGCACAATTCCCAGCTGCTTAAAATAAATTAAAGTACTTTCCATTTTAAATCTTAAAATCTGTTAGTTCTGAAGTTTATGAGATGCTGTGGAACTTCAGGAAATCTAAAATAAATCAATTTAGAGGCAGACAACTTAAAGGATGTTGTTGTTCTGGAAAAGAAATTTCAACTCAACTTATTCCAACCTATTCTTTCTGAGCACACAAATATATTAAATCAATTCTTCAGATGCCAGCCTCTGAAAAAGTTAAGTGACAGCTTCAAGAGCAATGGCTTCATGTTTCAAAAAGTTGTGCTGATTGTTTTTAGGCGGTTTGGTTTTTTTAAAGTGGCAAATCAATAATCACGACGAGGTCCTTTACATGCCATTTTTATAATTGCTTTTGATAGCAAGGCCATGCTTGCCAAGTTCCATCTTTCAGATTAACTGCGTTGTAACACTAATTGATGTGGACAGAGAGAGCATTCCATTACAAGCATTTGAACTAACTTGGTCTAATTATTTAAGCATGAAGGACTACGTAAGGATTTACCATACATTTAGGTGCTGTCTGCTTTTCATTTAGACCTAAAATAAAAAGGATTCAATCCAAGCAGTGGGACAAGAAATGGGTTCTATTTACTACCTTAATCTATTTATTTAGTTGCTTTTGTTCCTAACTCAACACATTCCACGGTGTTTCCTTACACATGTGGCCTGGAAACAACCTGCTATCATCTCTTCCCAGCCCTGCCCCAAAACAAAAAAACAGATCTGATTTTGAGAGCATTCAATCAAAGTTCATTAAGATTTCAGTATACCAAATGAAAATACCCAAGATAGAATTAGTGGTTCACACATTAACTCCTTTCATCCAAAGATACTGCAGCTTGGTCACAGGCCAAGACTGCTACCTAAACATGAAGCCCACCTCCAACATTTGAGCAGGACAGTCTTTGCTCCAAGTCACAGAAAGCAGACAAGGACTGGGATGGTGAAGGCCTGATGAGATAACCCAGAAATCTGCTCTGGATCCTCGTGTACCCAGAGAACAAGAGAGAAGAGCTCCACTTACCCTTGTATGAGTCAGCTTTGTGTTTCTGACCTCTCTCGTGGAGAACATTCACATGTTCAACGTAGTTGCTACGGGATGAACCGACTACTTTGTAGGTCTGAAAAATAGCGTATCTAAATAGGTATCTAACTAATATATACACGTGACATAATACAGTTAACAAAGCTTACCAAACAAAATAAACAGAAGAGGGAAAAGCTTCAAACAAGTGCTACTGCTCATCGTAAAAGGCATATCAAATGATTACAAGCAATATTAGCATATCCAAAAATCCATTTTCCTCCATTAACACATTAATGAAACATATGGGAATTAGAAAGAAAATATAGTGCTTCAGGAATCAAACAGAATATTTCAAAAGGCAATTATGCTTAGGTTTCTATTTTTATTTAAAAATAAAACAACTACGGTAATCAAAAAGCTGACAGCTAGAGGATTTACAATTCTTTCAGAGAGGCAGTAACACAAGAGTGATGGTATTTTGGACAAGTACATGCCTCTCACCATGCTATTTTTGGGGAAGAGAGAAACTTGTACCTTTTGGGGATGTGCTGGTCAGGATCTCAATTCTCAGTGAGGGAAGGGAGCTATGAAATGAAGGCTTTAGGGACCTGCAGCACAGTCTGATAAACTTAGAGGAAGGCTAGTGAAAGACTACTAGAAAAGCTTGAAAGCACTTGGTGCTTACAAAGCTCAAGCATGCTTTTTCTAAGTAATTAATATTCTTATCTTCTTTTGTGCCCCAATTAAGCCTAATCTTCCCCTCCCAGCTTCAAACAGCTTCCTTCACATCCGTCCTGCCCACTGCACAATGCTCTTAAGTTTGCAGTTGGCAAGAAGAGGCAAGGTGTTAGAGACAGATGTCTTACTCCATCTTTGGAGGAATCCATTTCACATAACTTCAAATCTTCCACCAAGAGTCTCAACAGCCACACACACATCAAAACAACAATGAAATAAGCAAGAAACATGCATCGTTTCATTAGTTATCTTAAACTGATTTTTCTATGCTGCTGTATTTAATTACATGCCGCAACATTCACATTCTATTAACAGATCCCATTTTTGACCATGTTTTTAAAACCCTGAACACACTTTGAACCACATCAGCTCAGAAAGCACAGAGAGCCCCCCTACTTACATAGAAAAAAGCACCGAATGCAGCAACCCCAGTGATGAGATAGTAAATCATGTTCTCTCCAGAAGAGCCAGGAACGCTCCCAGATGACATCTGGCGAAGAGGTGCTACAAAAAAATGTTCTTTATAGCAATGTAAAATTGATGCTAGTATACGATACAACTATGGAGCCTGAACTTTATTACCGGAAGAGATGACTGAAAAAGCTATAGCAAAATGGAGGGATACGGCTTGTAGGACAATGGAATAAAACAGGGAGTGGTGCTTAACTGAATGAGGTGCACATCTGAAATCTTTTGGTGAGCGTACAATTTACTGAGAATGATTGCTGCCTGTCAGCTTCCAATCACCAGGTGCAGTCATACAGATGCATCCTGCTTAAGGAAAGTAAAAGGATCGAACTGCCTTTATTCATTCTTGCTGCACTGACAGGCAGCAGAGATAACAAATTCCCTTTGGTTTAGCGGCAGAGAACTCCAGGAAAAAGCCTTTCACTTTTAACTCACACTGCTTCATTCCCAGCTAGGCAGCTGACCTTCAGATGCTGGCCGGGACGTGAGGCTGTGGTTGAGCAGGGCAGGGTTACACAATGCCATCGGGAACACACAGAGCACCGCGATGACAGCGCAAGCCATTTCTTTCCGCCCACCACGACCGCGCTGTGATGCTCGCTATGGCCTTCGGGTTCGTCTGCGGAGCGACAAGGAGGACCCACGCCTGCCACGTGCCGTGCGGGCACCCAGCTGCGTTTCGTGACCCCATCCCCGCTGATGCACGTCTCACCAAAGAGCGCTGCTCATCAAAACGTCGCCGAGCGTCTCAAGCAAAAATAGCCCCAATCCCTGCCGTCACGTGCCAGGCTGCGCTCGGTATCACCTGCCTCGCCGGGCCGAGTCCGCCCCGCTACCGGCACCGCAGCGCTTACCTCGGGACGGGGCCGGCGGGGCTCCGGGGCCGGCGGTGCGGCCGCAGCATCCCTTCCCGACGGCGGGACCGCCGTTCCGAAAGGCATCCGAAAGGCACCCGCCTCCCGCAGCCCCGCTACCGGCCCGCCGCCCGCGACCTTCACGCGTCCCCCGCCGCCCCCTCCCCGCACCCGGCACGTACCGCGCTGCGTGAGCCGGCTGGCGGCCGAGGGCGCCCGGCTCAGACGAGCGGCCAGCGCCTGCGAGGCGGCCCTGCACAGGTACATGGCGGCGGCGGCGGCGAGAGCGGGGCTGCGGGCGCTGCAGCGGGCACCGCAACGGGCTGCGATCGGCCCGCCCCTGCCGCACTGAGGGCGGGACCCCCGTTAGCCCCGCCCCCGCCGCGTGCCGCCGCACCTGGCCGAGCCCGGAGCTCGCGCGGCTCCGCCGCAGTCGGCGGCAGTGCGGGGAGCGCGTGGCCGACGGGTGGGGAGAGACTTCTTCGCAAGCGCTCGTCGCCAAGCGTTGCTGAAAAACAAGCCGGAGAAGCCGCCCCAATTGAAAGCAAAGGAAAGCAGAGGTTCAGCTTTGAGGCTGGAAGCAAATCGCAGCCGCGAGACCTTCCCAACCCCCTCAGCGCACCTCAGGGTCACACCGTGCGCCTGGTTCTCCCCTCCCACACAGGCGGGCAGCGTCATTGTCGCTACTCCATTTTTATTCCCTTCGTCCTTGCCTGACCTTGACTTATAGCAAGTGCACGGCTAGGCACTCAGAAGGCAGCAGGAACAGCAGCTGCTCGTCTCACCAGGGGAACAGCGAGACAGGGCTAGAACACGGAGCAACGACAGCCAGCACGCCCTCCGGCTGAGCCAGCTCCTGCCTCTCCTGTGGCACCCGGAGCCCAGCCCTGCAAGCACTCAGCTGGCGCTGCCTTTCAGGAACACTGCAAAGTCACGGCACTATCCGTGAGATGCTGACTATCGTGCCTTCAACAAGCAGCTCCCTCCTAGCTGTCTGCTGGGCTGTCTCTTGACTGATGCTCGACTTTGTAATGCACATTCCACAAAACCACACACTTGATCCACGTTATTTTCAGAGCTATGAAATCACAGAATCACTAAGGTTGGAAAAGACCTATAAGATCATCCAGTCCAACCATCCGCCTATCACCAATGGTTCTCACTAAACCATATCCCTCAACACAACATCCAAACGTTCCTTGAACAGCTCCAGGGTCGGTGACTCCACCACCTCCCTGGGCAGCCCATTCCAGTGCCTGACCACCCTTTCAGAGAAGTAGTATTTCCTAATATCCAGCCTGAATCTTCCCTGGCGCAGCTTGAAGCCATTCCCTCTAGTCCTATCACCAGTTACACGAGAGAAGAGGCCGACCCCCAGCTCGCTACAGCCTCCCTTCAGGTACTTACAGAGAGCAATAAGGTCTCCCCTGTGGCTCCTCTTCTCCAGACTGAACAATCCCAGCTCCCTCAGCTGCTCCTCATAAGGCCTGTGCTCCAGACCACTCACCAGCTTAATACGTAAATGCAATCGGAAAATTTATAAAAGCTAGTAGAATAAAATACAAATGGCAAGAGAAGTCTTCAGAAGCTTCTTCCACGCTTTATTTTATAATTTTGCATGTGAAATGAATGAACAGATAAGGGTTTAAATACTTCTAGACAGGTCTGCTGTATCCTTAATTCACAGGACGCAACTGATGATATTTCTTATTGAACGTTTGGTCAGCCTAGGAAAGAGGGGGTAAAAAACCCTTAGCAACAAATGTATATACAAAGGAAACAACAAACACAAGGAAAATACATACAATGTACTCAGTTAGAAAAGCCTCACAGCATTCGAGGTTTTTAGCTGCACAAGAAATCCTGGAAGAAAAATAACCACAACGCTACAAGGTTTTCTGTATTAGTTTTAAGTATCTCTTTCAAATAATACGTGAATTGCTCTGAGGCCACAATCCTCCATAAAACCTTCAGCTGGTAGAAACACAGTTATATTGTTGTCTTCTTAATATCAATCATGGCAATGACCCCCTATCATTTCCTTAAGAACACAAATCCATAGGTACTGACTTGGTATCATTCTTATTTTGTAACACAATCAAAAGTAAGGGAAATGTCCCACACCCAGTCTTTAACTCTTTGCCACTAAAGCACTCGTAAGGCATTCCCTTTGGTATCTAAATTTATTACATAGTACAGGACTGGTTATTTTCTTAACTTCTGCATTTCTAAGACAAAAGCAAGCAGTCAACGTGTATCATTGTGAAACTGGAATTGGAGTAGCTAAGTAGCAAAAAGCCAAGACAAAACATTAAAGAAAATACTATGAAAAACAAAAGCCAGCAATCAAGATGTTGATAATTAATCTAAGTCAAAGATCAGCAGAATTATTTGTCTGTGTCAGAAGTATCTATACGTGCATACTTACTATGAACAACCTGTACACTTATGTTGCCTCTCTTGTTTTCTTCTTTCATATTCCATTACATCTTCATTATGCTGCTTGAAAAGCTATAAAAGCAGTATATGTTAAATGACTATACAACACACAACCAGAACAAAAAAAAATTACCACGTTTTCCTGAAAAATGAAATTCTAATTATCAGAACATAAGCCAACATGTAATTATTGGGAATATAAGGAAGATAAGGGGTAAATTAGGTGTATATTATCAATTGGCCAGCAAGACATAGAATCATAGAATTGCTCAGGTTGGAAAAGACCTTAAAGCTCAGAGTGCAACCACAACCTTACCGTACTACTCTAACAACCCTCCGCTAAATCATGTCCCTGAGCACCACATCCAAATGGTTTTTAAACACATCCAGGGATGGTGACTCAACCCAATCCCTGAGGAGCCTATTCCAGTGCTTAACAACCCTTTCTGTAAAGAATTTTTCCCTGATATCCAAACTAAACTTACCCTGGCACAACTTGAGGCCATTTCCCCTCGTTGTGTCACCTGCCACCAATGAGAAGAGACCAACCCCGCTCTAGCTGTAAGCACCTTTCATACTGGAAGAGAGCAATAAGTTCTCCTGTCAGCCTCCTCTTACCCTCCCTCCCTCCAACAGGGAGAGGTTTAGGTTAGATGCTAGGAAGAAATTTTTCAGATAGCAAGACACAGGTGCAGGCTGCCCAGAGAAGCAGTAGATGCTCCATCCCTGAAGGCACTCAAGGCCAGGCTGGATGGGTCCCAGGGCAGCCTCACCTGGTGGGAGGGAGCCCCACCCACAGCAGAAGGGTGGGACCGGATGGCTACCAGGTCCATTCAGATTCATAACATTCTATGAGTTTTTGCTGGCCAATTTCTTTTTTTCTTGCTCTCAACCTGCCCTACCCCAAGAAGGAATTGTTGGACCAAGGGAAGGAAGGATACATCCTGCCCTGGGAATTGTGATCCTCACACGTGCTGCTCATCCTTTATATTTTCTCATGAGAAAAACTGCATCCTGCTCATTCCAACATCAAGCCCAAAAACTTTTGTACAGTGAATTGCAACATAGACCTGGTAAGGAATAAATAATCCATACATCATACCTCAGCCTTGACACCTACTACACCTATCCTCTGCCACAACTAATAGTAGCTACTGCCTCCAGATCACTACGATCTAGAAACGCTTAAGTTCAGCAGAATCAACCAAGAACACTTACAAAAGCCCACAGGGCAGCGCTGGTGGTGAAAGCCAAGCCGACTCCAACCCAGCTCGGTTGGTCATACACACGCTTTCTTGCGAAAAACGCAGAACGAGTCAGAGCTGCAAAGGCAGAAGGTTTTAACCACGTTAATAGATGATGACCCAACACGGACACCTCGGGCAGACCGTCCCCCGGCGGCGTCTCGGCCAGGGGCAGCGCGGCACCCCGACCACCGCGGTTCAAAACCAAGCGAGGGAAGGAACACGTGACCGCAGGCTGCAGGGCACGGCTCACGCCGCAGCCCCGCCGGTGCACGCTAACACGTAACGGTCGCGAGAGACGGAAGGCCAGTTAAGCGGCCGCAACAGACACCCCGTCGGCGCGCTGCCACCGCTCACCGAGGCCGGGCCCGCCACCCGCCAGCCGCAGCCACTTCGCCGCCCTCAGCGGCGCCGCCATCTTGTCCGCCGGGCGCGGGGCGGTCGCGGTCGCGCAGGCTGCGCCAAAGGGCGCCCCCTGCCGGCCGGGCGGAGCCCGCGCGTCCGGCTGGGCGCGGAAGAAGCGGTTCTGCGGGGCGCCGCGCACGAGCAGTACGACTGCACCGCGCGCGGGCAGCCGCGGTTACAGGAGACGCCGCGTCCTTTAAGGCCGCGCTCAAAACTGAAGCCCCTCGCTGCGGCGGCGCGTGACTCACCGGGCGGGGCGGGGCGGGGCCGGTGCGGGGTCGCGGCGCATGCGCGCTGTGCGCAGTGACCCGGCTGGGGAAGCCGCGCGCGGGGGCCATTTTGGCGGCGCTTCTCCGGCCTGCTCCGTGACCACGTGAGCGCCGCCCGGGGCTCGGCGCGGGGCAGCCCAGCCCGGCGGGCGCACGGGGCCGGGCCCGCGGCCGGCGGACGGAGAGCGCGGCAGCCGCGGGGCGGGCCGGCGGGGGTGGGGAGGCGGCGGCCAGGCTCCGGCGGGGGGGGGAAGGCTCCCGGCGGCGGCGGCGGCGAGCGAGCAGCGGGAACGGGACGCGGCCCGCCCGCCCCCCCACCCCTCCCGGAGCCTCTCGGCGGGAGCGGAGCGGAGCGGCGGGACCATGCCGTCGGTCAGCCTGCCGCCCAAGGAGAACGCTCTCTTCAAGCGCATCCTGGTGAGTGGCGGGCGGGAGGCGGGCAGGCCGCGCGGCGGGGCGGCGGCCCCGGTGCTGCCCTGCGGAGGGCCGCGTAACATCGGCACCGCCGCAGCGGGCGCCCAGCGAGCCTCCGCGCCGGCACGGCCGCCTTCTGGGCTCCCGAGAGCTCGGATTGCTGAGCCGGGAGTCACGGAGGTTTGGCGGGGAAGGCGGCTCGTGGAGGAGGAAGTGAGGGGCCGTGGAGGCTTGGGAGCCTTGCTGAAGTTTAGCGCTTTTTTTAATCAGATCTGGGCTGGTGGCCGGTCGCAGCCGTCGTCGGTTGGTCAGGAGGCTGTGTTATCAGAATCACGAACTATATATATGTATATTTTAAAAAAATCTGTGTTGCCTAAGAAACTTATGGTCCCCGTCGGCTTGGCTTAGTGGGGTCCCTCCAGGGCCCAGCGGTAAGAAGTGGTGCAGGCCTTCCAAAGCAGCAGCACTGCTAGAGTTCTGCAAGCCTCTGCCATGGAAGTGGTGTGCGTGGCTCATCTGCAAAATGTTGTGAAAGTGGGATCTTGTTTGTAGAGCTGGAAACCTTTGATTCATGGAATCGTAGAATCGCTCAGGCCGGAAGAGATCTTAAAGATAATCGAGTCCAACCACGACCTGACCATACTACCCTAACTCTAACAACTCTCTGCTAAATCACGTCCCTTTGGTAAAGGCATCAGAAGACACACCACTTGGGTAAGGTTAGAGCAGGCACAGGGAACTGTGAAGCTTATTTCTACTTGGAGGGATTCGGTCCTGCCCAGCAGTTGGCCTGGCTGTGTTTTAAGCACGTACACATTTTGAGCTGGAATAGTAGAGTGGGTTCAGGTCACTAAAGAGAAATGTCTGTTGCAGTCTGAAGCGATTACACTTTTGATGTCTTTTTAACTGAACGGCTTCAATAAAAACACAAGAATTTCAGGTACTGTTTAAGCTACAAGTTACTTGGCTTTCTGTTTCCCTGTATCTTCCAGGGGTAAGCTGGTGATACATAGTCTAGTATTAAGGCTGCTCTGTGCTGAGGTGTCTTTGTGAATAGAGAAAGGGTTAAGGTCAGTTTTCATCATGCTGAAAACATGGCTAATGAACTACTTGTCTGCCTTATTATAGGTAATGACCCTGCTTTGTAAAGTTTTGATTACGTGGTTGGCTTGAGTATGAGGTGTCTTTTAAGGCATCCTATTTATCCATACAAGCCCAAGGAAACACACCTTTCCTACTCCCACGCCACCTCCATATTGCTCTTCTTACAACCCTCCCTTGATGCAGCCCTGCTTTTCAAAAGGCTGTGATCCTTCCTGGTGCTGTATCTTCAGCCACTCTTCCGGTGGCCCAGGGGTGGTGAGCAGCAGGAAGAAGAACCAGAGCTTGCCTGGGCAGCTGGCCCATTGGTGGAACCCAGGCTGCCTGATGCAGTGGCCAAATGAGTTGGCCCGGGGTTGGCATGTTCTCGCCTGGGCAGGCACCTGGAGCTGTCCTGGGGAGCAAGCCCAGATGAGGATTTTTCAGCAGATGCTTTGGCAACCAGCCCAAGTGCCATTGAAAGGGTGCATTACTCTTTAGATAGATAATTACTGATACTGAAACTGTTAACAGAAATGTGATATTAGTCACACTTAGGTTTTTCTGGAAGTAGTGAACATAGGAATTAAGTAGGTAAGCAGCTTTGTATTTTTCTAAGTGAAGTTTAAAAAGAAACTTTTTTTTAAAAAAAGTGTTGCTTCTGAATCCTTGTTTCTTTGCCTTTCTTTTAAGAAATATGCATGTATTACAGAAGTGAAATATTAAGGTCTTGCAAAAACTACATTGAGCTTCCCAACCCGCGTTTACCTTTCTGTAGTGAAAGTTAATTATTATTTTTCAGAGTGTTTGTTTTGTAGAGAACAGCTTACGTGATCTATAAATTTCTTTTGCATATAGAATGGCTTGCAAACCAGCATTTCCACTTAGCTGACGAATTCTGAGTTCAGAAAGGTGTGTGCTTTGCCTTTGTTTGTTGCAACACACTAACTAGACTAACCTCTCCTAGTCACATTACAGGTATGTGGAGGTTCTAATACAAAAAAATTTTCCATATGAATGGCATTTCACAGCTTGATGTTCTGTAGTGCAGAGAAAAGGAATCTGTATGATCAGCTTGAATTACAAGAAAAAGCTAAACAAACAGTCACAAGATGACTGATGGCTACGCTGCTCCAATTTGTGCTTCCATTAAAAATAAGGTTTCTAGCCTTTATCATTCTCATGGTTTGAACTGCTTGCTCTTAGGTCTGCAGGTGGGTATTCTTGTGCTGCTGCCATTTGTCAAAGATTCTGTAGAATTTAGAAGAACAAAAGCGGCTCTGTACATTTTTTCCAACTTATTCTGGACCCATGTGAACGTTTGGAAAGATTTGAGTCTGCATCGTTCTTTCAAACGCAGAAAATCTCTGAGCAGTTCACAGATTACTGAAGAAGATGTCAGGCAGAGGAAGAGGAGGTGCCCCATCCCTGGAGGCATTGAAGGCCAGGCTGGATGTGGCTCTGGGCAGCCTGGTCTGGTGGTTGGTGATCCTGCACATAGCAGGGGGATTGAAACTGAGTGATCACTGTGGTCCTTTTCAACCCAGGCCATTCTATGGTTCTATGATAAGGTAGAATATTGAATGCAAGAGCTGAAGGAATAGAAGGGTTAACTTTGACTCTAGAAATCTGGATACACTATGAAGTAATGGAAAAAACAGTTTAGTATTTTTTTTTATGCCCTTCTTACTAGAAAAGATAAGACAAATAATAATTGTAGGAAATAAGATTGACTGATTTGTATCAAGTGTAACTGGTGAACCTCTCTGGCCTTCTGCCAGCTTACTATGCCACTGCATCCGATCAGATACCATTCACGGGGGGTATGTTCAGTTCTACTTCACAAATCCCATCAACAATATCCAACAAATCTTGGTTTGGATGTAGGAGTTGAATATATTTAAAACATACCTTAAAAATATTAAATGCAATGCTATTTGAGATGGAAGTTTTTCACTTTCCTGGAATCAGCAGAGGAAGCAGTTTTCAGAGTCAGGATGTTCTGGCAGAGCAGGAAGGTGCATGTGCTCACTGTAGCTGGTAGGCTTTGCTTCCAGTTGAGTAGGGATTGAGCAGGAAAAGAGAAGTCCATGTGTTTAAGTGAAAGATCATTGTATTACGTGATGTCAGTGAACAAGTAAGGAATTAAGTGTATTCAGGCCTGATTTAATAGGTTCTACTGATCTGTAAACCAGCGCATAGCAGTAATAGGCAAAAGAAGCAGAGTGCAGTGCTGGCTTAGCCCTGAGTATGTAACGCTGTATACAGATTGGAGCTCTTTGTTCAGGTGTGGTGGTTCTGTGCAGTGCTCTTGATGCCTGGGGTGGCATATGGGTGGGCAGAATCAGTTCCCTTACATGCTGGCAGGGCTTGGCTCAGCACAGCTGCAGCCTGTCCTGCAGCAGGGCATCACGAGCACCAGCGTGTCTGCTGCAAGAGGAGGAGTGCTGAGTTTCACCTTGGGTTGCTCATTGCTGTGATAATGCTGCTCTGTGCGAGCGTGTTTGTCTTTGAGCTGTTCTTCCTGTCCACAGCTTTGTAAAGTGCTCTACTAAAAGCTGTAGGAACTTCCTAATGACATAAAAAAAAAAAAAAAAAAAAAGCCTGTTGAACAGCATCTCATTAGTTGCTCTGCTGCGAATGTGCCAAGTCCCTCCTGCTGGGCCATCTTCCTGTTTCTTCACTCCAGAATCTGCTCCTTGTCCCTCCGCTTCCAAACTTGACAGACCTGTGCTTCTCCTTCACTCGTGCTTTAGGCGGCAGCAGTCCTTTAAAATACTGCTGTCTCAGCAGTTTGGGTGCTGACTCCAAGGCTGCTGAGGTGGCAAACCTGGAGTATCTTTTTAAGCAATCTCACTTCGAGATTAAAGACAAGATTAAAGACTAATTTTCAAAATTTTGCTTTTATCGGTAACCAAATAAATTAGCACATTTTGTATGTGATCATCACTGCATTTGCATGACTGTACTGTAATCAGGTGTGCTCACCTCTGAAGTTTTACAGCATATTATCTCATCTGAAACACAGAATTGCTAACAGGACTTTTCTGATATTGTGGCTGCAGAAATGTCAGTCACTTTTTTTTCCCTGTGCAAGTGTGAATGCTACACTTGGCTTTCCTAAAAGTAGAAGGAAAAAAATGTCTTGGTTGAAACATTGGAATGGAAATAAAGTACAGACCTTCTGTGTCTAGTAGCATTGCTGTGTCTTTGTTAGAGAGATGTGTGCTCCCATGATAGCACTCAATCAAGGTAGCAAACCTTGTAATGCTGAAGAACGACCTTTTTTATCTTAACAATCACATTAGATATTTTGCAATGACTCAGTGCTACAAGACATCTCATACCTCAGAGCTGAGTGTAAAGAATACTTGGGACATAATACAAAGGTAGAAAGTGTCAGTGGCCTCAGTATGTGTCCTAGGCTGTGTCACAAGTTGCAGCTGAGTTGAAATATCAGTGCAAGTCTGTAACGACCTTTTGTGGGAAGCCCCTCCCCCCCCCCCCTTTTTTTTTTGTATCCTATTTTGGAATTTGATTTTATTTACTTACCTGATCATGGAAGTATAATGCGTATTTGCTATCCATACCAGATCTTTTGTCAGTTTCATGCAAGATTCAGAGATGAAGCCTGAGCACTGGAGATACTGAGAAATGGACAGAAGCCAGCTGATCTGACTTGACACAAGACCAGATCTGTGATAATTTTTCCCAAGAAGGGGAGGTTAAAATTACGGATTCACATAATAGCTTGTGATGGAAGTGACCTTGAAGCCTGTCCAGTTCCCCCCCTGCTGTGGTTAGGGCTGCCCCTACCAGCTTAGGCTGCCCAGGGCCACATCCAACCTGTCCTTGAGCACCTCCAGGAATGGGGCACCACAGCTTCTCTGAGCAGCTGTGCCACTGTCTCACTGCCCTCTGTGTGAAAAATTTCCTCCTAACTTCTAATGTAAATCTCCAATCTGTATCTCCCCTTTTAGTTTAAAGCTGTTCACCTTTGTCCCATTGCTATCTGCCCATGTAAAAAGTCAGTCTCCCTCCTGTTAATAAACTCTCTTCAAGTACTGGAAGACCACAATGCGGCCTTCCAGGGGCCTTCTCCAGGCTGAATGAGCCCAGTTCCCTCAACTTTTCTTCAGAGGAGGGGTGCTCCAGCCCTCTAATCATCTTCATGGCCTTGCTCTAGACCTGTTCCAGCAGCTCTGCCTCCTTCCTGTGCTGGAAGCCCCAAGCCTGGAAGCAGACGAGGCTTCTCAAGTGCAAAGTGGAAGGTACAGTTCCCTCCCTTGTCTTGCTGGCCACTCCTCTTTTGAGGGGACTTCAGGGTGCAAGCAAAATAAGCAAGTAGTAATCAATGGAGCTGATGTTGAAAAATTGATTTATTTTTTTTCCAGCTAAAGTTTTGCTTTAGAACTTTTAGTTTTTCCTGTGGAAGAGCTGTAACTATTTGTGCACAGCTGTTTCCCACCATATTTTGTCAAATGCTGCAATGCAAGGCTGCTGTAAAAGCATAGGCTGATTTTTTTTCTGCCTCTGTACTAAGTGGAGAGGTTCATGTATTTCTCCTTCTTAATTGCTGGTTGCAGTTTGAACCTGTCCTGCTGATGTATCCCACCTTGGATTGCTGGCTGTGGAGCATCATTCTCCCCAAAAAGTAAGGCAGGCTGTGCAGGAGGAGGAGGATGCCTTGGTCCCTTCACTTACACAGTTGCTGTAGCTGTTCCTTAGCAGTGGAAGACGATGGTAGTTTTCAATTCCATTTGAGAGCAAAAACTTATGCAAGTTGGCCGTGGAGTTTTTCAGCATTATCTGTTAGATTTGACTAATTTTTTCCATCCTCTCACATATACATCTTTTGTTTGTTGTGAACTGGAATCGCTGTGGTTGGAGTACTTGTCTAGAGCTGTTGAACCATTTGTTATGGTCAGTGCTCAAAAGACATGGTGAGCAGTTGCTCCTAATGCTTCCAGCTTTCAGAGTCTTCTTCCTTTCAGCTTGAATTAGTGCACCTTTGTGACTTGACCTGATCTAGTCTAGCCGTAGAGAGAGTAACTGCTGGGAAACCGCCTTGAGCTGCACACTGGCAGGGTTACTATCCTCTAGGTTGCTACATCTGAACAGTGCTGAAGGAACAGATAGCATCTGAGTGGTGGACGTGCATATCATGCATTTTAGGTCCATCCATTTGTGCCAAGACGTTCTGCTACAAAAACCGGTGGAGTTGCTGGTGTTCCTGTACAATGCCACGAGCATGGTTATGGCTGCTGCTGGGAAACGCTGTGCAGTCCTCGAAGGAGTGTATTGTTGGAGCTGGAAGAATTCTTTCACCTTCTGCTCAACCTCACAAGCCCTCAGGGAAGAGGGTAGCGGAGTGGAATCCCTCCATTGTTTTGGTGCAGATGGCCCTTTCTCCATCATATTTTTTGCTGGGAGCTTTGAGGAGCAAGCAAAACATTTATCCGCACGCTTACGTCAGTCAGTTATCCAAGCTGGTAACTCTTGACTGTGATGGCAGGTAGTCTGCAGTATGCTGCTGCTTGTTGATGAGGCTTACAGGCTACGTGACCTGCTGAGGAAGAAAGGTATGGTGGAGTACAGCGGACTAGTGATGAAAATTAAGGTTGCAACTCCATTGGTTTGGGGCCGAATCCAGTTTTGGTTCTGATTTAGGAAGAAAATTGTATTCTGGTATTGGTGAAATTAAGTTGCAAGCTTGGGCGGAGTTACCATCAGTGAAGCAATGGAACTAGTTCTAGTTTCATTAACCTGCAGATAATGGAGTTAAAAATGTGGCTTCCATTTGACCCAAGAAAGCGTATCATCTTAGAAGAGAGTTAAGTACTTTGTACTGTTCTTTGCAGAATTCAGTTTTTTATTAGAAATTTCACACTACTGTTTCAACTTCAGAACCTATTGCTGTGAACAACAAGTTTAACGTTGCAAAATTTCTAGAGTATATTAGCTTATACTGAAGAGAAAGCAATTAGTGCAATGCCGAATGAAGTTTGTATAGAAGTCCTGTCTGTGCTCTTGTTGGCAGCCCTTGAGTATTCAACTAGCTCTAGCAGCCTGGCTTGTCAGTTTTGCCTTGTATTCAACCTGGTGGAATTGCTGGGTAAGTTTTTTCACTCTGCTTTATGGCAGCCATCAAGAAAGAAATGCAGAGGAATTCATTCACATATAACGTGGTGGATGTGAGTGTGTAAGGCTGACTGATGTCTGATTCTGCTTAGATGTCTGGAACCAGTTTTGGTGTCTCAAACTCTAGAACGTGAGCCCTCCTTCCACCTTAAGCTTGGATTCTAGAGAATACAGGCTATAGCTCTGTTTCCTCCTGTCAGTCTGTCCAGTAATTGCTGTTTGCTCAGCTCCAGTCAATAAGTACTTAACAGGGGGGAGAAGTGCAAATGCAAGTTTTGCCTTACCTGCTGCCATCTGAAGTGACTTTACAGAATTCCTACTCTTGTCTGCATCACCTTGTTGGCTCTTAGTATAATTGTATTAAAGCAGGTGTCATTTTCTTACTTGAATGTAATAAAGAGAATGAGTTAGGGCATAAAATAAAATCTTGGTATGCTTGGAATAGGCTGTGCTTCTGGCCACAGTATGTATAGAAAAGCTTGCTAGAATACTTCTAAACATCTGGTGACTTAGGAAAGGAAAAACTTAGAGGGACAGAAGTGTGTATTAGAGAATCAGTTCTGATAGTCAATTGCTTTTTTTTTTTTTTTTTTTGATGCTTTAGAGATCACCTCTTAGAAGATGAACTTCGATGTCTTTTCCTTGCATGTTGTCACAAGCTGTAGCAGGGCACTTGTCTGGCAAGCATCACAAGCACACTGGAACCGCTGGCTGCAGAAGTGTGCATGTGCAGGAGGTTAGAGGAGGGAGCTTGGAACTGTGAAAGATGTTATTTTGTAGAATAGCTGTCCCACTGTATGTGTCTGATGCCTGGGCATAGCCACCACAAACTGTTCCTCTCAGAGGAAAGCAGTAACTCAGAAGACAACTTTCTGCTTCCAGCAAGTCTGCAGTTTGGTCCAAAGAGTGCCTGAGATGTCCTTATTCCTGTGTCTGTGATTTTATTTTTCTACATATTTTTCCTTTTACTGATTCTTTCCTCTTATAGAAGCTACTTGACCCCCAGCAGGTTATTTGATTCTTTTCACTCCCAGGCTAGGCATTTAGCTCACAGTCATTTTTCTGTGTGTAATTCTTCTTTTTCTTTCCCTTTTTTGGATACTTTTCCTAAAGGTTTTCCTTTTGTGTTTCTGCTCCTTCAAGCCATGGGTTCAATAAGGTTTGCGTCAGTAAGATTTCAATAAGGTTTGATAAGCATATGCATAGTGGCACATGCTGCATTCATGATTTCCTTCTCTCATTTGCAGCTTTATTTAGGCTGACTCTCCTTAAACTTCAAGGTGAAAGCTTGGCTGTTGGACTACATGAAATGAAAATGCTTAGAGATAAGATTTCATGCTATAGCTGGCATCTGAACAGCTGTACTTCAAACAAATCACACGGCCCTGGAGCACCCCTCATCACTGCTTGTGACACGCATGGAGATGTGTTCTGGAGTTCCTGTGGCTGCACCACTTTGTGGCAGGTTTTACTGCTTCCCCACCCACTTAAGTGGGAGCGAATGGGAGGGTGCCTAGGCGGCAACTTTTATGATGGGTGATTTGAAAGGGAAGAAAAAAAGGCTTGATGCTATTGTGCTGTCAGCTGTGAGATGTGGTTGATCAAAGCGACTTGGCCAGTTTCTTTAAATCAGGTCATACGTAAAAGGTGTAAATAATAATCAGACTTTTTTTTTTTTTTTGCTGCAGCTTTTTTTCCCCCAGATGCCTGTGCAGTTTTCTTATCTAACCCTTTAGTCTTCCTTTGCAAGGTGGTTTGTCCTGCTAACCTTTTTCTGCCTTTAGAGATAGGGAAAGTCACCTTACATTGGTATATTCTGAATCTTCTGACCACTGTCCTGTCCCGTGACCCTTTTAACCAGTGTGGGAAGAAAGAGCCTTGACTTCAGTCTTCAGCCTGATATTTTGGCTGTACAGCTCTTTGGAACATTGAAAGTAATACAGCTATTTAGTATAGCCTTTTCATTTAAAAAACAAAACAAAACAAAAACACCTTTGAAGTTGATTGTTGGTATTTCCATCTTTACTTTGGAAGAGAAGATGGGGCATTAAGCAGCACCCCTCGTGATGCCAGAGCGACTTAAATCTGAGACGCTGTGGTTGATATGCTGTTCTTTTTTTTTTAAGCATGCCCGTAACATCCATGTAACTTTTAAAAAGTTTTATTTTTTGAACTTTGTTTTACCTGAAGTCTCTCTGGTCTACGTAAGTTAAACTTAAGGGCAGATGATGTAATGTATTCTTACTGATGCATTTTTGTAGCCAGCTTGGAGCGGTATGAGGAAAGATGGCGTGCTTAGCAGGAAAGTTGTTAGAAGAACTTCTGCAAATGGTTGCCTCTTGCTTTGTTTAACACTCCTGCCTCCAGAGATGGTAACAAGAGCCACTAGGACTCTTCTGAAAGACTTTCCAGTGACGACAGGAGCTGGGGCTGTGCTCAAGTGATGCATGTTTCTGTACTCTTATACTCAAGTTGGGGCATGGTGTTACAGACAAATGAAACCCAAGAAATTCATAAATGACTGAAAGTGATTGTGTCAGTGTTCATAGCAGTGCTGCTGCTTCCTCTGGTTTCTGTTTAGAGATTGGCACAGGCTGTGAACTGACAGAAGGAAGAGACTGAAACTGATTTCAAAAGTTTGTTCATGCCGTGTGCCGCTTTCTCATCACCGTCATCTTGCATAATGAGATGAGTCACACACAAGCGAATTGTTGGCTTTAACAAAACTGTTTATCGTTTCACCGTCAGGTCAGTCGTGTTTTCAGTAAAATATTCAATTTTAGAGTGTGTTGCAGTACACTTCAGGCCTTGTTAATTGTGCAAGTAAACACGTTAGCTCGAGGTCTTTTCTCTTAGTAGTGGCAATGTGTCTGCTTGTCACGTTCTGGTGAAGAGCTCTGTAAAATAGAACAGTAAATGAGGAGTACGCTTGTCCTCTAGCTTTTTTTAATGTTTTAAATCAGGACGCTGTTTACAGAAGCATTTGAGATACAAAACTGTGTAAGGATTGATGTGCTTTAATTCTTCCAATATCCCCAAATTTCAAAAAATTGAAGAATTTTCTTGTAGCTGTAGTGACGTTCTCTTCTGGGGAAGAACTTCAGTACATGCAATAACAAATACCTTTGTCAAATAGTGTGAGAAGTTTTATGTTACACAACAAACCCATCAGGTGTAACCATGGAAAAATGAGAACTAAAGCACAGGGAAAAATACAGGTTTAGCTGAAAGGATACAGGAAAATCTTTTCGCATATGAAATGAACTCTCGAAGCCTTTGCTGTTGATGTGTAGAAGTAGTAATACATGCTTAAATGGGCACTTAGTGCTTGGTAGTTTCTGTAGGTAATACAACTGTTGATACCTTATGTATGCAAACACTGAAGAGCTTTTGTGAAAGAAAGTAGCAATGTATTCTAAACTGACTTGAATAAATGTAACAGCTAAAGCAACAACAGGATTTTGAGGATGGAAAAGAACTTATAGCTGGAGAAAGTGGATTTCTGTAGAGGTCTTGAATCCATTTCATCTTTGGCATCTCTGTTTAGAAGGATTGAGGCAATTGATTGGTGATGCCAAAGTCAGATGTTACCGAAGTTCAGTCTCTTGAACTGCTTGGAAGTTATTTGGCCATGTAGAATTCCTCAATTGCTTTTTTCAGGTCAGAGCTGTCCTTCACTTCATATAATATCATAAAATCAGAGAACATCCTGAGTTGGATGGGACCCACAAGAATTGTTGAGTCCAACTCTTGGCTCTGCAGAGGACTACTCAGTAATCAAACCCTATGTCTCAGAGCATTGTTCACATGCTTTCTGAACTCCTGCAGCTGCCCTGGGGAGCTTGTTCCAGGGCCTGACCACCCTCTGGGAAAGAAACTTTTCCTAACACACAGCCTGCACGTCCCCTGATGCAGTTCTGAGCACAATAGAATTTAGCAAATATTACGTTCACATTTATGGAGTGCAAATTCTTAGCAAGAACACTTGGAGTACAACATAGATTGCTGAAAGGAAGATGTGGAAGGTACATAAGTGGCTTTTATTGTATTTGTATGCGGTGCATAATCTTAGTTGATGTGGATTTCTTTGGAGAACCTCTGTTTGCAAGCAGGCCTCAGACTTCTTAACCATCTTAATTATGAACGTAGAACCAACACCCATTCATTAATTCTTGGGTTTACTCGGCTTCAGTATGGACAAGTATCTTTGTCAATAAAACAACTAAGAATTAATAATTACTCTATTCTTGGCAACCCAAAATAATACTACATTTAATAGCATGCTTCACAATGGTTTTGCATGCTGAGATTGTTACCTTCTTGCTTCCTAAACACTGTGAAATATTGTTCAGATAAGAAGTGTAGTTGTGTACGGGAATAATGAAATTGAGCATTGGAGAGATGCAAGGAGGCCAATAGCAGTTCTGGCCCTCACAGACTGCCAGCAGGTTGTTCAGCTCAGACCTGTTGATCTGAAAGCTTACTGCCAAAGCGATTTATTGAAAGTTTTCTGAGTCAGTTACATGTGTATTCACTGCAACTGTAAGGCAGTTCCAGGTACTGGCACCACAGGACTCTTGTATTGCTGTGCAGAGAACTGTTGCTACCCTTCTGGTTGTTCGCAGGTTTTCACTTGTTCTAAACACTTAACCTGTAAGTGGAAGAGTAACAAAATACTCTTCTGTACTTCTTTAGTATATACATCCTCACTGTGATGCAGTATGTCTGAGGCAGGCTTCGATTCATGCGTCTGAGTGATGGAGTGATCGCTGCTGATCGACAGATCTTCTGTGCTGAGCACTTCCAGCCTTGTAAAGAAATGCATGACTTGGCACTTGTGGACTTGGAACGTGCCACCAGATTCAAGGTCTGAATTGTCAGGGCATACAGAAATGTAATACTTTATCTGCGGAGACTGCAAAATTATTGCATGATTTTCTACATCACAATTTTCAGTGTGGCAAGATAATGTTAGTGTCCATTGGTTTTGAGAGTTTGGATGTATATCAGATCTGTGTGGTGTTCAAATTATTATAAGACGTTGCTTTCAGAGGTGGTTTAAACCAAGACCCAGTGACTTGTTTTCACAGCCTGTATGGTTGTTGGAGATGCTCACAGCCTTTCTGTGAAAGGTGATTGAGCTACGTGAGTTGAATGCTTACAAAGCTATGTTATTTAATAAGGTTTGCATACAGGAAGGTTGAATCTCTCTTATCTCGGATATGTCACTTCTCTCCTGTGGTGTCTTATCTGACAGTGCTGTATTAAAAGCTGTCTTCAGATATATGTTTAAATTTGTGTTGTCACCAGAACACCAGTACTTTATCTGGGCATGGGAAAATTTTTAATTATAGGAAGGTGAAAAGGTCTTAATAAAACATTAGTATGTTTTCTAAAGGTCCTGTCTTCGCTGATGGGTCACTTCAGAGGGATATACTTCTACCCTGAATGTTTTGAATAACCATGCTGTGTTTTTCTTCAACAGCGGTGTTACGAACATAAGCAGTATAGAAATGGGCTGAAGTTTTGTAAGCAGATCCTTTCTAACCCCAAGTTTGCAGAACATGGAGGTAAGTTTTCAAATGGCACGTACTCACTTTTTTTCCCCATGCAGAAAATGAAACTGGCAATTATTCTCTTAAGTATATTATAGTCAACAATAAGTTATATTCAGTAAGCTTAAAAAATTTATATAGTACCTTATTGTTGATGATTTGCCCTTAAGGAGATTTTCTTCAAGTAGTAAAAGAAAATCATCCAAAAGCCCGCACGATGACAAACAGTCATGGCTGCTAAGGTTTGTGGTTTTAAAGTCTGATCTTACCAGTAGTTATAGCTTGCCATTCCTTATGCTGGAAGTCTTAATAGTCGCTAACATGATGCAAGCTTCTTAATACAAGTATGTAATGTTGAATTCACTTATCAGGGGACATTATTCACTGATGTGTAGGAAGTAGTGCAAGGCAATAGAAAGGGATTGAATAGTGCTGAACAGCACACAGCATTGTGTGCTTGCAGCCCGGAGGGCCAACTATATCCTGGGCTGCATTGAAAAAGGAGTGGTAAGCAGGGAGAGGGAAGTGATTGTCCCCCTCTGCTCAGCTCTTGTGAGGCCCCATCTGCAGTACTGTGTCCTACTTGGGGCCACCAGTACAGGCAGGACGTGGAGCTCTTGGAGCGGGTCCAGAGGAGGGCACTAAGATGATTAGAGGGCCGGAGCATTCTCCTGTGAGGAAAGGTTGAGGGAACTGGGCTTGTTCAGCTTGGAAGAGAAGGCTCCGGGGAGACCTCATTGTGGCCTTCCAGTACTTGAAGGGAACATATAAACAGGAGGGGAACGGCTGTTTATGAGGGTGGATAGTGATAGGACGCGGGGGAATGGTTTTAAACTGAGACAGGGGAGGTTTAGGTTAGATATTAGGTGGAAGTTTTTCACACAGAGGGTGGTGACACACTGAAACAGGTTGCCCGAGGAGGTTGTGGATGCCCCATCCCTGGAGGCATTCAAGGCCAGGCTGGATGTGGCTCTGGGCAGCGTGGTCTAGTGGCACACAGCAGGGGGGTTGAAATTAGATGATCTTTGAGATCCTTTTCAACCCAGGTCATTCTATGGACAGTAGGTATCCCTCAGCTCTGTGGTCTCGTTACTTCTGAAGGAATGGTCTCTTTGGAAGAGAAGGAAAAATTGTTTGTCCCTTACTATATTTTTACTGCTGAGTTGAGTCTGTCTGTCTTCTATCCAAAAATTTTCTTTGTGAACTAGGTTGGCACGGATGGGTTTGCAGAAGTCTCCAAGTGTTGTGAGTAGATGCTTGAGTGGTTTAAATTAGTATCTTCCCAAAGTGTTTGTAGAGCAGAAAGTTTTTAATGTCCTGCAAATAAAAAGCTTCTTTGCTTTGGCTGGAACTACTGAATATAACTTATTGTTATCTATGATACTCTTAATAATCTGCTAGTTTAATTTTCCCCTTGGAAAAAACACAGTATCTTCATGCTGTTAATTGAGTCCGAAGTTACATTTATGCTATAGAGGTAGTATGTTCAGTTGAAAATCTTACAGAACTGAATTACTGATACTTGTTTGATCTTTGTGTTTTTAGAAACCTTGGCGATGAAAGGACTAACATTAAACTGTCTAGGGAAGAAAGAGGAAGCTTATGAGCTGGTGCGCAGAGGCCTAAGGAATGACTTGAAGAGTCATGTCTGTATCCTTTTGGATGAGAGGTTTTGCTTATGAATGGGAAAGTCTTTAACTCTTTGATCTGTGGAACAAGAGCCGGTAGAGTTATGCTTCCAACTGGAATTTCAGAATTTGAAAGTGTGTCCAATATCTAAGAATGCTTAGTTTAAACTATCCAATAGGCAGTTGCTTTGCAGCTATTCTTGCAGGTGGAGGTAAATCAAAAGTTATTCTGGCTTGTGTTGTATATACTTGTTTTTATTGTTAGACCATGACTCTAAATTTCTTGGGGGCTGAACTGGGCTTTTAAGCATGTGATTTGCTTCAGAAGCTTTAGTAGTTGCGATTACATTGCTAAGACTTGTCATACGCTTAGAATGCAGGAAGCACATTGCTACAGTTGTCTAATCAAGCCCTTACTCAAAAGTGGATTTAAGTATGCTTGATGATCTTTCTCAGAGATCCCACTGCAGTTTCTTCCCCTGGTACATTAAAAATAGAGTTTACAACATACTGCAGGCACTCTATCCATGTGCGTGGTCAATAGTTCTGTATTTTCAGTCTGCTTTGTACAGCAGGGGAAAAGAATATAATGATTGCAATGATACTGTGTATAAAATGGCTTTGGAGCTTTTTACCAACTGCTTTTTACCAACCACTGCCACGATAGATCTGTTTTCTACCTGCTCAGTTTCAGTAGAATCCTTAACAGAATTTTCCAGGTTGGCATGTCTATGGTCTTCTTCAGAGGTCAGACAAGAAGTATGATGAAGCTATCAAATGCTATAGAAATGCACTGAAATGGGACAAAGACAATCTTCAAATCTTGAGAGATCTTTCTCTGCTACAGATTCAAATGAGGGATCTTGAAGGTTACAGGGTAAGTATATGTACTTACATGTAATATCAGCTTCTAGGGAACTGCAATAAAGGCTGCAAATTATTTCATGACACTTAAAAAAGCCACATTTACATTATGAAATACAGCATTAAAAGTATTTGCTCGGTATTTTGTGAAGACAAGTTATATTATTGAGCAATTTCTCTAACGTGTTCAGATTATTCTTCTTACATCTTAAATTATTCTTTTTTAATCTCACTGCAGGGTTGTTTGCTAACCTTTCCTCCAGTACAGCGTAATGCAGCCATAGATGATCCTCAGTCGTCTTATTGCATTATTTGAATTGTTGTTTGTATTATTTTTTAATTTGGTCGAGACAATTGTTGTGTGTTGAAGTTTGTTTCCTTTGATTCAAAGGAAACTTTTACATATGGAAAAGTACTTCTTAGTGCCGTTTGTTAAGTTTTGTAACACTGGAAACAGTACAGCTTAGGAAATTCCACAAAGCATCAGAATAAGGTCAAGAAAATGAATAGCTGCTCTTTTGCAGGAAACAAGATATCAGTTGCTTCAGCTCCGACCTGCACAACGAGCATCATGGATTGGCTATGCTATTGCTTACCATCTGTTGGAAGACTATGAAATGGCAGCAAAAATTTTAGAGGAATTTAGGAAGACTCAGCAGGTAAGAGGAAGTCGTGGCATTCCTGTGTGAATTGCTTCTTAAGCCAAAAAGGAAATACCGTTTCCCTTCATGATATGAAAACTTTATGCTGTTTTTTTAGTCAAATGAGTTAAATCCCAAATGAGTTCTGGAAAGCTGAGCTTTCTCATGCCTCTTTCCTGTGTAGACATCACCTGATAAAGTGGACTACGAGTACAGTGAGCTGCTGCTGTATCAAAATCAAGTTCTCCGTGAGGCAGGACTACATAAAGAAGCATTGGAGCATCTTTGTACCTACGAAAAACAGATCTGTGATAAATTGGCTGTTGAAGAAACTAAAGGTAATTACTATTCAAAGATGCATTTGAATGCATGGTTATACAATGGAATGCCTATACTGTCAGCTTTTTCCATCTTTTGGAATTTAAATTTAAAAACAAATTCTTAGTTTGATTTTTATATTTTTAAAACTGCTGTGGTAAAGGACAACCTGTCTTGCAGCTGTGCTGCGCCTGTCTTGTGTCTCTCCCAAGTATTTAAATCGTGAGCAGAGTGCAGACATGCTGTTCTGAAACTCTGGAGCTGATGAGTGTTTCAGACAGATAATTCTGAACTGGTGAGGTAAAATTCTGTTTGCATAGCATAGCCAGATCCTAGCTGCGCTAGGATTTAATGCTGGTCCTGACAGACAGGCCACATGCTGAAAGGACGAAATAATCTTAGAATCACTAAGGTTGGAAAAGACCTTCAAGATCGTCGAGTTCAACCATCCACCTATCACCAACAGTACTCTCTATACCATGTCCCTCAACACAAAATCCAACCACCTTCAGGGTCGGTGACTCCACCACCTCCCTGGGCAGCCCATTCCAGTGCCTGACCACTGTTTTGGAGAAGTAGTATTTCCTAATGTCCAGCCTGAATCTCCCCTGGTGCAGCTTGAAGCCATTCCTCTAGTCCTATCACCAGTTACATGAAAGAAGAGGCCGACCCCCAGCTCGCTACAACCTCCCTTCAGGTAGTTGTAGAGAGCAATAAGGTCTCCCCTGTGGCTCCTCTTCTCCAGACTGAACAATCCCAGCTCCTTCAGCTGCTCCTCATAAGGCCTGTGCTCCAGACCCCTCACCAGCTTTGTCGTCCTTCTTTGAACCTGCTCGAGGGCCTCAATGTCTTTCTGGCTGTGAGGGGCCCAAAACTGGACACAGTACTGGAGGTGCGGCCTCACCAGAGCTGAGTACAGGGGGACAATCGCTTCCCTGCTCCTGCTGGCAACACTGTTCCTGATGCAAGCCAGGATGCCATTGGCCTTCTTGACCACTTGGGCCAAGTAGAAGGCTTTTGATTTTCCTCAGTCACTCTTGCAATGCATGGAAATACTTTCCAGATGAGCATCAATCTCCAATGTAATCTTCTAGCATATAACAACCAAACAATATAATAATGTATGTTATCATTCTGAAATTCCAATAGTGAAATGCAGAAGTTGGATTCTTTCAGCTCTACTGACAGGTACACTTGGAATATGCCTTATTTCTCTTCTGCTTGATGCTGTGCATCCTTCTCTCACTGTTTAAGTAAAAATTCCGACTTACCGAGTTACTGTTAGTTCATAGCCCACACTGGAAACTGACTTCTTTGTTTTTCTCTTGAAATAGAACGAGGACCTTAGTGTAGAATGATGATGTTTTGCCCCTTGTGTATAATATTCTAGTCCCTCCCATTTGCAAATAGCAAAGCATTGTAAAACACAGATTTTCATTGAGAACTAGGAAATGGAATTATGTTCCAACTCCAGCACTGGGGAAGATGCTACGTATATCAAGATCTAGACCTTACCTTTAATGACTGTATCATATATTGAATAATCACTGAAAGAAAACTTGCTTGCATCATCTTGAGAATTGATTTAAAGCACTGAAGTTTTGTTAGGTACCAGTCTGAAGATTTATCTGCAGCTCTGTACATGTGACATACCGTGTACTACTTCTTATTCCCTGTGCTTAAAATAACCAGTGAGAAAAAACATGTGCATCTTGCTTTTAAGATTAAATTTTCAAGTCAGTTTCAAGAGTTAATGGTGGCTGAATCACGGAATCTTATATTAAGCGCACATATTTTTAAAGTAAAAGTTTATCTGTCAGCTGGTTTGTGATACAACTATTTCTTTTTTTGCTTAGAAATTAGGATCTACGTGAGTTGAGAATTATCTATCTTTTTGCTGTGGAGTTATTGATATTACACTGCTTCAATCTCCTGTTACCATAACTAAAATTTCTTGTGTTTCACACAGGAGAACTCCTGCTTCAACTTGGCAGACTTGAAGAAGCTGTTGATGTCTACAAAGGATTGCAAGAAAGAAATCCTGAAAACTGGGCCTACTACAAAGGCCTAGAAAAGGCACTTAAACCAGGTAATGATTTGATGTACTGTAGTGAGGAAGTTGTAACAGCAGCAACATGGAACGGCAGTCATCTCAGTGTGCAGTGTTGAAGGAGAAGAATTACTTCTTAATTATCAGTTCTGATTTATAGTTTTTCTTGTACTGTTATCTTAATCTCGTGCTGTAGGTAATACAGGTTTTGGAAAAAGGCATGATAACAATAAGACCGGAATCCTTCTGTAAGATGAGAGATACAGAATTATAAACACTGTTGGATGGGGGATTTAGAGGTACTTAATACTTGAAATCACGTAGTACTATAAATGAAGGAAGTGTATACTCATTTGTTGCTATCTATTCTGATTGCTTTTAACCAGATGTAAATGTTTCCTTTCTCTTTCTTCTGCCCTTTACCATTCTGACAAAAAAAAAAAAGTAAACTGTTCTATTTTGTTCCAGCTAATATGATGGAGAGGCTAAAGATTTATGAAGAGGCCTGGACTAAATACCCGAGGGGACTAGTTCCAAGAAGATTACCATTAAATTTTTTGTCAGGTAAATGCATTTTTGCTGAGTGGCTAATAATCTACACTAGTGCTTCCTTCTTAAATGCTCATGTTCTAACAGCACTTGTACACAATTGAGAAGTAATGTGTGATAAAACAAAATCAACAGGTCTTTTTCCTCTCAAGGTGAAAAGTTTAAGGAATGTCTGGACAAGTTCCTAAGGATGAATTTCAGCAAAGGTTGCCCGCCAGTCTTCAATACCTTACGATCATTATATAAAGACAAGGAGAAGGTAGGATTCTTTTTTCATATGATGTCTTTTAATAGATGTTCTGCACTAAGGAGATTAAAAAAAAAAACAACACAAAACAAAACTTTTTTTTCTTCATCCTTGTCTGCACTGTTGTGTATTATGACCTAGGATATCTAGAACAATTAAAAAAAAAAAAAAACAAACAAGCATACATAGCCTAGTGCCCATTTGGAGAATGCAGAAAACTAAGACTTAATAATTAAAAACTTTATACAGTTTAACTGAGGGGAGCTTGTTTGTTTTTGTTTTGTTTTTGTTTTTTAACTGAGACCAGGTATGTTTCCATGTGTCTGACATTTTAGGTTGCTGGAGAATTCTCTGCCCAAAAATAACTAGTTTGGGGATGGCCAGGTAGCTCAAACTGGAAAGATACAGCATCTTGCCCACAGATTTTATTGTTTTGTTTTCTTTTTTTTGTCTTGTCTTGCATGTGTAGGTGGCAATCATTGAAGAGCTGGTGGTGGGTTATGAAACCTCCCTAAGAAGTTGCCGGTTATTTAACCCAAATGGTGAGTGCTAAACTGGCATGCTTGAAATAAGTTGTGCCTGGTATAACCATTGTGACCATTCAGAGGCAGAGAATCAGTGAAGTGTGAGAAAACTGAAATTGTTTTTCCTTCTTGGCCAAAACAGAACCATACCACAACCATCCTTAAAATGGATTTCAGCTGTCTAATTTTAAGTCTCTACTCATATATCTAGTTACCGTTTCTCTTGCAGTTTTGAGTTCAAGTATCCTGTTGTCAAGACTTGAATTGCATATTCTTCAGGAAACTGAAATTTGAAAGCTAGTGTTATATTAATAAATAACAAAGGAATCGATGCTGATTTGGTAGCACAGTCTGCAGAGATTTTTCCTGTTCAGAGTTTGTGGTGTGATGGTGTCTGTTTCGTGTTGATCTTTTGTTTCTTTGTATACTTGTTCTTTGGGAGTTGAAATCCTTTTCCAGGTTATGAATGTAGTTTTGTTGCAAGGCATGGTTCTACATTCACAGAATCCAGCCTCTGTAGCATCCTCTCTGATAGCTTTATGTTTCTTTAGTTACCGTCATAACCATGTTGAAAAGAAAATACCTAGGAAAGATTTTCTGCGTAAAATATCAACAAAAGGTGGTCTTGAAATTTTAGTAGGTAGGTTGTAATGGTATAATAGTTAAGATAGCATGAATGACGGCATAAATGAAGATCATTAAAGACATCTTTAATGAAGCTGTAACCAGCTGTTCCCTCTTTGCAGAAATAATGTAATGCTTCCTTTAGAAGTTGCTTTAGCTTTCCATTTAATGTAATGCTCAGGCTACAGTAATGGAGACTACTCAGTAGCTTTTTAAATTTGTCCAGGCATTTCAAACACACGTGCTTCTCCATTTGAGGAAATAACTTACTGCAATTTCAATTAAATATTTGCTGTGATGCTAAATTTCATTCAAATAAACAGTATTCTTCCACCCTAAAGTGAATGAGTGTGTACAATTGCTTGTTAAGCTATATCCTATCTTGTGACTGGACCAGAATCCACGTGTTTTTTTTCCCCTCTCCCTGCAAAACAAAAATCAAGTGGGTATAACTTTTCCAGCAGTGTTGTAAACTTAAAGCACAACTCTCTAGTTTTCAAAACTGACTTTTGAAAAGCAGTTTTCGTAGGATGTGCTTAAATGAACTGTGACAATTAATTTGTCAAATGTAGAGATAGAAAAGCCTTTTTAAAGCTGTCAACAGACAGTTTTATTTGAAAATAATCAACTTTTTGGGCTGAAAACATCAAAATGCTGTAAGTGCTGAAATGCTTTATGTCATTACTGTGCAGCACTTGTGTTCAGCAGGACTTCTTGCTTTATCCTTCACCTAAAAGCAGTATTCAGCGAGAACTTGTGTTGTGCACCTCAGTTCTGCTCATCTGGCTGTCTCGATTAAGGGGCTAGTTGGATCCAAATACAACTCTTCTGACCCACCAGTTCAGGCTTCCTTTCATTGAAAATCATGGTGTGAGAATAGAAAACTGTGCTCAACTCTTGTCTAAACAGACTTAAAAGGTGTTGAGCTTAACTGGAGTTTGGAAACACTCCCAGGTGCGGTGTGGCAGCCTGACGGAGAGGCACAATTAACTTCAGCATCTACATATGTAGAATTTTTCTCCTGCCATGTTATCTGAATAAACTGAAGCAAAAAAATCTCACTCATTTTTTTCTTACTGTAGATGACGGTAAAGAAGAACCTCCGACCACTTTACTTTGGGTCCAGTATTATTTGGCTCAACATTATGATAAAATTGGGCAGCCATCGCTGGCTCTAGAATACATAAATGCTGCTATAGAAAGTACTCCCACTTTGATAGAGCTGTTCCTTGTGAAGGCAAAAATCTATAAGGTAAGTTTGGCTCACACTTGGTGATCCCTGGCTAATCTTTTGGCTTGATGAAAAGATCACACGTGTTTACACTTCCTCGATATTGAGGGAACATCAAAATGCTAGGTTTGTCTTAAGCAAGATGCAGAGAATCCATGGATAATGTTTGAGTGGGTTTTAGTGAGTTCTTAAAGTATAGATTATTGATGGCCTGGTTGGGTTTTTCATTCTGTACGAATCAGCCCATTTTTAAAACTCAGTAAAGGAGGAGCGTACTGCAAATGTACGTTGTCAATTTGCAGTTAGGTTTTGAATTAAAAAATCACACTGCAGAATGTAGTTGATTGAATACACACCCTTATTTTCTTAACTGTTTAAAACTAATTCCTCAGCTGCTGTGCGGTATTCTATGAAAATGGGATTAACCAAAGTGGTTTTCAGTGAACTTCCTGTGCTGAAAGACCTTTGTAACTCCAAAAGAATGGAAAGTAGTTACTTTCTTTTTTTTTTTTCCTTTAAGGATCTGTTGCTTTCCTAAGGAAAGCCATTTATAAGGAAATGTATAAAAAATTAACTAGTTATATTAATGCAGTGAGTGGAGAAAATGTACACATTGTATACATACTGAGTTTAATTTGCTTTTTTTTTCTTTAAGCATGCTGGAAATATTAAAGAAGCTGCAAGGTGGATGGATGAGGCTCAGGCTTTGGACACGGCAGACCGATTTATCAACTCCAAATGTGCAAAATACATGTTGAAAGCAAACTTTATTAAAGAAGCAGAGGAAATGTGTTCTAAATTTACGAGGGTTGGTTGCATTTAACTATAACTCTTTGGAATAACATAGGCCTAATCCCTTACGGAGTCTTGTGTTAATTTTCCACTTAACGTTATTGCAATCCTTAGGTTCTGTTTCAGATGAAATATGGTTTCTTGCTTTACTGATTATTGTACTCAGCATCATGGTTTGAATTACGAAGCATAATTCTTTAGAATTAAGGGAAAACAGTGTTAAAGCATTTTGGCTTTTTTCTTTGCCAAGCAGGGAAAATACAGGATGCCCTTTCTGGATGAAAATTCTTTGGGTTTAATACAGATTCTATAGAATCATTGAGAGAAATTTTGAAGTAGCTTACATCGAGGTTCTCACATAATACGTTAAGAATAATCAAACATCCCTATAAATAAGAAATTCCTGTAAAGAAATTCTGTGGCTATGAGATGTGTCTTCCTAAAATGCCGACCAACTTTCATCCCCAGAGCCACGTTTAATAGGCATAAAGGGAAGCTGCACATGGTATCTTTTTGTTTGCATCTGCTTACTCTGTCAGTTGTCAGGAAGAGTTTGCACTGTACAGATTACTGAATTTCATGCATCAGCTTTTGTCCCTGCCTAAACTATTCTAATAGGTTTGATGTCTCATAGGTTAGTTACTTTTTACATTTATTTATCTTGCTGTTGGTATTTTATAAGAACGAAAGTCAAAATAGCTTGATGTCTTTTTCAAATAATAGGCTTGTTTAGTACTGGCCCTATCGTTCATGTCTTATCCCATTTTTCTCTTTGTTGAAGACTAAGGAAAACCTGTAGTCCGGTAGTGTGAATGTGGGCAGTTAGGAGGGAAAACAAAGGACTTTTTTTGAAAAAAAAAATTTTTTTTGGGTGTGCAGGCAAACACTGGATGAGGCTTAAAGAAAAAATTATATAAGCTCAATAGGTTTGCATGTTTATGTGTAAAGGTGCAAAATTACTCTGAATCCAGTCCTACCAACTTCTTTCCATGCCTTCAGCAGCTTCAAGATATGTCAGAAAAGCAAGCGTAGTTGCCCAGAATGAAACTTCAAAAATATAACTTGATGATGTTGCCCTTTTTGGTCTTTGTCTTCTTTTGATCTTGTTTCTACTGCTCCAAGTACGAGCTTCTTAAAAAACAATTCTAATAGTCCTAACTGAAAAATACTGAAAGTGGGACCTGGACAGTTTTTCTCATTTCTTGTTGCTCAAATGAGACTCATTTCAAGACTGGCTTTCTCTTTCTTTTGGAGCATTCTCCACACTCTTACATTTGAATATTATCCGTGATGTTCTCAGCCTTGGCTCTTGGATCGTTGTTGCATAGCTTGCTTTTAATTTATTTTTTTTTTTCCATGACTGGAGTGAACTTTGTGAATGGCTGAAACTGGTGTTAAGCTTGAAAGGCACATCAATTCTACAGATGTATGGAAGCATATACAAATACCAGATAAGAAAGACAGTTGTGAGCATTTCTGAATCAGAAATCATCAAAACTACTGGTACTGCTTTGCTTTACCAATGCGATAGACTTGCATAGAGTATTAAAAGCAATTAAATGAATGCCTTTCCTATCCCTCAGGTGAGGAACTATCACAGCTAAGTGGTCACTACGTGGCTATTCGCTGAATGTTTGAGTCTTCTGAAAATAGAAGCGTAGAGGGCAGTATTCTTCACTTTGGAGACCTGATTAATGGACAAAGCAAATCCATCTTGCTGATTGCTTGAAGCAGCGTTGTGGGTGAAGGAAACAGACAGTGCTGTAAAAATATGGGACCACAGAAATGAAAGTGGTGCAGCAAAGCTTACATCGGCGTGCAAATGCACAAAAGGAATAAATTAATGTGTATTAAGGAATAATTTGTATTATGGCAACGTTGATATTTTGAGGACCTCACTTTTGAAATTTAGCATTACCTTGGCCTTTTTACTTGCGCTTTTCACTGATTAACTAATTGAGATGTGTTTTTAACAACGCTGTTTTTGCTTGTAGGAAGGAACCTCGGCAGTAGAGAACTTGAACGAAATGCAGTGCATGTGGTTCCAGACAGAATGTGCGCAGGCTTACAAAGCAATGAATAAATTTGGAGAAGCACTTAAGAAATGCCATGAAATCGAGAGAGTATGTATCTAGTCAAACTGGCTAGGTTGCAAAATACTAGCTGAAATTTACGTTGCTAATATGTTTCCTTTTTGAGCAGTAAGTGTATACTTCATGTAGCTCTTGGAGTGATTTTTGTTTCTTGTTAGACACTGGGGAGCTGATAAAAAGGATATTTTCACCTAAAAATTAGATTGCGGTGTGTTAGAGTATGTGAAGTATTGTAAAGATCCGGGAAGGAACAGAAAACTGTCAAAAACAGGCTTTATTAATTTTATTCTAGCATCTTCTCCTTTAAAAGTAAATACTAAGACTAAGCTACAGATTAAAAAGGAAACAATTAGAAATATAGAAACTTCTGAAAGTAGAAAGTGTGTCCAAAATCAGAAGGATAAAACCTTGCGCATCAAATGCAGATCCACAGTAAGCAAACAAAAAAAGTTTGGGATGTGCGAATTCCCAAAACAAAACAACCACCACCACCCACAGCCAGATAATGTTTTGCTTGATTTTCAAGCAGGTAAGTCTATTAACATGACAAGATAGCTGAGGGTGTAAAGTAATTGGAAAGGAGGAGTAACAGGAAGCTATGCATCTTTTCAAAAGGAGATTGTTAAGGTTTCAACACTGATGCTTCTCTGCTGGCAGAACTTATTTGTATGTATATTCACATGAAATATCAAAAACGTGATTCCCAAACAGTGGCCAAGACCACGTTCTGTTGGCACAAACCTTTTAAAGAAGTGTGTCTAGCTGGGGAAGGAGGGACTAGAAGAACACTTTGCCTGTCTGTGATTGGTGCTAGGTCCTGTGTGAATTACTGCTGCTTGGGAAAGAAATTGCGGAACAGAGTTCCAAAAACTGTGCTGGTGTAGAGGACTGGCTGAAAACTGGCTGAAAGGACTAACAGTTGGGAATTACTTTTCCTTTCGTCATGTAAATCCATAGTTTACATCTGATTGTCACACAATTGCTTTTCTTAAAAATGAGCCAGTAGAACATAAGCTGTGGAATGGCTTCTATATGAGGACAGCGCACTTAGCTTGTCACTCTTAGTATTTCATCCTCAGTTTGAGAAGCAGCAACCTCTCAAGAGATCATAAATACATTGAGAAGTTGAAGATGGGAATGACTTTTCACTCAAACAAAAGCATTGGGTGACACTGAGGAAGCAGAACAAGAGAAAGTACTTTTTCATGCCACGTGATGTGGAATTCATTGCCAAAGTAGTTGATGGAAGTCAGAAGTATAAAGTGAAAAAATAAAATGAGTTAATAGAGGAAAAATTCAAGTATCACTTATTAGCAATAAAGGCAGGATCTTCTCTTAAACTTCACGTTGTCAGAGGGTAGTTACAGCTGAGGTGCTGTGGGTTGGATGATTTGGTTCTGACCTAGGATGTTGTCTTTCTTTTTTTTTTTTTAACCATTACATTTTTGGCTTTTTTTAATTCTCACTTCAAAAAGTTAGTGTCAACAGCAGTCTACTAAATTATTCTTTTTGGAGGGGAGGGAAGCGGGTCAAGTCAAGTTTTTTAGTATCCGATCAATGCTTGCTAAATGATGTTATGTTGTGTTAGCATTTTGTAGAAATCACAGATGACCAGTTTGACTTCCACACTTACTGCATGAGGAAGATTACTCTTAGGTCTTATGTGGACTTGTTAAAGCTAGAAGATGTACTTCGACAACATCCATTCTACTTCAAAGCAGCACGGATTGCCATAGAGATATATTTGAAACTTCACGATAATCCCTTAACAGATGAAAATAAAGAGCACGAGGCTGATACAGGTATTCAACCTTCAAGATTTATTAAAGTTTCACTAATTAGTGAATATTTTAAGAAGGTCCAACATTTTTACAGTTGCTAACTGTAAGTTTCTTATTGTAACCGAATAGAAGTTACCCCACAAGGTAAGTTGTCCTGGAAGTAAAAGTAAATATTCTACTGAAAGCTCAACTAATCTAAGTTTTTATCTAGTATGAGAAAACTGTGTTTTTTGTTTTTTTGTAGTAACAGTTGTAATTCTTAAGTAAAAGCATTTCTGTTACGAAACAGCTGACAAAACGTTGAATTCTCATGGTTGTTCATCTGCAACAGGTTGAAGAAAAAGATAAATAAAAATTGGCATGCGAAGAAATGGCTAGCATAGATTACATTTAGTCATCTCTTGCTGTTAATTTAAAAGTAGTTCAAGTCTTTAATTTTCTTTATTTTTGGCCCTTCATATTAGAGGGAGAGTAGCTTATCTGGTTGTGGCTTGGGGCGCTTCTAGTGGTATGAGTAATGCTTTTGAATACTTAGAGAAGAACTTGTCAAGTGTGAAGATTTCCCATTTTGTGTTCATTTATGTGGATTTGGGTTCATATTAAGACGAGTAGAAGCGTTACAGAATTTCTCGTAGCTGCTTTCGATGCATTTTCAACGAATTCTCCATGCTCTAATTGGAGGGAGGGCAGGATCTGAGTATGAGATAAATGTAAGGTATTGGTAGGACATTAAAAGCAAAGCTAGAGCTTTCTACATCGAAGTATGACTATTTCAGCTCATTTTCGTTACGCTATTTAGTACCTTAAATGTAACTTCTCTGTTATGTGATGCCTAAGGAAGAAATCAGTTTGTCTTGGTGTGCGCTTTTATTCCTGACACTGAAGTCATTCAGTAATGACTTGGTCTTGCCGTCAGCTTGCTCTAGTCGTTCAAACCCCTATTGCCCTAATTTCACAAATGAATCAATGATGAAATAATAGTGTAGACTATAAATAATCTGTTTAATAAACTTTTACAAATGTAATAGCAGCATCACTAGTTAGTAGATGTGGTTTAAAAGTCAATGGCATCTGACACGGGTTAACACTAGGCATCAGTGTTGTCTGTTTTGCCTTTTGTATCTATACAGCAAATATGTCTGATAAGGAGCTGAAGAAACTACGAAATAAGCAGAGAAGAGCACAGAAGAAAGCACAGCTGGAGGAGGAGAAGAAGAATGCTGAGAAAGAGAAGCAACAGAGGAATCAGAAAAAGAAGAAAGATGATGACGATGAAGAAATTGGAGGCCCGAAAGAAGAACTTATTCCCGAGAAATTGGCCAAGGTGCTTACTAACGTTGCATTAAGCAGTCAAAATTTATGGAAAAAGTTGCCGATACTGAGAAAACAGACAGCAGAAGTGCTCTACTCACGGTAGTATAGTATCCAAGTATTGATGGATCGAGTATCCAATATTTTCACATTGCAGGTGTGACGAATATTATTGGCTTTTGTGGGGTATACTGGAAGGCAGACAAAGTGAAATTTATAGCCAGGAAGCAAGTGACTTGAAAAACTTAACTACTCCCACTATATTGCAAGAAGAAGCACTCTAATTGTGATGCTCATTAAGTTTTAAGTGGTTTCATTGGCATGCTCTGGACCAGAGGATGTCATGGGATATCTCGTGAAAATCTAAGCTGTCCTCAAGTTCTAGGGAATAGTTGCAGCTGTATAGTCCCTTCCTTTGACGTATCTTTGCAAATTATATTCCATATTTAGTGTGAGAATCATGATTTAGAGAGCTCCAGATACAGTTGGTTGTTGGGGCTGAAATACCATTTCTGATATAGTTGGTCACTTGCAAACAGTTTTCCTGGGACAGTTGAAATCAGATTTCTTTGGTGGATGAGGCATCACTTTGGCGTTAAGCACGTAGCTTTGGAATGTGACTGGTGTATTTTAAACAGTTTTAAGTGTGGAGTTGTGACTCGCTTACACGGGCTCCTAGCAGCATGTGTTTTTATAATGAGAACTGATAGAGTCTATGATTAGCAAGAACTCTGTGAGGTGTCTGTCATTGTCTTCAGCGTTTCCTTGCACAGCTTAATGAAGCGTATTGCTTCAACATTGCAAAAGCATTACGAACAGACAACAACTTGTGTTTGTTGACAGTTGGACTAGATGACCTTGTAAGTCCTTTCCAACTTTGATTCTATGATTTTTATTAGAATTTACATAGGACAACGGAAGTTTCTCATTCTCATTATCCTCAGTCTTTTAATGCAAGAGGTCTGTTTGTAAGGAGTCCGAATAAACCGAATTTATTTGTGTTAAAGCCACACATTACTGGTTGTCCTTGTTAAGAGCCACTGACCGCTGTCAGTATCTAGTTACTTCTAACCCATCATTAATGTCTTAGGTGGGAATGTTGCCACGACTTGGCAGCTGTCCGGAACCTGCCTGCAGCTCACTTGAACAGACTCTGTCATGAACGAGCACAAACCAATTATTTACCGACATTTTAGGCCTGTGTGTGTAGCTTTCTGTACATTACTGTGCAGGTTCAGCCACAATTGTTGTTAACACTAATGTATGATAGAAGGCAAAGATGTATCTTAATAGGAAAATATGATTTGTCAGCGTCGTGAAGCAGTCAGAGTTGACAGTCTGTGTTCAGACACGGAGTAAAATAAGCAAAATGTATAACAGGTGCTAAGTATCACGTGCGTTATGGTTTGAGGGTAACCCTCTGATGCAACTTGACTTGTTAGAGAGTTAGTTAATGTCTTACTTATATGTCCTTCCTGGAATCTGTAGGTTGAAGCACCTTTGGAAGAAGCCATTAAATTTTTAACCCCCCTGAAGAATTTAGTGAAGAACAAAATAGAGACGCATCTCTTTGCCTTCGAGATTTATTTTCGAAAAGGTAGGTGAGAGTACTGGTGAAATAAAGCAGTGTGTTTGTTTGGATCCTAACATATGACTTGAAGAACCACGTGTTGATCTGTTGAGGAATCAGACGCTGTAGAGACGTAACAATTCATTGTGCAAACAACGTAGCCATTAGCATTCTGTGAAGAATGCAAAGTCGGAACGCTTGCTGATTATCTGGTTTCTTTGCTGCTCGTGTAAGCTATTGGACTATAGAACCAATTCTCCCAGCTTGCACTTGCCCTCGTTACTTGTTTGCATCACAAGTCTGTGGAACTGCACACCACGTAGAAGCGATGGACACTTGCTAATGAGTCCTTTGAAGTGCTCAGCTTTAGAATTCTGTTGACATCAGTTAAATATTATGCTTTATGAACTACTTCAAATTTACTTCCTAATTTAACAGGTCTAATAAACGTCTATTGCAAAAGAAATAGTTCCTGTAGAACACTCGCCTTTAATTTGTTCTCATCATTCTAATTCCAAAAGTTTTCCTGCAGCATAAGGTATTGTGTTTGAGCTACATTTTTTTTGACCATTTGCCAATTCTTTCTTTTCCAGAGAAGTTCCTTCTGATGCTTCAGTCTGTGAAGAGAGCTTTTGCAATCGATTCCAGTCATCCTTGGCTTCACGAGTGTATGATTCATCTCTTCAGCAGTGGTATGTATCTGTTGGGTATGACTTCATCTGTGTGTGCTTCCAGATGATGTCTAACCTACATACGGTCATTGGTTCTTAGTTTACAAACTGTTAGCGTAATTAATTCAAAATATTTAATAACGTTAGAAAGCTTTTCAAGCAACCGACTATATGTTAAATTAGGTTTATTGTAACTGTGGCTGGATTGAGTTAGTCTTTGAACAAGTGTTAGTACGTATCTTTACAACTGTGAGCAATGTGGTGAGTCCCTGCAAGAGTGAGAGAACAATTGGAAACTGCAGAATGAGTAACGTGGCTTCTCTGCTCTCAGCTTGTGTCAGTGTGTAAGGAGAAGGTTTAGAATCACGTCTTTTTTTTTGGTGGTAGACTGGAAGGCTTTTCTTCCTTCTCCAAAAGCGTTTCTTCATCTTGATGGCTAAAGGCCAGATATATTCAAGAAGAGACTTTTCTTGTCTCGGTCTTTGAGCCTAATAGGCTTTAATCAGCAAGACAGAGAATGTATTGGAGTAAATGGCTTTGGCTTTTTTCTGTGCATCAGAAGACTGTTTAGTTGAGCTTTATTCCAACCGGTCGTGGTTACTTACCTTATTTTATGCATCTTCCTTTGAGATATGTCCTTTTCAGTCATACTGATAATGTGAATATGATAAAAATAAAAGCATAAAGTAGATTTTACTGTGATTACCTCTGGTTAACTTTTTTTCCCACTTCATTAGTATCTGAAAGTAAGGATCTGCCTGACGCAGTTAGAACAGTGTTAAACCAAGAGATGAATCGGCTTTTTGGAGCAACTAATCCAAAGAACTTCAATGAAGCTTTCCTTAAAAAGAACTATGACTCGCTGCCACATAGGTTATCAGGTATTTTGCCTTCTTCCTTTTCCCGCTCGGCTGCTTTACTTTCTTTGATCTGGCCGTGTCCTCTCGTGTACTGCGCCAGCCGTGTAAAGATGGCCTGTTCCGTGCAGAATGCTATCCCTCGCCTGGTTCAGAGTTGTAGAGTTTTCTAATACATCTCTTTGAAGAGACTGACTGTCGAGAAGTGTGCTGAGTACCCACAATCAAGTATTACAGTGTTATAGTGGGAAAGCAGGATGTAAGCCACCAAGGCGTCAGCATTACATTACTGTCGTGGCTCCGTGAGTCTAAACCTGGCCTCAGTGAATAGCGAGTTCATTGTTTGTCTCTTCTCTGACGTCCAAGTTCTGAGCACACGTTGTGTGAGACTCGGAGCTTCTGTTTGGTTGTGCCTTGGTTCTGTCCTACGATCGTGTTGTAACAGGTCTCAATGCACTCATTTCTTCCGTGCCCCAGTTTCTGCATGAAGGAAATAGGAGCGCTGGTGCTAGAAGGAACTGTGGTCTGCTGCAGCAGATCTGATGTGTTATCTTTGTTGCCCGTACAGTTTGCTGCCAAATGCTCCTATCCTGCAGGACAGAAGCACCTAGGTGTTTCAATACTGTGTCTAGCATTCAGTAACAGCTGCCCCCTAACTGCTCAGGTATCACACTGTAATGCTTCATGTTGTTTTATTTTGAACTGCTACTGTAGATCTACGGTAATATGCCTGTTAGTCACACTATCTCTATTTTATGTTTGCTTATAATAAATTTTTGGTCTTCCGTTGAGTGATGAGGCTTGTGTTTCTTCTTGTAGCTGCCAGAATGATGTACTATTTAGATCCTTCCAGTCAGAAAAGAGCGGTGGAGCTGGCGATGACCCTGGATGAATCCCTCATTAACAGAAATCTTCAGGTAACAGATATAAATTGTAAACTACTACTGCTTCTCTATCTACAAAAGCTTTGTTCAAGCTACAGAGGTAAGAGGAAGCTGAAATGATGACTGTGCTTTATGTTAGGGAGGTTGGGTTGTCATGTGAGAGAAAGGTCGGTCAGGGTCATCTGAACTGAAAATTTGTCCTTTTTGCACATGCAGTGTAGTAAATAGCTAGGCAGCACCAGAAATCATGTTATTTCTCCACTGGAAGCGCCCTTAAAAAAGAAATGTCTGAAGGGGTTTAGACATTTCTTGAAATGCGTTCTCATAAGCAAGGAAGTGACATTTGATTTGCAGTAGGGACCAAATGTCTCAGGGCACGTTGCAGATGTTAAATGGGATGTATTTGACTTCCTGTATATTCTAGTGTGGCACAGAGCTAATGCAAGGGAGCAAAGAGCTTGTTGAAGAGAACTTCAGAGCACCATAGCAAGGGGGACAAAGTGGTTACCCTCAACACAGAACAAATAGAAGCGATAGTAAATTGCAGAGGAGTGGGAAAAGAATAGTGTGTGAGGTGGAAGAAATGCTGATGAGCTCAGTTTCTCATGTTTGAAAATCAAGTTGGAAAAAAACCCACAAAAGCGGGAAACCTCCTTTTCCTCTTCTAAATCATTACATGGATACAGAAGTGCAAATAAATGTGAAGGAAGTGAAAAACCCAGATCGGTTCCGTTCAGTAGTTGCAGCCACGCACAGTAAGTCATGTACCCTCAAATGTGGGGAAAAAAGTTGGCACTGTCAGAAATGTGATCGCATAGAGTCGTGTTTATTCATTTAATGCATTCTTTATGTTTGAACTGTATTCCACGGTTCTTCCAATTTCTATCTGAAGGTGCGTTTACCAAAGCAAATTTTAGGAAAATATGGTGTATTTTCACAAACAAAAAGTGGGTCTGGAATATAAAAATCTGAATTTATGTTACGTTATTGCTTAAACGCTTAGCGTATCAAGATCTTGGGGAGGACCTCAATCAAGACACGTTTACTTGCAGATAAGCCTGCTTGCCAAGCAGTGAGAAACAGTAGTTCCAGGAAAATGAGGTATAGGTGACAAATGAGAATATTTACCTTCAGCTGAGATTTCCAGCTGCTGCTTAAGTCCCTTTAAAGCACGTAATTTCAAGTGAAGCTACGCTGCTACATCATGCTGCCACTAGCTAGAAAAAAGTGACTTGGTGGTGGTGGAAACCTGAAAACAGTACTTGGGATTTGCGTTTTGTTTGTGAGTGCTCAGATGAATGTTGAAGAGTCGGTAACGTTTCTTTATTTTTCTCTTTAATTAGACTTGTATGGAGGTATTAGAAGCTTTATGTGACGGTAGCCTTGGAGACTGTAAAGAAGCATCTGAAACTTACAGAGCAAATTGTCATAAGCTTTTCCCTTATGCTTTGGCTTTCATGCCCCCTGGTTATGAAGAGGATATGAAGATCACAGTTAACGGAGATAGTTCTGCAGAACCTGAAGAACTGGCCAATGAAATATGAACAACTGTATTGGAAAAAAATGACATTGGACCATATCTGGTGTATAATATTTTTGTCACGCACCTGCTGAATTGTTCTAACTTACACGGAGAATGGAAGGGAAAAAAACTGTTGCCTTCAAATAGTTTTACTTTTTTTTTTTTTTATCCTGCTGACAAAGTATATATATGAAATATCTAACATATTACTGGATATAGGTTGTTTGGTTTCTTAAAAATTAAAAGCTGCTAAAATTGAAGAAAAAAAAAAACAAACCCTCGTCCTTACCTACCTACCCATGTTTTTAAACTAATTTATATAAAGTCTGGAGGCGCGGAGCCTTCAGAGCAGGTGTGTGGCAGAAATATTACTTTAAATTTGTCTTGTGAGATTACTGTTATCTCAGACAGCAAAAATGCTGTTTTAGCACTGGATTCTTTCACTGAGCACAAAGAGTTGTTGGGGCTTTAGCATCTGACTGATTTTGATACGGGGATGATTCAGTCCATAGGAAGTATGCAATGTGAAATCGGAATACACAGAGAGAAACCCGCAACATACTTGTTATGTTGTGGATGCTGGGACATACGGATACCAAGCAGAATTAAGAAACATAGTGTGTTCAATAAGCTTGTTGCGTCTCTGAAATTCACTGTACACGATCAGTTTGGTGTTCTTGCACCACAGTTTTTAACCGAAGGAACCAGTCGAATCGATATCTCTGAATGAAAGACGGGAGGCGGGGTGGGGAGAACGAATGACGTCGCTGGTTTTGAGATGAACCTGTCTGAATAGGTCGGCCAAACTTTTTTAAAACTGTAATGCAAGAACCAAATAAAATTATGCACTGTGATGTGGCACCAACTAATTAGGAAAGATAGCATGCGTTTTTCACGTAGAGTGAAAGCAAAATGAGAACATACTATGGCTTGAAGTTGCAAAGAGGAGAACTCCTGACTACCGTTCTGACTGATCAAGAGACTAATAGTTTAAAACCTCAGCAGGCCTTGTTCACGTTATGCAGAAAAAAAAAAAAAGTGCTGCAGTTTAGATACCTCTGGAACTTTTCCACAGTGTCACAGGTTTGTAATACTTGAAGCCCTACATTTCTAAGAATATATTTCTTGCTCAGTTGTTTCAGGCAAGCCCAAGACTTTGTAACTTTTAAGGGGCCCAAGATTTTTTTTCAATAACAGACCAGCTTCTTATTCCTGCAGTTACAGATGTAATTTCCTTTGTCAAACATAAGGTACCAAATATGATGCAATAAAACGTTTTGAAAAACAATTGTGTCAATATTTAAACCAATCTCTGTTGTACTTTGAAAATGAATGGGTTCCCAGGAGCGCAGCTCAGGGTTGGCTTACTATGCTGTCCGGTTATGCTAATAATGTCACTGCTGATGGGTGGATGCTGAGTATAAAGTGCAAGCGAATTATGTGAATACTGAATGTCTGGCTAGTCCTATAACACAGAATGCTTTTCTGCTTGGCTTTTAAGTTCCACCGGTATTACGTTGAAGCTTATTTTCCGAGTTGAGCTACGTTCTGCTTGTCTACTGTGTTAATAATATAGATACGTCCTCGAATGTTGCTTTTTTTAATAGGTTTATCATAAAACAGAGCAGAAAATAAACTACAGCTTATAAAGTGAGTGCCTTCTTTGCTGCAGGAATTCAGTCAGAGAGTATCTGTCATGTGGATACACAGCCTTCTTCTTCCACGTAATAGATGTCAGTGATTGATGCGTACAGTTCAGAAATCTGGGAGGATTTATCGAGGTTTGTAGTTCTGTCAGTTTTTTCTTGTGCGTTCAGCAACACTTTCTTTTCACGGTTAGATGATCCTCTTGAATGTTTGTGGTGTAGTTCACGTTGAAAATATATGTTGTATTGCTGTATTTGTATATTTAATCTGCTGGGCTTTAAAGGACTAGAACGCCTGTAGAGCCTCTAACTGCTCTTTAATGTCTAGATCTCGGTCTTTTTTGTGGCCTGAGATGCTCGGACTGCATGTCTTCTGCAACCACTGGAGATGGTTCGATCTTGCCTTCGCAAGCTATGAGCTCTTGGCCTTGCCTCTTTGAGTATTGCTGCCGTTCTCTTGGCTTCCGATGCTTAGCTGGAGGCAGATAAATGCTCACTTTTCTAAACAGTTCGTGAATTGCATCAAGCAATTTTCTTTTTTTCAAATTGCGTTTTGGATGCTGCCTATAAGCGGGATTGTGTCCTTCACTTGTTCCCCGCCTGTTTCTGCATCGAAATAGATGAACTAAAAGCAAGATTGTTATCCTTCATGATGCCAGTGGGAAAGGACATTTCTACGGGCCTTCCAGAAACCTCCATCTACATATCTGTTACGGTTCCCCCCCAAGACTTCCAAAGGCATCCGTTGTGCTTCAGAAGGGGTGCTTTCAGATCAGAGGTTCCTCATTCCCTTCCGGAAGGCTGCTGTCTCAGGCAAGGAAGTAGAGAGTTTCCCTGAAGTAGGAATTGGATTCTTATTTCTTCACACATCTCAGGTGTGTGGTTGACTGCCGAGGAGGCGTTTATAAATAGAGCTGGAAACAAAGTTATAACCCGACTCAGCGGATCTTTTGTGAAGTAGCAGTACGGCGTCGTGCTGCAGTGAAAACTTCCCTTTGCATACTGAGATAAATGGCAGACGCTGGTGTTCAGCTGCAGTCAGAGCAATCTAGAACAGCTTATTAGTGGCAAAATTGGGTTTAGTATTTCACAGTTTCCCCTGAAGAAACGTTCTTTTGCAATAAGTGGAGCCACAGCTGATGGCATATGCCGTGGATATCGGTTTTTGGTTGTTGCTGGGGTTGGTTTTTTTGGGGGGGAGAGGAGAGGAGGGCTGGGACTTGAACAATAAATTTTCCTTACACAAGACTGCAGCTTGGGTTACTGCGTGCTGCATAAAGCAGTGTGAAGCGGACTTAAAATTTAAGTAATTAAAAGAGGTGGTAAGATAATAGGGAGAGCAGAGCGTTCAGGCACATCAGGCGGTATGTGCGTACAAACAGGTAAAATATTCTCAGAAGGAACTACTCGGTAACAAATCTTTCTTCTTTGCATTTAAAATGCCTTCAAAGCCTCTGCATCTCCTAAGGTTACACTTTTTGGATGAGGTCTTAATGCTGACATGGCTGCAGGGAGATAACGTTCCCGGTGTCAGCACAGAATGAAGTCTCGCTCAGTTGTTCCCCTAGCGTAAGGAGAAGGGTCTGAGTTTCCCAGCAAGATCTGCAGGGCTAGATGAGGTACGCACTATTAGCCTAGCAGACCTTTCTTGAGTATTTGATGAGGTGCGTGTTGTTAGCCTAATAGATTTTCCTTTAGCGTTTGGTTTGTTTTTACAGGTTTGGAGGTGCTCAGCTGTACAGGAGCCCCTGAACGTTGGTGTAACACCTTATTGGAGTTGTTTTTATATACAGAAGGGAAACGCCAGTGAGAGCAGGGTGAGATGGGGCCTGGGAAACTCGAGGTGCAAACGCAATCTCGGTATCATGTGAGAAAGTTCCAATGTACAAAATGTAAGGACTCGGTCTTGGGTTACGCCTTCGAGGGCTTGAGCAGCGGTGCCATTGTTCGCGTAGTGCTAGCACCCCGTATGCCACAGCTGCACTTCAGACATTTGCCACTAATGCTAAAACATCTGATAAGGTAATCCAGCTCAGTGTACCTGAGTAAAAAATACTTCTTCCCCTTTTCGTGATCGCTTTAAATGTTTTGTAAGTGTTCTGTACTGGCAGCTAGCTAGCTTGAAAATCTTTTCCCCGTCTTCCCTTTCTAGGAAGTTTGCTCTAAAAACGCGGTTTGTACCTGATGGGTAATGTAAAATAGCTCCTACTGTATGGAAGTACAAGTTGTGCTCGCCTGGTAACAAAGTATAGCCTGACCTGCTGCTTTGGGATGCTGTGGAAGAAGGTGTTGCAGATGTAGTCTATTTCGATGGCAGTGTCAGGGAGGAACGGAACAGCCCGTGAGCCTACTGGCAGCGGATGCTGCTCCAGGTGGAAGAAGATGGTTGCTGAGGCTGGGAATGACCATTGCTTCAAGGAGCGTTCTGGTTACGAACCGCTCTTTGGTGGTGGAAGGAGCAAAGAGTGTACATTTTTCCTACAATCATGGTCATGTTATTGTGATACTTCCTGGAAATTTAAGCTGCACGTGCCAGTTTCACAGCCTTTTTTGGGGCAGAGACTCTTTGTTGGAGCACACAGCCGGCGGTGAGAACGGCCAAGAGAAGCTGATACGGCATCTTGGCAAAAGGAGACTGAAGGGAGTTACGAGGAGGCAGCGTAATAGAAATTCTGTTTTAGATTAAGCATCAAAGTAGGGTTGGTTTTTTTTGTTGTTGCTAGAATGATTACTGAAAGTGTAAATAATATAAATGCAGTCTCCTGTGTCCTGGAAGCTGTACGTGTATATTACTGCTAGAGCGGTTCAAGCAAAGAGTAGCATGTTCACAAAGATGTATGTTGGTCCCCAGGTAAATCGCGGCAGAAAACCCAGAGATTGAAGGTTATATAATTTACAAGGGACCATAACAATGAGTATTTCGAGGTAAATATCACTAGAAAATTCAAAGCATCTTAGAATAGCTTTCCTAAGATGTTTGTTGTTTTAATCGAAAATGTTACATCTGCTAATTGTTCATAACAAAAGGCAAAAAGTACTTCAACAAAATACTTCTGCCTGGCACTGCCCATTCAATATCTACCTCTACTAGTTCTAGCCTGGTTCATCCACTGCATAATTTTAGCCATTTAGCACATAACGTATGAAAAAGTGTCATTTGCCTTGTTGGTGAACAAATGTATGACGATGGATACGTTCAGTTATAAAATGTAATGCAATAAACCACGAATTTAGCGAAAGTCCTCTTGTTGGTTCAGTGCGGCAGCATATTTATTGCTTCATTGCTGATCCATTCAAAAACCTTAAATTATCAACTCTGCCAAGTTACTTGCAAATGTACTGGGATCTGCTTTCCCTTCCAGCCTTCCTAACCGGTTAAAAATGTTGTACTGTGTTTTTACGCTCTTCTCTGCTGATAGCAAATATTAAAGAAAAAAAAACCACAAAAACTAGCAGGAAGTCAATCAATGAATAAAAATGCTGAGTTCTGTTTGTAAATGAGTGCTAGTGTTTCCTTGTAGGGTTCAGCATCCTGCTCAGATACCCAGCAGCCTTGTAATAAATGATCCCTTGGGTGACAGCAGTCGTTAAGAGTTTCCTTAATTGTCAGCTGGCTGTGACGCTGGCAGCCCCGTTGTGCTGAGAGCTTGCAAGAGCGGGGTGTCACCTAAAATGGAGGAAGGCCAGTAGGGGAAAGGATGCGACTGCCTTGGGAGTCCGAATGGAAAAGGGCCCTATTGGCAGAGAGGTTTCACTAAGACTTTCCCTAAAAGCTGCATCTATGTGCATACGGAAGAAGTCCCTCGGTCAGTTTTCTAGGCTACAAAAGACCCGATGTGGGGATTTGAGCGACGCTCTTGTTGTAGGATTTAAAAAACCAAACCAGTTTGAGAGGGAAGCATCTGCTGTTTTCCTCAGGTCTGGATTGAAGGGAGGGGGGGGAAAGTTCAGTAGTCTTCCCTTCCCCATCCGTAAGCCCACAAAGCCTTACTGACCCACCGCTCTTCAAATTCTTGCAGTCTCAGTCAGCAGACGAAATAGTGAGAGTGATGAGTAAAAGTAGCTTTTTTTTAGTTATGTAAATATTGAAGTAATTACAGAAATAGCTTCTTATTGATACCTTTGAGTCTGAAACAGGAGTTTGTTGCAGTAGAAGTGGCTTTGTGCAGATAATGCCCTACTGTAAAACAGCATCCTTTCTTTATTAATGGCCTCAGTAATTTATTTTCTCTTATGGAAGCGGAGGGGGTGCTTGCTCGGGGTCGCTGCCTTCCTTGTATGTAATGCTTTCAAACTTCCATTGATGGAACGGCACCTCGTGACCGGTCTGCCACAGACCAAAAGCGCAGAAGTTATGAGGAGCCGAACTAGTGTGGCTGTTCATACAAATATCTCTATATACAAGTGTATATATATTTATATACACAACACAAAATGATCAGGTCTGACTCTTCATCGGTACTCCTCTATTCCATCAAGTACAAAGGACGTTTCTCCTACCTTGCCCTTACGCTTGTGGAACCTCGTAAGGGTCACAGGCAGCAGTAGATGACAAAACCCCTCTGCTGTCACTCCGTCCCTGAAAACATTGAAGAGATGAAGGACAAAGAAAAGAAACAGAAAAGTAACAGCCTGGTTGAGATGCGTGACTTCCACAGCGCTGCACCATCGTGAAGCAAGGGAAGGAGAGATGCTTTGCTGGTTTGCAGAGCAAGCAGCGAGCAGTACTGCTGAACTGGAGGCAGCTGCTGCATTGTTCCAGTCTTGCTGCTGTGCAGGTAATGCAAGGGCTGTGTAAATGCCTTTTATTCGGGGATGAGTAAGAGGAACTGTTGATTAATTTGATAATGAAGATGAACTTCTGTGGTAAGTTGACCTCTGGTGGCTTACATCATGCTTTTCAATCTGTTGTTTTTTCCTTAGAGGAATCAAATAATGTTCATAATTCTGCATCTCACTTCACTTGTGATATCTGTATGAAGTATGACTGGAAAATTGTTAAGCCGTGGAGCTTGGAAAGCAGTCTTTGCTTTGTTGCAAAGTAGCCTCGTTTGCATTTTTAATTTCCACTTTTGCTCCCTGATGAGCATCTTTCCGCCACAAATCCTTCTGCTCAGTCTTTCAGGACTCTGATAGCAGAGGGTGGTTACTCCCTTCGCTTACATTTTTATTTGTCAAAGCTGCTCTCCATAGTAGAGTAGCAGCACAGGCTGTCCTGTGAGCCCCCTCCCGTGTCTGCAACCTGATTTGTGCAACAGCTCCAACACAAAGGGCCTGGCCCCTGCTCTGTCGTCTCTTCTCAGCTCCCCAAAACTGGGAACTGAAATACAGAAGGCAAATTGGGATAGAGGGAATGTGATTTTTAGCTCCTGTCACGTTCTGCCTTCAGTAAGTTATTGATGGGTACACAAACAGCACGCATACCATGTGAATAACGTACGCTAATCTAAATTCACCCTTCCATGAAACTGTGAAAGAGAAGGGAAGGAGATGGCAGAGAAGAACCCTTGTGCTTCAGATCTGTTAAAACTGAGGAAGCGAAGCACTCTGCGTGCTGGGCTGTGAGTTACCTATCTCAAGACTGCTGCTGAATTTTGAGAAATGGGAAAAAACAGACTGAGAATGCTGGAATAAATGAATATGGGAACTCTGTACCAAGTGAGAAGCCTGAAAATTTGGTAGCATAAAGAGTAACTTAACAAACTAGCGGGAAAATAAAACTTCTGTCTCTTTCCTGCTAACTGCATCATCAGCTGCATGGGCACTACCCATTTTTATTGTCTGCTTTTTTCCATACCGTATAATTAATGAATGTACAGATGCTATAATTATGAAATGTACCAGAGAGCTTGGCTAAGCAGTTGTCATAACAAAAGAGAATAGATAGAATGCTTACCCATATCCTGGGCTCACTATGAAGCTCCAGAGGAGGGGATCTCCAGCAGAGATCCTTCCTTACTGGTAGTCAGCTCTTAAATGGGTTTAGGAGAGGTGCAGCCAGGCTACACCCTTCCAGCAGGACAGCTGAATTGCCTTCAGCTGTGCTCCCAGGGCTGACTTATTGCTCGCCTCAGGTGATCAATCAGAGGTTCAGGCCATGATTCGGCAGTTCCCATACAGACATACATTACAATTATGTATTTATTTATTTCTGAGGGGGTATCAAAGAGTTTTCAATGGTGCAAGTATATTGTAGTTTTTGCCTTCTGATACCCTTTCATTGGTAGCCTTACAATGCTGAGTGGTGTGGCTGGCACCTCGAAGACCCACGTTCTACCTGTTGGCACCAGTGGAATTTTACCAAGAAAAAAAGCTTTGCTCATAGGTGGGATCTTTTATTCAATGTATTAATTTAAAGGGGTCATGGGGATCGAGGTCTTCAATTTGGATCTCACACATACGAAGCACGGGTTGGCAGAGCACAGTGCAGCTGGGATGACTTGCTGCCCAGGACTGATTTATTGGAGGCCATAGTGAACTCCAATAAATATAGAAACTTCGTGGCATTTAGAGGCAAGAGGCACAGCACCTCTGCAGAAACTTTTATATATATGTATATATTTATATGGATGTTTAAACCTATTTCTGACACTCATAAACAAGGAGACAGTCTCAGACCTAGACTTCTAATTTGTTCCGTAACTTAAAACCTAGTAGATGTCATTTTCAGATGTTGAGCACAATTCATGTTTTCCTATGACTGACAAGTTAAAATGTGCCTTCGAGGGAAGACAGAAAGAACTATTCTTGCAATGCTGAGTGAGTCCAGAGGCTTACGGCTGTTTTCAGAATCCCCCTTCCTTAGGCTTCTCTATAAAAACAGCTGTGGGTCTCTCAGACTCTTGTACACTAACTCACTGAGCACAGCTGGAAGGCATAATTAAAAGTCCTCGTCCTTTCGAAAGAAGAACCAAAGCTTTTCCAAATGCTTATATAGCAAGAAGCAATTTTTGAAGTACTCTGTTACTATAATTGAATTCAACTAGCTTTGTCAGTCTTCAAACATACGGAAAGCAGCATCCAGAAATAGTCAGTGCTGGCTGAAACGCGATGATCTCAACAACGCTTTTATCACCACACACAGGGCACAAGCGATGAAATTTCCGGTGCTGCGCTGAAATAGCACTTAAAAGTGACTTAAGCTGACGAGATGTTACTGCATTAACCATCATTTTCTAACCCACCACTAACTACGGAGGTTGTCCTTGCAGCCTGTCGTTTCACAGCTGAGGACCTCCCAGGAACTGCACGTTCATTCTCCTTTAAAGATTTGGTGAGGAAATGAGTTTCTTTGGCCACACTGAGTTTCTTTGGCACTTGCCAGGCATTGCTGGTCTGCTTGCTTGTTTGTTTGCTTTGTTTGTGCATTTGTTGCACTAAGATGCTTCTCTGTCACAGTGAGAAGTTACTGCACAAGATGCCCAAATCCCATTCAATTGCTAACGTGAATGCACCCTGCAAAGAAAGGTGGGAAGCAGTTTCATCGAGCACTTCCTTCACCCTTCATGGACTTTTCGCTCTAGTTTGGACTTAACAGTCATATGACAATATTTCCTATTTTTATTTTTGGATGCAAACAGCAAGCGTGACCTCGTTCTGCATAGCCCCGGCTTTGCCATAGGGAGATTTTCTGCGTAAGAGCTGCATGAATTGATCTAATTATCCTTCAAGCTACTCTGTAAGCTGCTCTTACGTACCATTTCCCAAGAAGAGGACTCATGATGGTGTGTTGCGATGTACATTAAGTTTAAGGGGTGCTTTAAACACAAATGGATTTTCTACTTTACAGCCCTTAAAATCAGCAGGAGGATCAGCTCTGGAACAAGCTGTAAGCTCAGCTTTAATTTACAGGCAAAGTGAATCGGGACGGTTCTCACATGAAGGCAGGCTTTCAGCAGAACGGTTTTGACTCAGTTTGTGTGCGTGAAATTCCTCGCTGCATAACAGCAGAAGCTGTGAGGGTGTAAAAACAGGTTCACGTCCCCCAGGCCTGGCATTCTCCCCACGGGGAGAAGACTGGATGGATTTTGGATGCGGCCGAGCTGGGACGGTCTCATTGTTTTCATAATAAAACGGCGTGTTACTGCTTTCGCACGGCTTCGTGCGCCCGCAGTTCTGCAGGCTGCCAACTCACACCGACCGCACCGGGTGTAAACCAAACCATTTCTGCATTGCTCTGACTGTGACCGATAGAAACGTGACTCATCCTCAAGCTGCCAGCTGGGCTAAATGGCTGAAGGGTGCATGGCGGGGAAAAGTTCTGCCCTTTAGCGTGTGCGGCACACAAAGCACTCCAAATTGTGTTGTCCTGCAGCTGGAAGGAGTTGTGAGTGAGCACTGACCCCTGTGCCACAGGCACCTGCCGTGAGCAGCCTCCATCTGAGGCGTTTGGCCCCTGGCTATCCCCTGCTGTGTTGCTCTGGACACCGCATTTTGCATCACGGTGGGAGCATTTAGACGCTGTGTGTGCATTCCCCTGAGAAGACTCTGTTGTGAGAAACCGGAATTTTGTCTTCTACGCAACGCAGAGATTGAAGCCGCCTCTCAGGGTCGGTCGAAGCTCTGAACTCTGCGCATCCGTCCGTGTAAAACGGACTGACCTTTCCTCCCCACCTGCCCCGCGATTCGGAAGGGCAGCGGCACAGAACTACAGAACCGTTCGGCTCGGAGCGGCCCATCCGGTTCCACCGCCGTGCCGCAGGCAGGGACGGCTCCCTCCGTTCGCGCCGCTCGCGGCCCCACCCCGCCCGGCCCCGAGCGCCTCCGGCCAGCGGGCGCCGCACCCCCGCGGGACACCCCGCCGCAGAGCAGCACAGCCACTCCGTTCCGCGCAGCTCTCGCGAGACGAGTCCGGGCGGGCGGAGCGCGGCGCCGTGACGTGCCGCGGGGGAAGGGCGGGGCGGCCGCGTCCCCGAGGCGGTCCGCCGGGGCCCGCGGGGCGGGCGCGAGGCGGCGGCGGCGGCGGCGATGGCGGCCGAGCTGGAGTCCTCGCTGGAGCTGAGCTTCACGGGCAGCGGCACGGTGCCGGGCGGCGGGCTGCCCCCCGCGCGCTCCCGCATCTTCAAGATCATCGTCATCGGCGACTCCAACGTGGGCAAGACGTGCCTCACCTACCGCTTCTGCGCCGGCCGCTTCCCGCAGCGCACCGAGGCCACCATCGGCGTGGACTTCCGCGAGCGCGCCGTCACCATCGACGGGGAGCGCATCAAGGTAGCGGGGCAGCGCGCGGCGCCGTGCCGCGGCAGGGCGGGCCGCCGCCGGGAGAAGCGGAGCGCGTCCCGTCGGGGAGCGGAGCGCCGCGCCGCGTGCGGTCAGCGGGCGGGCGGTGCTGAGGGACGTGCGCTGGCGGGCGGCGGCGGCGGCGGGCGGGCGGTCGGAGCGGGTGAGCGCAGCGGTCTTTTCCGACCATTACGAGTCTATGATTCTGCGCTCTGCTCGCGGGGTCGCGCTGACGGAGCGTTACAAAAGCAGCCGGCCGTGCCATTTGCGGCTCGAACCACCGGTTGCTTCCGAACGCAGCGCGGTTGGCTGCTGCCGGGAATGTCGCTTTAAGCAAAACTCCCTCCTACTTCTGCTTGACGGTTTGTTTCCGCGAGCAGATGTTCGTAGCCGTGTGGCAAGAGGGACCGGCGGCAGTCACGGGGCCGTGCCATCACTGGGTAATTACAGCTGACAGTCAGCTGAGAGCTGTCGTCTTTCTTCACTTTCTTCCTGGTTAGAGGCGTCGTGGGAGGCCCGTCGCACCCCTGGTCCTTTTCTCACGTGCTTTTTTCGCCCCGCGGCCTTTCTAACTAAGAAGCAAATAGCAACAAGAGGCTTTGTTCCTCCTTTCCTTTGTAAAACGATTGAATAGCGCTTCTTCAGCTCCTAGCTGACATTCTGCACTCTGCTCTGTTACTGTCCGTAACAAAAGGGAGAGCCTCTGGAGAGAGGTCTTCCTGTCGGCGCCGTCTTGTTGCCCGGCGCTGTCGGCAGCTCTGGCTGACGCAGAGCGCTGACCGAGAAGTAGCCCGATCCGCGGTGCCGAGGCGCTTCGCTCGGGATATCGTGCCCTTTTGTGATGTGGCTGGCTTTGCTGCCTTCGGAACGCTGCCTGTTGAATACGTCTGGGTTCTGGGTAAGGGAGGTGGAGAACTGGGGAAGACGCTTTTCCGATGCCTGGTTTCCCAGGAGGTTCTGTTTCAGCTGGAAAAGGAATAAACTTTATCATTGTGACCAGGACTGAAGCTATTAGGAGGACACTACGTGTCATAGAGCTCCACTTTTTGTTGTCTGCCTCCTCCCCTCTTCCCATCCCCACCTCTCTTGCTGTCAGCATCTCTCCGGCAACGCCCGTTGAACCGGGAAAGAGAGAAGCTGAGATGAACCCGGTCGCTGCCGTTCTCGTTGTGCCCTGAAGGGCCTGCTGAGTAGAGGGATTTTTCCTCTTGCTTTGAAGGAGAGTATAAGCCGGTGTCTTCCCATTCCCTCTTCTCCCTTCCCCCAGCCAGCTGGATGGTCGCTCCCGTGCTGCTACAGAACAGAGATCATTTCCCTTGCAGCTGGAAAAACGCTGCGTCACTGGCAGTATTGCAAGCACAGCGCATCTCGCCCGGGGTCTCCCACACATTTTCTTACCATTTCAAGACAAGAGATGGGTGTATTCCTCCGTAGCTGATGCAGCAGGCTAACGGCTGCATATGAAACACGAATGCCCAGATGAGAGGAGTAGATTAAATTGTTCAACGAACATTGCGTGCTGCATTTTTTTCCTCCAAAGTTCACCTTAGCGCTGAAAATCGATGAGAACAGTGACATCACTCTTTAGTGACCTACATAAGAAGAGCGAAGGATGCAAATTAAATTCAAAGAGGAGTGTTCAAAAATCGTGTTCTGCACCTCTCAGCCATTCACAGGCGGTTGCGTTTGGGTTTTTTCCTCTTTTTTTTTTTTTTTTTCCTCCCCAGCTTGTGAAAGAAGACGTGCTTTATAGCGTTCTGTTTCTCTTAGAGAGAGTGAGATTTTGAGGGAGTCCTTGATCATAAAGCAGCCCTTCTTGGATCCACAAAGAGGAGTCAGAAGGCAGGAGGTGGTAGCTGCTTTGACACGTTTAAGTGCCGCTCGTGTTTCCGAGGGAGCACGACAGTGTGATTCCGTCTTCAGTTTTTATTACTTGGAATTATTCTGGTAAGCCAGATTTTCAAGTGCCACGTCTCAAAGGGCTGCTATAAAACGTGTGTTTCCTTCTTCGATGATGGATAATATTTAAATAATAATGAAACGAGAAACTTAACGTTAATTCGTCAGGGCGCATCTCTAAAATACGTGGTTCTCCGTGCTTTTCAGTCGAGCAGATAGTTTGACAAGGGGGTCAGAAATGGAATAGTCTGTTCAAGTTCTTCCGGTAAGACGAAAGAAGAAACTTCTGAAGTGTAAAACTTTCACTGTTGGGAAAACGTATCGTTTGAGAGGGCACGTTTGCAGTTGGAAAGCTGCCTGCAGATAAGAGGTAGGAGAAACGATGAGTGAAGTTTAACTTGAAAGATACATAAAGCTTTAATTGAATTTCCTCTTTTGTACCCAAGGCAGGCAATAAACTTGCGGGCGGATCTGTGCTTCCCTAAAGCGTGACCAAGTTCTGCTTCTGAGCGGGGCGGAGAGAGAAGGGTAACCTCAGCTTCTGCAGCCGCCTGTGGAAACCAGCCGCCTTTCTGTGTTAGATTTGATCACGCAATTGGGAAGACTAGATGCTGCGATCCCCGAGCATCATGTCCTCTGACTATAAGCCGGGCCTCCCACCGTGCTTTTTTTTCTCTTGAATTTGTTACATGTCAATTCAAAGTTGGTTGGTTTTTTTTTTTGTTTTTTTTTGTTTTTCCATGAGTCTCCCACCTATACAGCATTCTGTAAGGGCATAGAACCAGAATTCTCTCTCAGCTCGGTAGGTGAGGGCATCTTCTTTAAGCTGAAGTGACTGTAGTTAATCTAGTTGTTTGGGCTGTCTCGGCAGGCGACGGAGATGAAGAAATTGGGGTACAGAGCAGAATACAGCAAAAAGCAGTATTTGCTCTACGGAGAGATGAATTGCAGCTACCGTTGCCTTCGGTCAGAGGCTAGGATGCCTCGCTTTGGTTTTCTTTGTGATCTCAGTGACTCCTTTAGAAGCACTGTAGAAGCCTGTGGATCAGAATCTGCAGATAACTGGACTGGAGTACAGAGGCCGAGCTGTTTGTCCGTCCGGTTTCTTTTGCTGGAGCTGTTTGCGCAGGGTTGGTGTTGTTCCTTTTAGAGACTCTACCACAGGAGGCTGTTACCTTAACGCTTAGAACAGCGCTTCAGGGAAGACGACATCGTATCTGGCAGAAAAAATCCTGTCAGCTGAGAACTGTGTTTTCTAAGGAAAGCTTTAGTGCCAAGACTTTAGTATTTCTTTGTGTAAAAATCTTGCAAAACGCCGCTTTCAGTAAACCATCTGAAATGCGTCTTAGTTATGAAGTCGCCCTGTGATTTCTTTGTCGCTTCAATTGTGAGCAGACAGTTGTGGGAGCAACAATTTCTGAAAATTCCATAAAAGCAGTAGTTTTCTTTGGCACAAACTTCGCAGCGTGATTGATTCCAAAGAGCGATTTGCTGTGATGGCTGGACGTTTCTAGCTGTGGGTAATGCGTGTTATTTTCCCGTGTGAGCATTAAAACATGTTTCTCTCTTTTTACCCTTCTCTTTGCAGATCCAGCTATGGGATACAGCAGGCCAGGAGCGCTTCAGAAAGAGCATGGTGCAGCACTATTACAGGAACGTACACGCTGTCGTGTTTGTGTACGATATGACAAACATTGCCAGTTTTCATAGTCTGCCGTCGTGGATAGAGGAATGCAAACAACACCTCCTCGCCAACGACATACCACGGATTCTTGTGGGAAATAAATGCGACCTGAGAAATGCTATTCAGGTACCTACGGACTTGGCCCAGAAGTTTGCCGATACCCACAGCATGCCGTTATTTGAAACCTCTGCCAAAAACCCCAATGACAATGACCACGTGGAGGCCATATTTATGACGCTGGCACACAAGCTTAAAAGTCACAAGCCATTAATGCTAAGTCAACCCCCAGATCGTGATCAAATACACATAAAGCCTGAACCGAAACCCGCCATGACTTGCTGGTGTTAAATGTCACTGTTTATTAGCTGCCACCTTGTCCCGTGTGCAAACGCTCCGAGATTATGATCTTGACGCAGGTCAGGGGGTTGGTAGCAATTATAGCAAATCCCTTTGGCACTTTACTGTGTTGTTTGGTTTTTTTTTTCTGGTGTAGACGTGCCCATTTCATTTTCTTGCGCTTCGTTATTCTACGTTCTGAATTACTGAAGTTTCACTATAAATATGCAGGAAAGTAACCTTTCAGATGAAGTTTTAAGAAAGCACGCCTTCTCGAGCTCTGGCTCTCTGAGATCGTGTCTGTCGCTCGTGGCAGAGTTGTAAATAGTAAGATGGTTTACTAGCGTGTTGGTTGCTCCCTGCGTTGGGATAATGTAGGAGGAAAAGTGTTTCGGGACGGCCAGATGTGCAGATGAGCGGGTGGGGAGATTTGCGCTGTCTGAAGGAGTATTGGATGCCTGCTAGCAAACTGAGGGCCTGTTTCTTTAAAAAGCAGACAGGACCCTCAGATTAAGTTTGAGCCGTCAGCGTAAGTGCAAACTGCTGGCTTTGGTGCCCTGTCGTCGCATGGCGAACTGCTTCTCTGTGGCAGTGGTGGGAGCGTTGAGCAATTTGTCCCTACCTCTAGGCGATTATCTGGTACGTAACGCTTCATTAATTCATCGTAATTAATGATAAGACCAATCTGCCCTTAAGGAAAGTCCCGTAGCACGGGATGTGGGGGAAGAACAGGGACTAGAACTATCTTCAGCCTCTTTGACCGTACTAAGATTTAGATGTTCACAGAATCACAGAATCGTAGGGGTTGGAAGGGACCTCCAGAGATCATCGAGTCCAACCCCCCTGCCAAAGCAGGTTCCCTACACCAGGTCACACAAGTAGTCATCCGGGCGGGTCTTGAATATCTCCAGAGAAGGAGACTCCACAACCTCCCTGGGCAGCCTGTTCCAGTGATGTTCAATGAGGTTTGGCTTCTCAACGTGTTGTATTTGAGTGGAGCGAGCCAGGATAAGTGAAAACGCTTACAATAAAAAAAAAAAATAGGAGTGAATGCATCAGAAGAGTACTGGGGTTTTCAAAGACACAGCTTTTGGAGGATGCTCAGGCTGGTAAATTCTTTTTAAATATCTTGGAAAAGACAGCTTTTTACAGGGCAACGTGACAACTTGCTTTAGGGATGAGGACGCCTAGGACAGACCCTTACTTCGGGTGCCCCTTTTGATGTACAAAGCCGTGCCTTATTTATTGGAAACGTCAAGGCCGCCGTACTGCATGGAGCCATGTTGCATCATGATAAAAACACTGTCGGCCATTCACAGGATAGGGAATTTCAGATTTTCTTTAACTAGTTTTAAAGGCAAAAATTAGCTCTTGAATTACGGAGAAAAACGTGCCAAATAGGTAAGGTGTTACAGACGTTGTTGGTTACAACACGCCCGTGTCACGGCTGTAAGCTGTGCCTCCCTGGCATTGCTCACGGGAGTTAGTAATCCCTCTTCCAGAACCATCTCCTTCTGTGTTCTGCTCTTTGCCACCATTTGTTCTGTTCTTCGAAGGTCAAAGTTCATAGCAAAGATGGTGCCGTGGTGCTAGGTTGCATACATTTACATAAAGTGAAATGGAATCCTTAGATTTCAATGTACGACTCCGCATGCCGTGGTCGAACAATATTTTCCGACTTGTTATTTTTTAAAGCAATTTAATGAACAATGAAGGTGTTTGATTTGTAATGTGAAATGTGTCGTGTCGGCTGGAAACACGAAGCCCAGGTTAGAAGCTGCCAGCCCAGTGATGGTTAGAAACTAATTACTGAAACAAAGTAGCTAATGTAATGTGAACTATGGAAATCACGTCATTGCATTGCAAGTTGTACCGATCAAAGGGGAAATGCATCGACTCTTTTCTAGATTTAGAAAAGCATTCCATTCGGCCTAATACGATGAGGATGTTGAAAAAGACTCTACACAGATAATATTACTCTTGTCCAAATCAAGCTGCTACAGTTCTGACTGTAATGTTGTTAATGCAACATGTGTTAAAGGGAACTTTAGTATTTGCTCTGAACCTTACGTGACCGGGTTTACGGACCTTTCAGAAGCAATCAGCTTTTTGAAACTAGCGTCCTTAATGGTTCTTTTGTTGTTGTTGTTGTTTTTTTTTGTGGAAAAGGATCGACCTGAAATTTATGTGTGTACTATTAAAAATGAACGATTTATTTTTCACTCACGTCCTGAATCCTTTTTCTCAAAAGGATCTATCTTAATTAGCTGTGTATTAGTAAGCGCGTCAGCAAGCATTGTTTTGTTGCTGTTGTCTTTTTTGTTTTAATTCATGTGAGCAAAGCAGATCACACAGAATGAAGCGTTCCGAAGTCAGGCTGGGGTCTGAGGTAAGGAAACAACGTAGATGTAGATACTGTGACAATGTTATAGCGGATGTCGGACTTCTGCAGATCTGTTAAGCTTTGAGGTATTCGCAACCTGTACATAAGGGCCCTCACGTCGTTCAGATGGCGTGGAAACAAACGATGCTTTTAGTATGTAATCTTGTCTCGAGCACACAGCATGTTTTAACGGTTCTGCCTTGAAGATAACGCGAGCGTTAATTCGGGATTCGGTGCGCTTCCTGGCTTTCAGTAGTAGTGTTCTGCCCACAGAATCGACGTGAAAAGCACTGAACACTTTGTATCCGTATTTCCACCTTACCCAATTGTAACGTTGGATTATTTTGTTTGTGTTGGGGAAGGGTGAGACACGGTGCCAGAAACCTAAGAACTGGCTTTGCCGCAGACTATTATCACTTGTTTTCAGTAATTGTCTAAGAACGGCGATAACATTTCTCTTAGTAAAATCCATAATAAACTGTGATAAAGAAGGGAGGAAAATGAGTCTGTGTTTTTTTCTGTGCGTGGCTGACAACACGTTGGAAGCGTGTGCTGGTACTTGGCCTGCCGTCAGCGCCGTGCGATTTCTCTAAGCATCTAAAAGAGCCACCTGACATTTTGTAGCACGTTCGGGTCGTGTGGGAGCTTTCCAGGAGAACGGGAACCAGTGAAGATTTCAAACCAGCAGCTACTGGCCCTAAACGTGCGTCGATATCCTTGAGGCGTCTTCATCACGCTCACGTGCAGAAAGAAAAGCCCTTATCCTCACACAGCTGGGGCTCAGAAGATAGTCTCACAGGCTGTTCGGAAAAAACAAGTACCGGAGTCTCTTTTTTTAATGCACTCACAAAAAAAACGCTGTTTGGAGCTTGAAGGGGGGGATTGAGAGAAAGGGGTTTTTTTTTGTCCGTTTGCTCTGCAAGTCCAAATGAAGGCATTCATGCAGCTGAACGGAGTCAGTGGCGAGGCCTGTAAGGCGACATTGATAGGGAAAGAATTGCTGCTGGCTTCCACGGCCCGTTTGGATGCACTGAGCTCTGCGCAGCCACCTGGCCGGAACGTTGGAATCAAAGGGGCTGATGTGTGCCGAAGGCCATGCTGGAGGCTGCTCCTCGTAGCGTAGCAAGGTGTTACCACGGCTCAGAGGAGGGCCTATGAGAGCTGCTGAAAGGAAAAGGGAAAAGGGGGATGGGGGGGGAAGAGAATAAAAATTTACTATCCTTGTCTTCCTCTGGAGTTAATACATTTCCCTAAAATAAACTGCTAACTGTATTTTCTCCTTGTTTATTCTTAGCGGAATTGTGATTTGAAGATACATTCCTAAAGCTGTGAATAGTTTCTGACCTTTCTTTAAAGCCTTCAGTATTTGAACGGCCACCTTCCAGCTTGAGTAACTACGTTTTGCCTACTGAAATTCCTCATGCAGTGTCAATTAGATAAGTTATTCTTTGCTTTTTCTAAACCATTCTGCAGCACTGCTGCTGCTAAATTGGGATTTCACCCCAGAGGTGCTTGCACTGATCTCTGCACACCAAACACGATATACCAAACAGACCGAGTTTTTTGCTGGATTTAAATTGTTTAGAAGAAGTTTTATTTGGAATTATTTTCAGACGCCCACAGTGACGCTCAATTTAAAGGCACAGTAACCTCCCTCACGGTTTCCTGCTATAACCCCTCCAGAGAAAATAGACCATGCACACACAAAGCATTTCTAGACAGTCCTCAAGGAGACCGTCCTTAAATCGTAGGCACATCGCCGTATAGGAGTCACCCCACTGAAAGAACCAAGGGCAGGGTTTAGAAGATACTTCTCAGGTACATAAAACCTCGGGAGTTAATAGCTGCGGCAGGCACGTGGCGCAGGACCCTTCCGCCTGTGCTTTTGGAAATGCTGCCAGGGCCTTGAAAAGGAACCAAACCTATCTGTCAAAGAGTTTCCTCCTATACTATGAGCTCAGCCTGAAACTATACTGTTGCACGTAATTTTTGTCTACTGAGGAAATCCAGGCAGTATCTGCCCCAGATGGATTTCAAATGGAAGTTTTCTCCAAGCAGGGTGCTGAAACTGTACAGATGTTTTGCAGCTCCTCCAAGGCTTCGCTGCACTTGAGGTTAAATGTAGATTTAACCGTAAACAGATACTTTCCATATTGTTTCTTAGTAGGGTAGCAGCTGAAATAATTTTAAGGCCAGGACCGTATAGCGGCCTTCCAGTCCCCGAAGGGGGCCTACAGGAAAGCCGGGGAGGGACCTTTCAGGAGGGCACGTGGCGACGGGATGAGAATAAATGGTGTTAAGATGGAAGAGGGTAGATCTAGACTAGATAGTAGGAAGAAATTCTGTACTGTGAGGGTGATGAGGCACTGGATCAGGTTGTCCAGCGTGGCCGTGGGAGCCCCCACCCTGGAAGCATTCAAGGCTGGGCCGGACGGGGCTGTGAGCAACCCAGTCTCGTGGGAGGTGCCCCCGCCTGCAGCAGGGGGTTGGAACTAGATAATCCTAAAGGTCCCTTCCAACCCACACCATTCTATGGTTCCACGATCCTATGATTCTATTTCCTGAAAGGGCAGTAACACTGTTAATTGGGCACGGCAGAAACTGCGCTCGCAGTTGTTTACTGCTGCGTTCCCCGTAGCTTTTCTACTGCGGCATATTCTTTGCAACGTATTGCATGTTGTTGTTTTGTTGAGGGCGTTGTGTTCTTTTTGAAAGATCCCCCCAACGTTAAACAAAAAATAGGATCGATTGAGGCTCATTTTCCTCATCGCACCTGAACTCATGCCAGTCCTCGACATGCAGAAATGAGACGCATACAATGCAAAGGCGCAGCATGCAAAATCGAATGCTTCCTTCAGACAGACATGTTGGGCGTACTCCGAATTTGTAGAATTTGTTGATCAGGGAATATCTGTGTGTACAAGCACACATGTAGATACTTACATCCCACCAGATCTGAGGAAAGGTACAGACAAGGATCTAACTCTGAACTGATTTACTGCGGCTGTGACTCTTACTGCAATAGTGAATCTTTCCTTGCAGTTTGTACCCTCAGTTCCCATTAGCCTCACTCCCCACACATAAGGCCATGGCTTATTTGCCGCCACAAAAAACACCGTAAGGCAATTACCTATCATCAGGCCTATGTGCTTCGTTTTGGTTTGTTTTTTTGCACTCACATTCAACAATAAAGAGTAAGAACTTGTTTTACAGACACTTTGCGCCCCGCTGGCAGCACGCACCAGCTGCAAGCCAATTGAAGTAGCTCTCCAACAGTTTTCCTGGCTAATCTGTAAGTGGAGTCGTTTTATTCTCTGCAGCACCACCGCCGCAGCCGGGGACAAGCGGGGACGGCCGCAGCGTCTCCGCCATCCGCCGCTGCCAAGAGGACGCTCGGGAACACAGGCAGCCTCTTAGAAAATGGAGCTGTTCTCAGGATGCTCTGATTCACGAGGGAGTGGGCTGGCACGTCATAGGGAGACAGGGGAAATAAGGGAGGTGTATCTCACAAGCAAGTGAGCTCGCACAAAGAGTTGTCATCACAGTGCCCGGATGAAAGCTTGTAAAGAATTTCAGTACGATAACTGTCATAACAACAGAAAGCACTCTCATAAGACCAGATCGTCTTCCTGATTTGTTGTGGCATCCCCGAGGGTAAGCAGGCATTTCATTTCTCGGCTTTTCATTTTATTTGAATGACATCAACCTGGAAATCACGACTGCAGTGCTCAGAACAGAAACCTCACAGTAGAACGTCGAGCTGTGTGCGTACAAATACGAAATGGATTTGCCAGTGCGATTTATTGTCTCTGGTCTCATTCTTCAATCAGCAACAAAAACTTTGCAAACACGTGTGTCTCGCTGCATAATATATACATGTGTGCGGGTGTCTGTGATAAACTGCCTTCACTCGAGAAGACATGGGAGTACTGGAAGGCAACTCGTGTACAAAAGTAGATGACAATGAAAACTGATACACAAGGTGTGTTACACATGATTTTTTGTGAATGGCAGTTAGAGATTTTTTTTTAAAGTCCAATAACGTGTAACTCCGCAAAGGAGCGCCCTGTATCCTTCACCCTCCCCCATGCCGCTCCGGCGTTCAGCCCAGCCCCGCACCATTCATCCTAACTGTGCCAGCACATCCCTCGCAGCGAAGGGACAGGCACAGCCACCTGGTGCACGGGGACGATCACTGAGCCGGGCCTAAGGGTTCCACGATCCCTGTCAGCACCCCAGTCGGCCCTAACGAGTTCCATCTGTGCTAACAAAGCAACGACTTGCAGGTGCAGCGGGGCGGGCTGCCAGGGCACAGGTGTGCCTGGTCAGGAGCCCAGGGCAGGGCCCGCCCCTAAGCCTTTTAAACCCCTCCGGAGGCTGCTGGGAGCCACAGAGGAGCTCCTGTAGTTCCCTGTCTGTGGGGCTGGGTGACTGCTGGGCTCCCTGTCTGGGGCTGCGCTCTCCTTACTTTGTGGGTAAGTGCGGTACTTTTGCTTGGTTCCTGTTTTTTTGTTTGTTTCAGGAGTTGGAGCCGGGTTGCTGCTGAATTTTCTGAGGTTGAGCCCAATCCTGATGCATGTGAGTGCTGCAGGTCTTTCTGCTTGTAGCGACGGGAGTGTGAAGAGGATGAGGCTGTGTCCTTCTGTCCAGCCCTAGCGCCACTAGAGGTGAGAAGCAGAGGTGAGGAGCACAGCAAGAGGCTGTTGTGGCTGTTTGTTTCTTTATTAAGCTGGTGGTTTCTTGCTCTAAGCTTTTGCTTTTTGTGTTCTTTTGCAGGGTGAGAGCTGCAGCAGGGCCCCTTGCAGCGAGAATCAGTCCAAGCCTGCTAGCAGCTTTGGCAGTAGTAAGACTGGTGGCTATGAGGGTGGGGGGCTCAGGGATGTGCTCTCCATCCCCTAGCGGAGGGTCTGCCACCGGGGCTCCCTGCCTGTAATAAGGAGGCTGCTGGGCTTCTGCTCTGCCTTCCTGTCTTTGGTGCAGGGATGCTCTCGAGCTCCTTCTGATCCTCGGGTTCAATGTTGTGCTGCTGTTCAGCTCCCACCTCTTTTTTGGGGGTATTAGAGTAGGGCTGTTGCTCAGCTCGCTGAGGCCAAATGTAGCTCTGGATTAGGGTTGTGAAAGCCACCTGGGGGATGGATCACCTACCTTATGAGGATGGGCCGTTGAGGCTGTTCCTCCTGGAGAAGGCTCCATGAAGTCCTGCAAGCAGCTTTTCAGCAGGTAAAGGGAGGGCTGTAAGAAAGAGGGTGGAATGTTCAGCAGGGTTTGTTTTGACAGCACAAGGGGTTTTTGAACAGTTTATAAGGCCAGTGAGAGATCCTGGGCTCAATTGGCAAGGGGGTGCTTGTTCTTCTCTACTTTGCCTTTGTGAGGCCCTATTTTGCATTCTGTTTCCAGGTCTGGGATTCCCAACACCAGAAGGATATGGAGCTGTCTGTGAAGAAGAATGTGGGGCTGGAGCAACTCTGGTATGAAGATAGGGTGATTGAGCTGGGCCTCTTTTTGGGAAGAGAAGGCTGCAAGAAGACCTCATTTCAGCCTTCCAGGATTCAAAAGTGGCTCACAAGAAGGAGGGGAATCAACTTTTTACCTGGGTAGACAGAGATAGGATGAGAGGGAATAGTTTTAACTCAAGGATTTGTTTGGATGTTGGGGGAAGTTCTTCAGCAGCGAGATGCTCTGTCCCCCGGAGGCGTTTGTGGCTCCATCCATCCTGCCCTAGTATCACATGGGCAAGTTGGAATTCAATGATCCTTGGAGTCCCTTCCAGCCCAGGTTATTCTATTACATGTTTTTTTACTGAAAGGGAGGCTGTATTGTGACAAGGATTTTGCTGCAGGGGAGCACGGCCCAGAGTGCTGGTCATTCTGGATGAGGCTGTAAGCATCCTGATTTAAATGTAGGTGTCCCTGTTTGTGGCAAGGGCATTGGGCTATGTGATCCTTAAGGGTGTGTCCTAACAATGTATTCTATTAATCTTCCTACAGGTCCAGGGTGGTGTGAAGCTGTAGGAGGCCTTATGGATGGAGGTGAGTTTTGTGCATGTCTGCAGCCTCTGGCTGGGGCTGGAGAGCAGAGGTACCTCCTGTGTCACTCCCTGTGTCCTAGGCTGCGTGCATGGGTTTTGTTTTCTTTGTAGCCCTTGCTGCATCGGGGCTGAGAGGACAGGGCACAGCGTTTGCCCTTCCACTCATCCTGGCAGTGCTGGGGTTAAGAAGCAGTACAGAGGGCGGCTGAAATGAGAGTGATACTTTATTTCACTTGATCTTGTCTTTTTTTTGTTGCCAGGTGAAGGAAGCTGGGTCCTCCCTTGGGATTGAGTGTTTTGCAGCATCGGGCTTCGGTTCCTGGCTTGATAGCATGTAGCAGAGGATCTCTAGAGAGAAGGAGCTGAAGGAGCAAGAAGCAGGGGGAGTGTTGTTTTGCACAAACAGCACTTCCTGGTGGGAACCGGGGATGGCAGTGTTCCCTGGCTGTCTTCTTTTCCAGGTCCTGGTGCAGCTGATGCTGGGAGCTGTGTTGTTTGACTGCAGAGAGTGCCTTTCCTGTGGACTTTGAAGTGGCTGCTGATGGAATGGGCTGACCCTTGGTCTTGTGGTGAGTGTGCCTGGTGTCGGTGGTTCTGGGGATGTGACAGAATCTGGGCCTTTCCCAATTATGTTGAGCAGCATCAACTTTTTCTTTTTTCTTACAGGTTCTGACTGAAGTGGAATTGGAATGGCTCATGAAGATCACTTAGTTCCAACATCAGAGGAATCCTCTTTCCAAAGGAAGGCCAGACCTGTCTTGTAATGTCCAGGAGCAAGGATTGCTTGATGAGTAGGTGTGTACAATTATCTTCTGTTTGTTTTGTGCTTTGTTTGTTGCGTTTGAAGTGCTGCTTGTGGCAAGTAAGCACTCAGCAGGGTGTGTGTCTTGTGTGAGCCATGGGCTTTCTGTTTTTGGAAGTGAGATGGGGCTGAGGATGTTATTGTTGTGGACTTTGCTTTTGGAGTAGTGTGCCAAGTATCATGAAATGAGGTTGTCTCTGCTCTGTGTGTCTTGAAATGGATGGCTAAGTGGTTATTGTTTGTTTCTTGTTGAGTGAAGTAATTGCTGTGCTTGGTTTGACTAAAGTTGTACTGATGTTATGGGTCTTGTGTATGCTTTTGACTTAAGTTCTAGAGTTTGGGGCTGTCATGCTTAGCAGTGGGTGAAGTGGTTTGTTGTTTTCCTGGGGGTGTCTTTCAGGTGATTGGCAGAAGTGTTTGAGTTGGATCTGGAGCTCTGGGCTCTTGAGTGTTTGTTTTTTTATGGGGCTGTTGACTGGGATTTGCACTATCTCTAAAGAGATATATTTTTTTTTTTTTGGTGGGAGGGTGGGTTCTGTTGACTTAGTTTTTGAGAGGTGGGGTGGGAGGGGCGCCCCCCGGGGTGGGAGGGGCGCCCCCCGGGGTGGGAGGGGCGCCCCCCGGGGTGGGAGGGGCGCCCCCCGGGGTGGGAGGGGCGCCCCCCGGGGTGGGAGGGGCGCCCCCCGGGGTGGGAGGGGCGCCCCCCGGGGTGGGAGGGGCGCCCCCCGGGGTGGGAGGGGCGCCCCCCGGGGTGGGAGGGGCGCCCCCCGGGGTGGGAGGGGCGCCCCCCGGGGTGGGAGGGGCGCCCCCCGGGGTGGGAGGGGCGCCCCCCGGGGTGGGAGTTCCCTCTAGCTTTGGGGACTTTGGGGAGTGCCCTGGGGAAGGGATGGGGCCTGACTCAGTTCTGGGGGGCTCCCTGGGGTAGGTGAGTGGATCTAGCTGGGTGCTGGGAGAGGACCCTGGTAGCATGTGCTGTGGCCCGGGGGTGATCTTGGTCACAGGCTCAAAGGGGGGAGGCAGGACTGGAAGGAACTGGATTCCATGCTTGCTGGAGGCCAGTTAGGTATGCTCTGAGCACACGCAGTGTGTTCTGGGGTGATCCCTTTGTCTGGGCTCGAGGGGTCCTTGCATGCAATAACTTGAGTCGGCCCAGGGAAGATACTTGGAAAGAATCTTAGGAGGTGCAGGTGGCTGTGAACTGCTCCTGGAGCAGGCAGCCAAGTGTACCTCCCAGGTTCACGATGGATTTTCTGCAACGACAAACATCTTCAACCTAAGGTAACTGGGATCAGTAGAAAATAGGGCTTTTCCCACATAGGTAGCTTAGCCAGAGCTTCTCGGTTCCCGTTCTGAGGATTCTGCTGCGGTAATCCATGCTACCTGCTAGAATGAGGAGAGGTGTTAATTTTGAGGTGGTAACAGGGGTCAACAGTCAAACTTAGGGAAAAAATACTGCTGATGTGGGCTTACCGTCTCAAGCAGTTGCACTTCTAGGTTTGAGCCATGCTGTTAACTCCATTGTGGTATCACACGTGCTCTGGCTGTAACTGCTTTTTATGGCAACCGAGGTGCTATATCAACTTGCTCAGGTACTCAAATCCTGAAATGACATCTTAACTGCAGCTAACTTCTCTGAGGGGCTCCCCGTGCAGGTATGAGAGCTGAAGCCTCTGCTACAGCTGCTGTGAGTAGTCCTGGTGAGCTGGACTTTAGCTAGAAAAGCATGAATGAATGTCTGCTGAAATCCTAGCTGTGTGGGAAAGCGACTGGCTGTGGGGAGCTCACCTCGTACAAAGGTACAAAGGGATCCTGGGAAGCGTGGGGCTCAGCTTTGGCAGCTCCAAAACTGGAGGCGGCAGCTTGCTGTCTTTGGATTCCTGGTGTGAAGCTGGCGCATTACATACAGCAGTACTTGAGGTCCTGCTGTTTGTAGTGGAGGAAGTTGGCTGTTGTCTGCTTGCTTTTTTTTAAGCATATACTTAAAGTCCTGCTAAATCAAGGTAACGAACAAGTAAAATGAGGTGTACACAAAGATTGCTATTTACCCTCTGAAAGTTAACTCAGACTGCTACATTTTGTGCTCCCTTAAACTCAAGTAACAGAGAGAAATGAAGCGGCTGCATTGAAAGATGTTTGCTATCAAACAGCGATTGGTGGGAGCAGCAGAAAAAGTAGTGCTCGTGACACACGTGGTAGCAACTATTCCTACACATCTAAGAAGAAATAGATGGAAGGAGTGACTGTATACAGTTTGCAAGGGGCTCGATAATTATGTTCTTTGCTAGGCTGCTGTTCTATGCGCTCCAAGTGAGTTCTTACTGAGCAAGTAACTTTTCTTGCAGCAAGCTCTTCTGCAGTGATATTTGAATGCGGCTTTTGCCTAAGAGCTGTAACTTCAGCTAACAAATGCTCATTTTGCTATACCTTTTGACAAAAAATGGCTTGCAAAAAACCAATGCTTTTCCAATTTGACTGCTTTTTCAATTTGACTGTAATACCATTAATCAAATCTGGTCACCCTGGGTGTTTCGTGCTGCCGTCTACTTATTTCCCAAATGCCTCCCCTATTCTGAAATATTCTGTAGGAAATAAAGGAAGTTAAATTAGAAGAGATGGAATAGCTAGAGCGTAAAGCTGCTGTTGAGAAGAAACTTGATGAAGAGCAGGATGAACATAGTGACCTTCAATAAAGTACAAGCTCTGCTTTTTCCTTTAGATGCAATACTCTCACCTACCTGCGTTGTGTGATTGCCGGTGGGGGAAGACAACTGGGGGCTGGGGGGACTGCGATTTCAACCCTGCTCGCTGTTTGAGCGGCATCCGATTCAAGTGCTGACTCCTTTGGCACGGAGATGGAGCAGGTGACTTCAGACTCTTCTGCTGGGGGAAAAGAAAAATGGTGTCATCTCAGCGGTTTCCTCTTTGCATTAAGTGAAAGAGGGCCAATTGTGCTCAACATTCTTCTGTAGCATGGTTAGCTGAGCACATGCTCTCCCTGATGTCTATATGTTGTTATTTTATACTTCTATGTTGTATTCTATACTTGTAATGGAAGCACTCTTCCCTTTCTTTAAGTTTCTAATCTCCTACAGAATCCTCCTTCTACAATCAGCTCCAAATACCAGAAAACTAGGTGGAGGGCTGTTCTTCCTCAGCTCTAAGTTTTATCCCCTCCTTCCTGAGTATGCTGCTGCAAGTGCGCAGCTTCAACCTGCCTGGCTTGTGATGGGTTCTCTTATGCTAACCTGAGTTATCCAAGCACGGTCTACTTATAGCTGTCTCAGTTAACAGTCTCTTTGCAGCTTTTCCTTTTAAATAAAAGCCCCTTGAGAACTGCAGAATGGTGGTGGCACTTCCCAGAAACTAAGTACACCTTGTGGCAGAAGAAGTAAAAGCAAGAACTGCTCATTTCTATCACAACTTTAAATTTGCAATGGCTGTTTTCCATTTTCCATTTTTAAATGAGGTATGAGAGCATGGCAACTATTAGACTAAGTCTATCTTTGTTTCTTTCTGGAGCGTGCAGGTTGATGGAAGGCTGGACAGGGCTGAGCTCCAATTGGTGCGGGGCAAGTTGGACCGGGTGGCTGCCGTGGGTCCCTGCCACCTTGAGTGACTTCAAATTTCTGTGATAAGACAGTGCTTAAAAAAACCCATGAAATCTGACAGCTATGCTATTGAGCAGCTACAGGAATGACATAATTGAGTAAACTATTTATGATAGAGTTGAAATAATTAAACTACAAGTAACAGTTACATTGATGTTGGTAAGAATGAAGAATAGTTTAGATGCCTTTGTTGTATAAAATCCAGGCTAGAACAGGAACTGTTGCATTTGTTAGGTAAACTTCTTGCACGGTATTATGTGTATCAGAAAATGCTTTGTGACATGTAGATGACACTAGACTTTCAGAATCGCTCTACTGCTAAATTAAACCTATTTACAGCTGTGGCAACATACAGATGTCTGAGCCTTGTTCTTCTGTGTCTTTCTGCCTTTTATTTAAGGAATGTAAAGTTAAATAACTTAGGTGGGGTTGTCGGGAGGTGGTTATGCTAGGTTTGTTGGGCAATATTTTAAAAGTATGCATTTCCCCAGTGATACTCCAGTATTTCTAAACTCCTTGCATTTTCTACCTCGGTTTCCTTGTGTGCTGCTCTCTGGCCTAGCAGTCTAACTACTGTCAGGCTTCAGGTCTTAACGCGCAGACTCCTCCTCTCCAACTTCTGCTATGAAGTTTCTCCAGTGTCATGTTACCAAAATAAACTATGTATATATGATGTGCTTTCAAAATACCCAGCTGGCATTTTCTCAGCATTTTCCTGCCAGTATGTTTTCCTTCTCCCTACATATTTAAATTACCTCCGCTTAATGGGAGATTATTGCTAAATAAAGGACTAGTTCCTTATAACAAAGCCTCTCAGCTTCAGAGGCCAAATTCACTCAGCCCAAAATCCTGGCAACGGGGCATCTTTGGAATCCAGATGCCAGCTGATCCCATGGCTGCAGGGAAAAGGTTTCTCCATGACCTACGGCGATGTGCTGAAAGTACCTACACCACAAGGCAAGCACTATCAGTGTAATCCACTAAGCTTTCCCTGTTTTTGAGAGTCACTTTTGCATCTGCTACAATAAATGCTTGTCTGCAGCTCTTGGAAGGTATACCAGTTGCTGTTAACTGGTGGCTAAGCGCTGCCCTGCTCTCTTTTTCTCATCTTCCCAGGGGGATGGGGGGAGCGCTGCAAGAAAACAAAACCAGAACTCGTGGGTTGAGATGACAGTATTCACACATACAAAGAGAAGTTTACTACTTCCAATAGTACATATGAATGCATACAGATGTATGAGTGCTGACCCGCTGATTGCTTACCTCCACTGCTCAAGCAGTGCCCAGCTGAATCCCCAGAAAGCAAAGGAGTCAGGTGAACTCTCACCCCTCCAAATAATCTTTCTGCATGACACAGAACCCTATCTCCAGTTTAAGTTGGCTGTCCTCATTCTATTCCTCCCTGGCTATGAACGCTACTGCCCCAGAGCAACTATAAACACCGGTGTGTTATCAACATTGTTTTCCTCCTAAAACCAAAAAGGAGCATCAGACCAGGCACTCTGCAAACAACCATTCACAACCATTCCATCCCAGCTGAAACTAATACTCTATCTTTTGATTACTTGGAAATAAAAGCAATTAGCTCTACCAGCAAGAGACTCTCCAAAGTTCTTAATTGGGAAAAGTTGTTCTAGAACTACGATTAAGAAAAAAAAAGATGCGGGACAAAACAAAATAATTCTTACAATTTTAAGAAAAAAAAGAGTTAACTAACTGCTCTTCTCATTTACATATTCAGCAATTTCCAGAAAAAAAAACATAGAGCTAGGATAAGAAAACAACAAACATTTTCACTAAACAAAACCCAAAACTTTGTATATCATGGAATGGCTTCGGTTGGAAGGGACCTCAAGGATCAATAAAAATCACAAGCCCTTTGCCAAGATCGTGCACAAGAGCAAGTCCTGAGATCACGCTCCAAATTGTAGACTAGGGTTTCGTTACCTGTAACTTTAAGGGATCAATTAAAGGATTCATTACTTCAATCTGGTCCTGCAGCGCAGCAGATCCCGCACCTACACTCTCCATTCCTAGCTGCCCACTTATCATTTCTGTTTCAGACACGTTGAAGAAAACAAGCTGACACTGCGACATTTCTCACCAAGATAAAACAAAATATGGAAAAATAGAACACGCACACAGTTTGCATCTATGCTCTGGACTTACTTCTACACATGCAAGAACTAAAGAAAAACTACAAAAAAAAAAAAAAGTAAACAAAGTTCAGAGTAAGCAATAGACGTGCCAGTCATTGTAGAATTATTTTTTCAAATTTCTTTTTCTTTTCCCTTCACACTTTCAGGAAAAAGCAAGAGAGGTTCATTTTTTCCAGAAGGGAAGTAAAATCAGTTCCACTCAATTGTGACCTTCCACTAGTTTACCTTTCCACAATATCTAGGCATGATTACTTAAGTAACAAGACAAGTACCCAATTAAATTAAATCCAATCCAATCCACTGAGCTCTGTATCCATCATCTTCACACTGACAAAATTAAAATCGCTATAGAAAAGTTGCAGTGCCCTGCATTCCCACGGTGGAAATATATGAACTAACTGAATAAATAGATCACCAACTTTAACAAAGTTGCAATAGCTTCACAAACTGAAGCGCCATTAAAGCACTTGGAAAAGCAAAAGAAAGAGCTCCGTCACCAGCAGCAAACGACTACTGGAAAACAACAATATCAGCGTAACGTGATGGAAAGTGCAGCAGTGACAGCAGAGCCGCAAGGCTGTGGTGAATGAATGCTCGCTCAAAAGCAACAGCCCGAGCACAGAAACAAAGGAAAGAAGCCGCTTACCTTCAAAAAGCCTTTGCAGGCAGAGACCTCCGGAGAAATACCCTCGCCTCCTCTGCCAGCCCCGAAATGAGGTCTTGGAAGGGGTGGATCCTGGCTCCACCTCTTCCTCTCGCTCGGGAACATTGCATGCACCTGCGCTCCTGTGGATCGGCCCTGCCTTCCCCCCAGGTGCTCAATCACTGCTTCGGGCCCGGACTCGGGGCTTCCGCGTCGAATTGTGGATGTTAGCATTCAGAAAGCATTGCTCCCTAGGTTCACTGTCGTTATTTGATCTGTATAATTACAACAAACATTTTGACTACAATGAGAGAAATTTAAAAAAAAAAAAAAAACTAAATCTATGTCCAACAGAAAACCTGGCTACAGTTACTTAGCTAGAAAATACTTCTGAATCTATCCTAAATGTACAGCCGTGGAAATTTATGAATTTAATCTAAAAATAATATAATTTCACCTACACACAGGAGTCGAGACCGCTACTTGAATGAGAGAATTCTCAGCTGCCAAACGCTCGTTTTCAACGCAGTCTCCGCCGTTAGCTCTGTGTTTTTATCAGCGATGGAGCCGAAAAGACGCCTGATGTTGTGGGCAACGCGATAAAAGAGAAGGCGTCACTTTCGGAGCGGCCCTCGTACTCGGCGTCACAGAGTCACCTGTTCCTTCAGAACAAGAAGGTCACCACGTTGCCAATGTCATTTCATCACACATTTGTTCGCCCGATTAACGGATGGATTCGTCAGTTTCTGCATCTCGGCGACGCCTCGACAACTCAGCGCTAGAAAACCTCTGCTTACCCTTTACCAGACTTATAAATATTTCAGCGATCTAATCAAAGCAAAGGAACAATGGAGTATGATTTAGGTAACTGTTAGAGAAATGGAGAACGATCCGGAGAGCGGCTGATCTATCTTTGCACAATCAATTCTTGAGTAATTTTGTCTAAGAACAAATTCCTTACTTTCAAACTGTTTGAAAATCATTTGTGAGCAGAGTAAGACCAAATGTTCTTGAAAATGCTATTCTTTTGTTTTCCGCATCTAACAAATGTGAAAAAAATTGGAAAATACGTCCTCACCTGAGCCTGAACTTCTCTTTGAGAACAATTCGGCGCAGTCCGGATGATCTGCTTTTTTGCGGTTTTTACATAAACTGGAACAGCTGAAAGCAAAAAAAAGAGGGAGAGGGAGGCATACTGATAACTGATACCTTTCATAATGACGATGCCACTTGTACCTTGTAAAGCTGAGCAGCAGAATTGATGGCATACTTCCGCTACTGCTTACTTCAACTTTGTTATTGTTAAACGTTTTGAACAGGGAATCTATAACAAAACCTCATTTACGACACAGAAAAAGTTCCACCACGGGACCAAGTGCAGAAAATAAGGCAATTTTACACCTTACGATACGCTGGGATCTCATTTTGGGCTAGCTTCCAGATTAGCCAGCGAGATCCCGAGAAAAATACCTTACCGACGTCACGGTCGCCTTCCCCTGTGCAAAGGTGACGATGCCTGTGAATTTAAGAGCTCCGGGACTTCAAAATCGAGCCATACATTTTCCCCCCCCAGTCAATGAAAATGATGTAAAAGAGTCGGAGGGAAATGTTTACCTTCGTCTTATCATTTCTGAGACAAAACTTTTAAGTCTTTAATACATTCGCAGGTTGTTTTCCAATCAAAACGCTATCTCTATGACAAAGAGACAAGCACGTTTCTTCCTTACAATTTTCTACAAATAAGTGAGTGGCAGTAGAAACTACAGGCTAAGAAATACGCTCGGCCCAAGGCTGACAAAATTTAAATCCTCTGATACGTATCATAAGAAATAAAGCCTTTTTCCAGACAAAAGAAAAGGAGCTGTTCTGCGTGACCTTTGACAAACCAAACTGCTTTCCACTCGTAATAAAATATTGGTATCGTCTCTGAGAGGCCGCGCCTCGCATAAGCAGCGACCTTCAGTTCTCCTCCGTCAGCCTGGAAAGCGTAGGCGTTCCTCTGAACACATCGATACCTTTTCTGATGTTCTGAAACGACTCCTTGCTGTCTCGAGCAAGATTTCAAAGTGCCGCGCCACAGTTCTTAGCTTTCACGACTCCTGTGAATCTGTTTGGCCCCCAGGCTTTGAATGCTGCGCCTATTGCATTTGGTAACTTATTTAAAGAGCTGAGACATTTTGCAATCAAAAATAATGCGGTAACTTTGGACCTCTTGTACGATATTTGCACTGCTCAAGCTCCGACACCGCACAGAGGTCACGCCTGTCTATTTATCTATCAGTTTTGCCGCGCAAGGGCGACTTCATTTTAAAGTCACACGCGATCCCTGGGATCGATCCAAACTGTAGGAGTTGCAAGTGATCGTGGGCTTACGGAACTTACCGTATGTTACTTATGTCCTCGGTCGTGAACGGTCGCTCCGGCATTTGAACAACTCGGAATTCTCTTTTCGATTTCTCTATTGAGGCAGAAGAGCATCGAGCCCGTTTCAGAAGAAAGGAAAGTAAAGCCAGGATGCTTCTAGTAACCAGTACGGATGTTGACATGTAATATGTAATAAAGATTGTATTGCTAATTATTGTGTAAAATCGGAAACGGCTGGATACAGTGTGCAGAAGCTTCACAAAAACATCTATGCGTTCGAGACAAAACGCTTACAGCAGTTTTTCAGATAACTCTTCACACCCCAATTGTTTCAAACTAATAACAATGGTTCAGTACAACCGTCCCTAAGGGCCCCGGTAAGTACAAAGCACGGTGCAGCTTTAGACGTCATCCCATTCCAACACAACGTGTTGTCAAAGACAACTCGTAACGTACCATATGGAATATGATAAAAGCACAACATATTCCACAAACGCATCATTACAGCAAAAAAACCACCGGCATGGACTTAAAAGAAAGACGGGTGGAGATTTTTAAGAGCAATCGCCGGCAGAACAAGCCAAGCACGTCCACGCGGTTGTCATTCGAGGCAAACACGGCCCTGCTGAACCATACCTAGGTCAGACATTCTCCAAACTATGCTAAAGTGAAACCGGAGCAATATTGTTTCTCTCTGGACTTCAACAGATCCTGAAAATAAAGCTTGACCCAACGTGGTTAGGCATAAAGTTTCCTCAGCAGAAGGTAAACAGTACTCTAAGAACAATAGTAAACCCATCTATCTCAGGGATTTGCATGATTTCCACGCAGTCTTAAAACATATTTTTCAAAGAAGAATCCGAGTAAATGATGGTATGAGTAATTTACTAAAAACAAAAACAACAGAAAAAAGATAAAATACCTGAGAAAGCTCATTTGTAACTCCGTCTCGTTTCTTCTTCTACTCATCCTGGATAAAAGAGGGCAGAGCAATCTGAAACAGTGAGAAAGAAACAAACGGGAAACAAATGAATGTGACAGAGCGGTATAGTTCCTATGTTAATTGCTTCACAGTACAGGCAGTAAATCTAATAATTACGTACAATTGACAGACCAAAATGCAAGAATTCAGGCCCAAAGGGAAGTTAAGCTACTTACTCGTGACTTCATAAGACTTACTTGGTTATTCGGTGCCGCTTGCTTATCATTTCCTACAATTTGGAAGACATCAGTAATTTTAGTAGAAATTACACAAAGGAATTTAAGGATGATGTTTGTGCAAATAGTCCTTCCTGAAAAGAAACGTTTCTCTTCCTGTGCTCGTCACACTGTGTACATCGACGAGGAACTTGATCTGTTGCTCTAGTACCCCAAAAGAGCCTTCTATATCTTTTTGGCCATTACCCTTGTCTTGCTTACAGTGAGTAACCTAGCAAACTGTATCGCTTCTCCGTTCATTCTCTTTCTCACACCAGCGATAAAAACATCCTTGTGGAACTCCACGGTGATCTTCCGGCACAAGAAGCGACCGCTGACTCCTCCTTTGCATACCCTACGGGCTTGGGGGCCCATACTGGCTTCTGCAGTATCACAGACATTTCTCTGATGTATGGCCTTAATTTGCGCCGGGGGAGGTTTTGGCTGGATACCAGGAAAAGCTTCTGTACAAAAAGAGTTGCCGAGCACTGGAATAGGCTCCCCGGGGAGGCGATCGAGTCACCATCCCTGGATGTGTTTAAAAACCGTTTGGATGTGGTGCTCAGGGACATGACTGAGTGGAGGGTTGTTAGTTAGGGTAGTCCGGTTAGGTCACGGTTGGACTCGATGAGCTTTACCGTCTTTTCAATGACTTTCAACTCCATTTAAATTACCTCACCCAGTATTATTCTCTAAACAGTATGAATACGCAGAAAACAGAATGTTCTGTAAGATAACGTGCCTTTACGGTGAATCTGGTTCTAGACTTCAGCCCCAACACAAACCGAGGTGCTTTTCTTAACAAATTAAATACAGTATTATGCACACACTTTGCTGATGTCCTAAACTGAAAATTTGTTTACCGTAGTAAAAAGGGGAAAAAGAAAAGGGACAGGGTAAAAGGAAAAAAGAACACCATCATCTACCACCCCTGCCTCCTCCACCAACTGCCGCGATCTTCAGGTACTTACTGGATTTCAGGGAGCCGAGGAAAACCGTATCTGACAGGACCGAAAAGCTCAGGGGTTCTCTCGCTCCTTCCGTCTGCTTCTCATAAGCCTCCTTTCTGTACAATTTCTTCATATTAGGTCCTGTTGTAAGACAAGTTCGTAGCTCTGTGAAGCATGCCCGTGAAGTTCAGTGCAAAAAGAAGCCACCTGCTTCCCTGTTTGAGTGTGAAAGCAGTACGTCAACCGCCAGCCCTTCATTTTGAAAGCAATGTTTTTTCCTGTAATTCAGCAGGAGGTGTATTTACACCGTCACATTTTGACAAGGATAAGCACGGACTCTAACAGTTTATGAGCTCTTTTTAAGAAAACTTTTCTCTGTTCCAGATGCCACTGACCTCCCCCCTGTTCCCCTGAAAAACCAACAAAGAACTGTCGCACCGACGTATCTGTAAGCACGAAGAATTGAACTGTAAATTGCAAGAGCGTGGAGAGCCTCTGTGATTACTGTGGAGAGCCTGTATTTCTTAATACATGTAAGTAAGCACACACGTCATAGAGCAATTAAGTGAAAGGAAAGAGAAAAGTAGCGTGCACGTGAGCACAAAACATAAAGCGCTCAGCTGTGCCTTCCCATCTTTGCGTCCGTAGGAAGGGCGCGCAGTAAGGAAGCAGGCGAAACGCACCTTAAGATCTGTGCAACAACTTGTCCGTTTACTTCAAGATATTTGTACCTCACTCATAAATAGGAAGCAATAAAGGGCCCCCAGCTTCGTCGACCGAAGATTCAGCTACTGCTAGAAACATAAAAACCACTTGCTCGTCAGAGGGTGATTTGAGTCCCTGCGTATGATTACTCATCCTCCTCACCGCCGAGTCGCCGAGACGCTGCCGTCAGAAAGCACGGAGCTGGCTTTCCTGTGACTGGCATGGAAGTCTCGCAGTGAAAAGAACCGTTGAATCCAGCTATATCAGAGAGGTTTTAAGTCGACTATAGAGAAACACCTTCCTACTTCCAAGTGCAGGCAGCACCGCTCTCTGTTCCCAGGACGTCCCTTTATTTCCTTAACTACTATGCCTGTGCTTTCCCATCTCCTTCGAGGCTTTCTTTGGCAGCTAACACTACATTTGATTGTCTTGCAAGCAACAGAAAAAGGGAAGCAATCAGCAATCAGCCAAGGAACTGTTGTAGAAGAGCCACTGAGGCCAGGCAAAAACTTGGGTGAGCACCTTCATCGATGAGCCAGATAGCACTTGTGCTATAAATTAGGCCAACAGATTTTTCTCAACAAAATGAGAACTGTTCATTCCCAGAGTCATTTCCCACACAGAGCGCATTTTGCAGCTGACCAACCTGAGTGAAGTTCAGTGTTGCACGTCACTGGAACGGGCAGCTCTGCAACCCGTGCGGCGCGGCGGTTTTGTCCTCTGTCTTCTGCTTTTTCCCAGCGGCGTGCCCACTGCTGCGGCCCCGACAGGGCCGAGGAATAAAGGAAACTGTCGTTACTATCAGGCAGTGCCATTACAAGATGGGAAGGGAAGTAATAAAATCCTCAAGAAGCGGTTATCATATACGTACCCCAACCTGCTCACACCCTCAGTTTCATGAGGAGCTCTTCTGTGGAGTTCCTCTGTATTTCTGCATAGAAAACGGTTGCGGCAGATACCTCACTCCCAGTGGAATGTTTACTCAGAGAAACCGGCTCCTTGATTAACGTTCCATTACAACGTCCCATCAGCTAACAGCCTGCCAAGTAGCAAAAGTCTGGGGGGAGCAAACGCCAAGTTTGTCGCTCCTGGAGGTGCTGCGGATGGTGCCTGCACGCTGAATAGTGTTCCCCAGCTGCCACCGGGGAACTGGGAAACACTGGGGGTGAGGGAGGCACTGCCAGGCTCTGGGGGGAACATGATGCACACGTGGAGCACCAGTAAATACAGTGCTGCAAGCTGCAAGCACCAATACATTTTCTGCACTGCCACTCAATGATAGAAACTGACGTTAAACTGAGGTACGGTTTCCACCGCTTTCCACAATGCAGTTGTTTCTTTACTAGAAACTCTCCTTCTGTAGAAGGACTTGTTGCTGCTGTGCAGCTGTAAGGCATCCAGGGTACCGGTCCTCAGCGGGTCTCCTTGTCCCTGAGCGTCACTGATGCTGCTTTTGGGCTCTGGGCCCACACATCGTTCAGTTCTGTCCTATCTCTCAGTATAAGGCAATGTTACAGAGCACTATCTCTGGTGGGACTGCAGCTTCCACCCGGGCAGGGTGCGGTGGCTGAGCGGCGCCTTTAGGCAACAAGCCGCTTCCAGCAAGCTGCTCCTTCAAAGACAAAATCTGCGTCAGAACACAGAGAATCAAAGCCGAGATGGAATAAAGTATTGGCAATCACACGAACCTCTCGGGGAGCCTTGCTTGCTTTTAATCTACAAGGACAACAGTTTCTGTTAATCAAAGAGAAAAAACAATTCGTTGCAGGCTGACAGAAGCATCTGAGGGTGGAAATGCTCTCACGCTCGCTGCTTTGATGCTTGCTACACTACAACAGAGAAGGCACGGCATCGCTTTCTGTTTCATGTTATGGATTATTGTGTTAAAGACAAATAATGTAAAACAACGCAGTCACATACAGTCAGGTTGGAGCTCAAAGTGGATTCTAACTGGCTAATTACCTGCAGTTAGCAGGCCCGGCAACTGAGACTTTGGGTGCACACGGGTGCCAAGGGGAACGTAGCAGAGTGCCAGCATTTGTAAGAAATCTTCAAACTGTAGCGTAGGGTTTAGAATCATAGAATCACATAATCGCTCAGGTTGGAAAAGACCTTAAAGACCACTGAGTGCAACCACAACCTCACCGTACCACCCTAACTCTAACAACCCTGCACTACATCACGTCCCCGAGCACCACATCCAGACGGTTTTTAAACACAACGGGTATGGTGACTCAACCCCCTCCCTGGGGAGCCTATTCCAGTGCTTAACAAACCTTCCTCTAAAGAAGTGTTTCCTGATATCCAGCCTAAACTTACCCTGGCGCAACTTGAGGCCATTTCCCCTCGTTCTGTCACCTGTCACCAGTGAGAAAAAACCAATCCCGCTCTCACTGTAAGCACCTTTCAGGTATTGGAAGAGAGCAATAATGTCTCCCCTCAGCCTCCTTTTCTCCAGACTAAACAGCCCCAGTTTCATCGAGGCGTCTGGGTCCTTTTCCTAGAACTAGAAAGAAGGCTTCGGTCTCTAGAAAAACAAAGTGGGGAACAATCTAACTCCCTCACCTGTTGGGAAAGGGAAAGACACCTCTCTCCTACCTTTCTCCTTCCTGGAGCCAACACTGCAGGCATGACTCACCCTTCCAGTAAAGCGTGCTTGCCCGGGAGGTGAACCTGCCCGGTCCCGCTGGGCCGGAGGTGCTGGGTAACGCGTGCTGTGGGATTGGCAATCTGCTGCACGCTCAAAGCCTGCGGACCTACAGATGCTTCTCAGCCTACCTGGAAGCGAAGCCTTCAGTGCAGGTGGGAATCTGTGCGCCTCGGATAAGTCGACTGAAAGCCATGGATCCTTCCAAGGTAGCACTCAGGCCCAGATCTGTAAAAGAGTTCAGCAGAACGCTTAAAACTTTCAGTCTCCAAAGCCGAACTAGGTAAGTTACTCCGTATGAGGAGCTGCTGTAACTAAGCCCCTATCAACTTAGCGTTATCCTTCACGAATAAGTTGAATTGTCCCCAGGCAGGAACACACCCAGAGCTCTGTTTCCACGGAGGCATCAGACTGGCACTGCAAGGCTTCCTGTCCTTGACGTGACCCGCCCCGTCCCGGCCGGAGGGCAAATATTCAGCTAACAGCTGAGCAAGGTGGATCCTTCGCGGCATACAATTCAAGAAGCAGGGGGAGAAGATAAGAGGGAATACACCACAATCCATTTCTTTTAAAAATAAATTGTGTTTAATAATTGAATGCGTACGGCTAGCGCTGCTAGACAAACTGCACGATGATTTCTAGTGGAGGAAGACACAAATTAAGTACAAAAGCCGGAAAAAAAAGCTCACGCTTCCCAGAGGCAATGAGCTATTTCAGCTACACAGAGTCTGAACGTCCCCAAATATCTGCAGGTCTCTCCATTTGCACTGGGATCTTTGCTGACCGTCAGGCCTTCAAAGGGTTCTCTCCTTCCGTGCGCTTTTTTTAAAAGGCCCAGGAAAAGCGCATAATGATTTCAAACGGGGAGGACTCCTTTCGTCCATCTCACTGTATGTCTCGACTAGCAGCTTTAGATCAGTCCGTCACTTTTTCAAGCCATTCTGACGTACGGCGGAGGCTTGGATGCATCTTCCTCCGCGTCACAGTCCTGCGCTGGAAACCGAGTCGGGAAGTTAAGAATTCCATCCCCAGGACCTGCGTGGGGAAGGGAGAGGGAACTGTTAGGCGTGGCATAGCCCTCCACACAAACTCCTGGGTCCCTGCTCAGAATGTTTTTCTTATCGGGATTTACGGCTCATATCCCCAGCGAACACCCAAATACACAGATGGGAACAGTTACTCACTTTGTACAGCGCAAACCATTTCCACGGCCTGAGTCTGGTCGTCACAAGGCTGCAACCATTCCTACGAAGGAAAGAACCCCATCACAAACCTCACCCTGAGACCTGGTAAATAAGAACTGGGAGAAGCAAAAGGAAGGACAGAAAGCTTAAGTCCTTCTGACACCCCCTTCCCTCAGTAGCACTGGAGCAGGAGGGTCGGGGCAAAGCCGAGGTAATGTTAGCGGAAGGGAAGCACGCCCTCCCTCTCCGTGCGATAACGCGGAGCTCTCAGCCCCCCACTCACCATCCCGGTTACGCTGTCGTAGCACGAGCAGCGAGGAAGACTTCGGCACCCCAGGTAGGCAATGACCAGCACGACGACGGCGCTGCAGACGGATGCAATTAACATTGTGATGTTAGCACCCTTGACAACTTTATTCAGAACAAGCTTCTGCAAGCAAAAAAGGAAACGTTAGAGCCGCGTTCAGACAGCAAAGATTTCCACCAAAATTCCCTAGACACTGTAAGAGAGCCGTGATTACGCATCGGTATCGATTTCAGGGCAGTGTTCTTTAAAACCTTTCTTCTGTGCTCTGAAGAACGAGCCAAGCTAAGCACTCCGGACGAACAATGCATTAAAAGACAAGGAACGGGCTGTTCCCTGTCATGCTATGAGATACGCCTGGCTACGCTGCGTCTCCCCGGCCTGACGCTTGGCTCTGACCTGACGCACAGCTTCACGTGCCTCGGATGTACCCGCACACGGATCGCAACGGACGCGATGCGCAGAAGGGCAAAGCAACTCATTCCTAAAACAAACCCAACCCTTCTGCTGCCACCTCGGCGCTTACGAACCCGACCTCGCTGCGTTGGGGTGCACGGCCCGTCGGCAGGCAGCGGGAAGCTGCACATCAAGGACAGCGACGGGCTCGGGGGACACTCACTGTATGCACAACGTGTACCGGGTGAGAGCTTAGCTCCTCCTCTTCTCCGTAGGACAGCGTTAGGGAGCTGTAAACTATGACAATGAGGATGGACACGCAAGACAGCATAGATGCCGCTACCAGCACGTTCACCTGGCAAAGAAATTACAGGAAAGTAAGAAAAGGGAAAGGCATTTAAACTGCCCTGCCTTAAAATAATGCAATTAACACAAAGAAAAGGGGCCAGTGAGCAGCAGGTCTCAGACTTCGACCTGCTGTAACACCAGGAAGTATCCGGTAGCAACCGTTGGGTGGAAACCAAACACAGCGCAATAAAGGCTTCCACGGGACTGAGCTGCTGAGATACCATCGAGTCCCACATCTCGGGCCCGGGTGCAAGCGGGGCTGAAATGCGTCCTTCTTAAAGGTCTCTTAGGAACTGCATCCTCCTTTAGGGCTCGCGCAGCTAGAGACACCCATCTAGGACACGCAGGAGAATTAACTTGCTTCCTGTTTTGCCGCGCACACTTAATGCCAGGCAGCAATCGTAAATAAAAGAGTAAAACGATAACACAGGCATTCTTGAGCATTTTTTGCAGATTTGGGTTATCGGAGCCAGGCAGAGCTCACGTTACGCGTTAGAAGGCAGAGACATCGCGTCCTCCTCCTTCGTATAGATGCGGCTTTTCCCACGAGGGCCACTCTAGGAAATGGGCTCCGCGGGTTGCGGAGGCGGCTCCCCGCACGGCACCCAGCCCCTGCCCCATCCGCACGCAAAGCCCCTTTGCTTACAAGGACCGGGTTCTTCCTCTGAGAGGAAAACAACGCCAGGATACCTGGGACTCCCATGACCTGCAACGCAGAAAAGGAGTCGGTAATCAGAGTTGACGACGGGTATCGGGTTCTGAAGATAAAGGGCTGAAAGGCCCTCGTTTTCAGGGTCTGGCTCGGAGAAACGGAGAAGGGGAGCGAAGGAAGAGCCGCTGGCCCGCGGTGCTCCGCGCCGAGTCGCGTCCCTGCGGCAGCCTGCGGGGGGCGGCGGCCGCAGCAGCCCCGCTCTCGGCATCACCCGGCACGAGCGGCTCTCGCTCCGTCAGTCGGAAGCTCCGCCCGCAGCACCGCCCGGGTTCCAAGCAGGAAGGGCTGGCGAGGAGCCCCGGCCTCTCCCCACCCTCGGAAACCACAGGGGAAACCGCGGAGGATAGAAAGATAGAAAGCGGAGTTCCGCGTTACCATCCCAGCCCATACGGGCGCTCTGGTTCTGCCCAGCGGCGAGTCGCCCCCGAACAGGCCGTCGACGAACCCGCTGACGACGCACAGCGTGCTGAAGGCCACCTGCAGCAGCCCCAGCAGCACCATGTTGCGCTGGTTGAAGACGAAGTACCGGTAGCGATCCATAGCGCTCCGGCGGGGCGGAGCACGGCTCCGCGGGGCGGCACTGGCCAGCAGCCGGCCCGGCCCTCAGCGCCCGCCGGGATGGGCGGCGCAGCAAACACGGACAGACAGCGCTGCTGTTGAACGTTTTAATATCTGCATTGCCTCCGTAGCGCAATTAAAGCGATCTTTAAAATTCACTTATTACAAATGTTTCTCGAGTCTGTGTGTTGTTTGTTTTTGTTGTTTGTTTTTTCAAACCCCAGAAACGTGTTGTTTGTTTTTTTTTTTCTTGCTTCCTTGCACATACACCCAAACACACTATAAAAACCTCATACATAACATCAAAGGAAGGGCAATCGTCAGTCATGTAAACATCTTTCTTAGAGTTATCCATTTTTAAAAGTCATGAATAAACCTACAGATGTTCGGTAAGGCTCGTAGTTCGATACAAATGTCATAAAACACCTATCAAGTACTGTATACAAGTTATATACGCCGGGGTTAACTGTGAACACGCGTGTAAGCTCACCCCAAGGATTATTCTTTAGCACTTAGTTCTGAAGAACCGAGAGACCCAGTAAGTATGGGCTACAGAGTATTAAAACGGCAGAAGGCCCCGCAGAAACCGTCGAGTGACACACAATTTTAGTCTGGATCTTAGCTCAAGAGTTCAACCCAGTACAGTTACAGTAGGAAAAGTCGTACAGGACAGAACTGCAGAAAGGAGGGAGGGCCCCGCTTGCCCAGGGCCCGCGTGGGGCAGGAGAGGTACGTCCTGAACGTGTGACGGGCCTTGCTATCGCCGCGAGTTACGGCAGCCACACGGGATGCTGGATAAATACTTCCCCGAACAGCAGAAAGGACCGCTCGCAATTGTAATTTGCAATAATTGCTTGCATCTCCCCCAAGGAAAAATAAAAGAAGTCTACTTATCAGTAACCAATTACAGTTGCATCTTACAAAAACGCATCCTTTGCAACTCTGTTTCATCTTACCGGAACTTTTTTTTTTGCTTTTAAAATATGCATTCTACCATGAAAATATTTCATACAAACGTCATTTTACATATAAATACATTAAAACTCGTGAAGAGGGTCTTCCCACACTCATGATGTTATGGCTTGAACATTTAATTGCTTTCAATTTTTTGTACATAGTTCTCCCGGGAATGAAAACAGCAAAACCCAACAGTAGTTACAGTAAAACTGGGAGAGAAAGGGCAGCAGCTTCGATTGCCTGAAGACAGAAGAGCGCCAAGAGGAGGGTCCATTCAGCTGACAGTGACCTTAGTGTTCAAAACCTTTGATCTGGGGCAAGTAAACATGCACTCAATCTTGCACCTTTTTTGAAAAACAAAACAAAAAAAATGCTGTACGAGACCGTTCCAGAAATACAGCCCTCCTGTTCGCGGTACACACAGCAAAAGGAACGAGCTCTCCCCACACGCAGGTGAGCACTATGCCCACGTACACCGCAGGCAAAGCTGCTCCCAGGCCCGCGCTCCTCACCCAACCGCCCTCAGCACAAAGCAGTGCGTGCTGAGCGAGGAGGCGGCGGCCGTCACAGCACCCCAGCACTTAAGGAGACACTTCAGCAACATCGTTTTCAAAACAATTTGTGTTTTTTTTTTTAAATGCTCAGAAGTGAATTCCTCAGGCACCCACAGCAGCCTCAGCATTTCTGCCGTGTGAGAGGAAACCAAAGCAGCGGGTAACAGCTCTGTACTACTTGTCACCTCATCACAACCACAACGTTTGGCCACACGCTTCCCGCTGCAATGAAAGGCCAAAATAAATCAGAGGCATGATTCTGGGCCAGGAACCATGCCGTACGGCCCCGGCACACCCGAAGCGGTGAGCCCTGGCTTCGACCAAAGGACAACTGCCTGCCAGCTGCAAACAGCGATGGGAACAACCCAGAAGCAGAGAAAGCTCAGAGAGCCAAGCAGGGAGGAAACAGACAGGTGAGGATTTCTACCGCTTCTCGGTTCTCGGTACCAAACACCAGCTCCTCCAGCGTCTGGCAGAGGGCAACAAGGCCTTTGGTGGCACGCCTGCTTCCATGCCGGCCAAGAAACACAGCAGCCCTGAGAAAGAAACTACAGCCGCTGCCGACTGCGTGCGTCACGAGTAAAAGCTCTGCGCCTAGAAAGGCTCAGCTAGAATGAGCTGCCTAGTCAGTCCCAAAACGCACAGCCTCACCGGGCTGAGCAACGCGTCCCCAGCTGCCCTGAAACCGGCGTGAGTCGCCTGTTGCCACGCTTCAGCTGCATTCGGGACAAAAAGCAAGGCCCACGCCAGAAGGCATCGTCGCAGCTGCTAAAGAAGCCAAAGAGCGACCAGAACCATCACTCAGATGGCTACAGAACAATATCCGTGTATTTCTAGGACTCCATTTCTGAAGGCTAAGGTGTTTTTCTGATAAATACCAAAGAAAAGGAAAAAAGCTTTTTCAGATTTGCGAAGGAAAGTTACTTGTTCCAGCAGATCCCAGAGAGTCACATAATAGCAGCAGACCCGCTAGGAGATCCCTTCTCTAAGCCTAAGCCCTTTTCCCTGTTACCCACAGGCGCGCGACCCAGCAGGTAGCTCTCAGCAATAACTACTCACATTCTCATTTCCAAGGTTAACCGCTTCTCCAGAAAACTACACTTCCCTGCTCTTGGTGACAAAACACAGTGCTGCCAGAGAAAAAAAAAAATTCATTTCGTTAACCTCTCCCAAGAGAGGGTCAGCAGCCTATAACACAGGTTGATACGGGCTCCTTCTCACTAAGGAACTTGGGTAACGACCCTCAAATTGTACTGAAGCCACCTGCAGGCGTGCAGACTAAGGGTGGAAATTAGGAACTGACCTGTACCTGAAAAAAGCAGCAGTAACACAATCTCTTAAGCTATCCTCTAGTCATAAAGAGTACACCGTGATCCTCCTGGCCGTCCAGCTTCAGCTGACAGCTACGAGCTCTTCTTCCAGCTTCTGCTCTGACCGAACAGGACCCGGGCCAGACTCTGAGAAGTAGAGTTTCTTTACTTACTGTGTTTTCACAAATAGTGATATTCAGTAACTAAAACAAATCACTTTGCAAAATAACTATTTCGTCCCCTTCAAGTTGAAATCAAGCTCCGTGGTGGGTCTCGCAATACTACTGTAAGCAGTTTGGCTAAGCTGGTCTCACTAACCAATGAGCCCCAGAAGCTGAGCTGCAAAATGCATTGACCAAGTTAAGGCATCACTCGGAATTATGTAGTTAACCTGTGTTTCAACCTGAGGTTGCCACGACACACCTCCCAAAAACCCCCGAGGGACCCACTCAGCCGTGAGCCCTTTCGCCATCCCGTGGTAAAAACCATCCCATCCACCTCTACTGTAACAGACCACAAAGAAAAAGGAAACATAGAAGAACCCAAGGGCTTGGTCCTGAACCGAGCCAAAGCGGCTTTATAAACACAACTTCTATCAAAGGTCTGTCACAGATGAAGGGATCTATAGGAGGACCAAGAGTGGTGAGGAGACAGCGGAGCTAACACAGACAAAAGCCGCAGCATGCTAGCTGGCTGTAAGCGTACACGAGAGCGAGAGCGTTTGCTTGGCGGTCACCAAAGCAGTGGCTTTTGAGAACGTACGGAGACATCCGAGTGCCTTTTCTTCCGGGCCTTCCCTATTTCACGACGCACCCACCCATGCTACCTCCAAACCCGATGTGCTGAGAGCACCCCTCTCTTCTGCCTCTCCCTATATTCACACAATAGGAACACAGACCAATCTATCAAAACAATCAGGTCTGCGTGAAGAGGGGACAGCAGAGGAGTCAGACCGATCAGCAAACAAGCCAAGGAGCTCGAGAACACAACGTTTTAAGCACAGTTCCCTAGCTGGCATTAAGAGGCGAGCAATCCAGAGTAGGTTATTGAGAAGAAAAGCGGGTCACTGCGGAAGGAGTTGCCCTCTGCTCACAGCTGCACACAGTCACACACAGCGTCCCTCTCCTCTTCCTTGCACTTTAACGCAGCTCTAAGCTGAAACAGCCGCGATCCAAAACAACTAGTGAGAGGTGGGGAAAAAGAAATAAAAACAACAGTAAAAACACAGATTTCTCATTGAGGTTGATTTGCTGAAGCTGTGCCACCAACCGCTCTTAGACAATTCCCCCTCACCCGCGAGGCCCCATTCTGTCTCTCCGCACGCTCAGCCAAGCCCTGGGACCGACCAGCAGCGGAGCTGCGGCACGAGTCTCCGGCTACGTTGGAGCTCACGCTCCGCTCGCTGCTGGAAGAGCATCCAAAAGCCCGCGGAGTGCCCGCACCCCTCCCCAGCACACAGACCGTAGCTTTCGTGTAAGCTTCCACAGTGAAGTGCTGAAAAAGCTTTGTGGTCAGTTGCAGGATATAAGCAGAGCCCCAGGTCTGAGGTCTGCACTCACAATTCCTACCACAAGTCAAGATTCCCCGAACGCACTCATGGCAACCTCCTTCCACCTCTGCCAACAGCCCAAAGCCTGGCTCCTGAGGCAGCCAGACGCTTGCGGCCATTCAAGAAGCCAAACGCTGCAATAGAAAGGTAGGTCTTATTTCCAAGCCATCTATGTTACATATATACAAACATTTTTAACTACAAACGTTTAGAGAAAGCGTTGCAAACGCATTTCACTTGTTGCTAAGCCGCTAAGCCCAGAAGAGAACATCACAGTCCCAGATGGGCTCCAGCATCCAGACTGAAGCGATCGTTATTTCTCTCTTCTACAGCATTAGGCAAGACCGGTATAGCATCCAAAAAAAATGAACAACTCCCCTATCCCTGAAAACCCCCAGAACACAGCCCTGCAGACAAATATTCACAAGCCCCCGCCGCCGGCTGTAACGAAGCTACGGATTGACTGCTGCTTCTACATAGGAACAGCGAGAGATGTTTTTACATTCGGCTGTTTGCCTTTCAAGAAACAATCTTCTCAGCTTTCACAGAACTCTCAGTTTGATATCTCCGGTCCTATTCGCTCGCCATCTGAGCGCTACTAAACAACAGCTATATTCTTTGCCAACTGAACACCTACAAAAGATACAGCTCTCCTCGACCGAGTTCTGCAGCCCGCCCTCAGATACACGCGTTTCCTTCAAAAGAACCCGTTTCTGCCTTGAGAACTGGCCACCCCAACGGGTGAAATACACAAACCAACTCACGGACACTAACACCGTAAATGTACCTGCCTTCCAGAACGTGTACTTCTCAAAGTCCTTCAGAGAGCCAGTCTGTTTTTCCTTTCGGATAATCTTCGTGCAAAGAACAGCTTCATTTGCGTGTCATAATCATAAATTAAATAAAATAAGCCAGCCACGAAGGCCAGATAAATATTAGGCTTGGACACGTCGCTATACTACTTAGAGAGCCACAGAGACTGACACACGGCACTCTCACGTACACGTACAAGCCTTTCCACTAGTTAGAAAGGATTTTCTCCCGCAAAAGAGGATTCGTAGAAAGAACAACGTTCAGACAAGAGGAAAGGGGAGTTAAAACCCAGCCTCCTAGATGCTAATAAACTGCTCTATTGCAAGATTCAGATCAAAGGTTTAAAAAGGCAAAATTATGCTACTATTAGAGAATATCAAAATATTACTGTTATCATCACAAGTGGCATATATGCAAAATGCAGTTGCACAATAATGCCTAGGCAGATAGAGAGCAACACTAAGTCTGCCGACTAAAAGTGAACGATATACCCATTTTAGTTTTCTGTCTAGTCTTTTGGCATCTTTGCATATGGTGCAAAAGCAGAAGCTACCAAAGAATATCACGTCTCGTATAGAATATTAAATAATTTCTCCAGATAAGACTGGTGCGACGCTAGCTAATTTTAAATCTGCTATGAGTAACACAGTCAAACCTAGTTAGTATGCAAGAAACTTATCTCTTAACACAGAATGCAAAGTTATGATGCAACGGCATGAACAATCCCTGGTTGTCCAGTTTTCAGTACAAAGGTAGTGCATAGATCCAAGTTTCTTTTTGAGTTTGCTGAACTGAGGAGTCTCCGCTTCACTTCTGCTGGGCAGCCTGGAAAGCTTTCAGTTCCAGCTGGTACCACTCGGGTGCTTCCGGCCCGTTCTGCCCCACGGGGTTGTGATCGTATCCGTAGGCCACTGTCAATTCTTCGTCCTTCTCCACAGCCCTGATGGTACGGATACACTTGATGGGCCCGAACCGAGGGTGAACAAACCTAAACGCAAGAAGAAACACTTCTGCTTAGCCGGCAGTTCACAGACTCCGGTAGCCCCCCTTACGCGTACTTTCAGCGGTCGCTCCGCCTGTAATCTGTATCAGGTCAGCAGATTTCGTCGAGTCAACCTCATACAGACTTCAGTAACGAGGGCATATGTATCGATATATTAGCACCCGCTTGCATAGCTCTGCTGACAGAGGTCTTTCAATAGTCCTGCAACATCGCTTGCTCGAAGGAAAATAAAAGGTTAATCGCTGCCACGTGCCTGGGGCCCGCAGGGGTGAATAACTGGATAATAGGAAATGAGCGCAGATTATACGAGACAGGCGAGCACAGGAAATTGCTCGTCTTCATTTCCCCTGCACAGGTACCTACCAAACAACAGGCGCTTCCGTTCATCCTCTCCCAGGGCCCAACAGTAAAGGAAACCAACTAATTCAATGAAGGAAAACTATTCCCCACGTACAGATCTACAGGACTGTCCTTTCATACGCTGCTAAGAAAGGCATCTGTACCCTCAGGCATACATATGGCATCAGAAGTTTCCTAACGCTGTGCACCAACTGCAAAGCAGCAGGATGCTCATTTTCTGCATTTCCAAAGTGGCAGCACATCTGATGGTGCTGGTCACGCTTTTGCAGCTCAGCCAACGTAGCGCAGTCCTACTCAAAGTAGGGCTTAGAGCACAGAGTTCACGCGTGTTATAACTCATGGACAGCTCTCCAGACTGACAGCAAAGTTACCTACTTGAAGATAGCCCCCAACCCCCCCACCACAGATTAGTCCCAAGAGATGCCAGGCACGGAAAATGCCAGCCAGGCTCCAGCATGACCTCCTTCAGCACCGGGACCCATTAGCCCCACCGCTGCCCGTAGCTCACAATCCCGGGCCTTAGGCATCGGAACCAAACTTCTACTTACGGGTCATAGATGCAGTTGGGAGTGAAAGAATGGTTGGCCTTATGCCCCAGCGACGCACAGTACTTGGCGGCGTGGTTGTAGGGTTCCGGCACGTCTATGACTGTTTCATCATCCAGGGATATTGTATTCCCATTGAGGGCCCAGTCTCTGCTGTCTACCTAGTTTGCAAGGCAAAAACCCAGTGTGCGCACGGAGGGTCAACCTCGTCAGCAGTTTGAAAGCAAACATTCTAACACATGCAACTAAAGCTTTTCCTGGCTATGTATTTTTTCCTAAAATAAACACTTGAACGTGCACTTGCTTCAAATTAAACTCCACCGTATTAAATCTTAACGGTAGGAAGGGGATGCTATAAGATTTCAGAGGGAGCAATGAAAATTCAGACTGACTTTTTTCTCTCCTTTACCTCCTGGTGTGTAATTCTCACTCCATTGTAGAAGGACATAACGGTACGAGCTTCTGCCGCTATTTTTGAAAACAATCCTTCTCCAGCACTGGAAATGAGAGAGACATCAACGTACACCCTACAAGGGGAAGAACGGACATAGCCATTACTTAGATACGTCACAGTATAAGAAGGGGACTACAATAGAGCCTCCTACAGAGCAAAGCTTCTTAAGTCTAACTAAAATGAAAATTATGTGATAGGCCGTGTACAGGTCACAGAAGCAGTTCATGAGTGTCACCAACTATCACGGGACAACTTGCTGAAGCAGAACCCTGCTTTCCTCCAGTTTCTGGGTTTACTTTTGGCACTATGCTGCATCCGGAGGTGCCGTTCAGCAAGATGTGAAGCTGGGTCTACGTCCAGAGAAGGGGGGAGCGATGCGCTCGGTTGCTCACAATGTTACGGATGGGGGCGTTTATTGGAGTCCAAGTACTGCACTCGACACATATTTCAAGTGCTAAAGAGATCCTACTTTAATCTCCTACAACGTACAGCTGTGTTCTATCCGCCAGAGTGCAATTCTATTGTGCAAGACAGAAAAATCCAATTAAGTCAAATGTTTACTGACGTGTGGTATAGGCTCCATACCACAAACCTTCAGACAGCAGTTATTTCAAATGAGAAAACACAGGCAAAATCGGGCTCAAAAAACATAACAGCAAAGAAGTACAGACAGCCTCGGAGGACGGGAGAAAAAAAACAGCCTACCTCTCTGACTCATAAGGATCGGGAAGAAGAGCATTTGTAGAAATGCAGGATGAAGTAGATTTGTCAAAACTGTACACCGGGCCTAAAAGGAGAAACCAATGAGGGAAACAAATGAATGGGCAGTACGCAAAGCATGCAGCCCTTAACATAATCAAGACATTAAAAAATTAGATTAACGTCTGCATAAAACGTTATGCTTCAGGGGGAAAGGGAGAAGGAAAAAAGGGTACTAAATGGAGGTGCACCCCTGTGAGAGGCCTGTTTCGGCGGAACGGGTTCTTGATTACTTTTCCCCCCCTCAACATAACAGAGGCAGCATATTATTTACAAATCGATACATCATCCCTAAATTATCAAGTTTTCAGAGACTGGACAGCCTTCCAAAACTTACCCTCCTCAAATCTTTAATTAAAACATAAAGCAAAGTTTACAAGGATATATTCAATAATACAGTAAGTAAAAAAAAAAAAAAAAAACCACCAAAAAACAAAATCTGGACTATTTCATACGTGACGTTTTCTAATTCAGACCTAGAACAGACATCCTCCAGAAAGTAACGTTCAGTTAGCATAAAATACATTTGCTACCATCACTGACTTCCTGCTATTTCTAAGCAACTCAGCGGTACGGTTCTAATGATATCCTTACATCCCCCTCCAAACAACTGCCACAGACTGTCTGGGAGGTAGGTTAAGATGAAGGTGGACATAAGGAGAAAAACAATCCCAATTATTACTAAGTTTGGTAAAAGGCCATCGCCCACAGCGTCTGAGTTCTAAAAACAGATCGGTCCCAGTTGAGGGCAGCTTCATTCAGAACATAATCAAAACCCATTCGTAAAGCACAACCGTACCATCTCAGATTTGTTTAAAGTTAAATCCAAGAGATTTTAAATAAAAACAAATGGCCATAGGGATACTCTCAGTTCCCATCCTCTTCTCGCTGACTTCTATTTCGCATCGGGTGACCACAATTTTAGGTGGAAAGAGAGTCAATCGTGCAGCAGCATGCCTCCTGCTCACGGCTCTGCCCACAGCTTAACCCTCTCACCCCCAAAGACAGCGCACGCCCCAGAGCACCAAAGCTATTCTAGAACGACATGCCCGACTCCAACCTTTTTATAGCCTCTTTGTGTCAGCAGACCAAAGGGTCCTGGTGAGTCACATTGTTACACAACAACTGAATCTACTTCGCTAATTCCAATCCCCTGCGTCCTTCTATAACACAGACGGCACGATACGCACAGCAGTAATATACGCTTTTCCACATGAACTGATGGAGCTACAGCCACACTACAGCCCTCCTCTGCACTGCTGGTTATGTTACCAACAAGACAAAGCTTGCAGCTGTGCCAGCACTACCACTGTTAAGCAGGCTTTCATGCTGACCCAGCTGGCAGCGGTGAGCGCGACAAGCAGGACCGCGTCCCCGAGCGTGCCAGAGAAGGGTTACGAAATGCAGTTCAGCAGCACCACCACATGGGTCGCTTCCCATTTGTCTGCAGAGCAAAGGACTCGAGCTCTTCTGCCCAGTTTTACCGTTTAGAAAAAGCGCTTCTCACTAATACACTCAGCCTCTCATCACACACAGCCTTCGGAGCCTCTAATGGGGCATATTATTGAGACTGAGCTGTTTGCGGCGCAGAGCTGATAGCAAGAATACAAGCTGGTGTGTTCAGCTTAACTTACTGCCTGGTACTACTTCAAACTGAGGTTTCCCATCCTCTAAGGATGTCAGAGTTGCCAGTTTCGCTTCTATCATTTCTCCATCTATGAACTTTCCAGAATATGCAGTCCTTCCATCAGGGTACACGTAGGCTATCTTCTCTCCAGTCATCTCTCCTTCTTCATTCACTTCTCCGACAAGGCTGCCTCCGTCCTGAATGGACAAGGAAAGAGAAGAGCACTGGAGTGATTTTTCCTGACTTTTTGAAAAGCAACCTCAATTAACTGCCGTACACTCGGGTGTGAGGAAGAATGATATAAAGAAGCTGGGTCCAATTCTGGTCAGGATAAAAACGACACAAGAAATGAACTGGGTCTTCTACATTATTTGACAACGTCCAAACCCCAGGCTCTTTCCTGCCTGACACAGCAACTGAGCTTCAATTCACAAAAGTTTTACGTGAACAGACTGTGAAACAAGATCCAAAGTAATGCACTTACAAAAACCCACCTGAGAAAAAGCAATCACCCTTGTTGCTGTAACTTAGCACGGTAGTAAGAGCACGTAGCAATTATGAAGGGTTTTCCAGTGGAATACCCGAGCTTCTACCAAGAATCAGAAAAACTCTGGCTCACTTAATGACAGAAGTATTAACACACCCTCCATTCAGAGGCACAGTTCTCACGCCAGTTTTATCTCGTTTGCTGGGCCAAGGCAGCACGTGCCTTGCATAGGTGTCCTCTCCCAGCTAAATAGGAGCAGCAGGTTACGTTAGCTTGTGTGGCTTCCACACGTTTCATCAGCAGTCAGCGCAAAAAAGTGACAGAACTGCTGGCCCAGCATTCTCAAGGAGATGTATGGAAATGATCTTATGTGGGACTGGGCTCCCCGGAACATAAAAATGGCAAGGGCAGCTCACAGCCTCGCTGTACACTGAGCAACACTGAAAAGGTTTTGCTGTATCTTGGATTATCCAAAACCAGAACGAAAACAACTTCCACCTAGGTTCCTGTGTTTCCTTTTAGATAGCTGGCTCTCAGTAGGTATCTGCTTCAGCTGCAGAGAAAAGACATGTGAGCGTTCTATTCGGCAAATAAGAGAGCGAGAGGTCAGGCTTACCGGGTAATATATCCAACAAACTCCATGTCGGATGTTGTCCTTATACTGCCCTTTGAATATCAGTCGCCCGTCACTGTCATACTCCTGGGCTGGGCCGTTCAGCTCTCCATCCACATACGTGCCGTGAAGCACCACTCCGTCCTCGTACGTGTAGATTCCCTGGCCCTGCAGGGCATCGTCAACGTAGTACCCTTCCAGGGTGCTGGCAAAAAGAGAAAGGAAACAGCCATAGAAGACTATTCACCTCTGAAAGAAGCAAATCCAAAGCCTCAATGTGGGCACAACGCAACCAAGCTCTTTATGCTGTCCTTTGACTAGGGCACACACAGTGTACAAAGCATTCTTCATTTAAATTATGCTGCTGAGCTTCTTTTATAGGCTGCGGTAGCAAATTAAAACAGTGAACAGACCGCTCTTGGTCCAAGCAGAAAGCATTGGTCAAGAAAGCTACGCTCACACTAGGTTCTACCTCCTGTGCGTGGGTCTATGCTGACATCACTCCAGTAAGAAACTGAGTTGTCGCACAGGTGGACTATACTAGAGCACAAACTACAACCTGTCACCAAGTCACAGCTCGCTCCCTAGCAGTACACATAGCAGCAACCTGCCCTGGATTTGCTAAAGGCACTGTCATTTTTCCATGTACTTCTATTAAAATGGAACGGAGCCTGTCAAACACAACTCATGCTGTGCTGCAATTTGAACAAAGGCACACTCAGCTCACTTGGACTTTGTCTCACAAATCCTTCAGAAGGGACGCAACAACACTTACATGTTCTGCTTTGTTTCCTTGCTTAAGAAGGCAGCCAATGGAAACTACAAAGAATGAAAACATCACAGAGCAGATCCTCTTTCACAGTTATTTCTCCCCTGAACTAGGACCAGCCTAGGGAAATACAAACTGTTGAACTTCTACCTCTGCACGTTTAGCTAACGGTCAGCTGCAGCACACACACTTCTGCTGCATAATTCTGCTTCCGATGCAGACATTTACCAAATAAGCAGTTTGTTTGGGAGCACAACAGTGAAACTCACTGCAGCTGATAACACACACAAAGCCCACGTTTAAGTTTACTCTTTAGAAGAAGTCGCGCTTAATGCAGTACTCTTCCCAATTCTAAGCCACGCCAACAGACCCTTACCCAACTTTCCTTACACACGGCAGGACTGAAAGCTTTTTCTTAAACATAACACGCCCCTGCTGTGATCTGGGAGCTGTCAGCTTACGGGAGCGCCCGGTTAATGGAAGCAGCAGCTGCAGCTTAGCGCCAGGCGCAGCCCTCACACTCACAGCTATCGTGCAAAGTGCTTGTGAAGTGCTCTCCTGCAAGTGTTAGCACCACCGAGAGCTCGAGTATGTCATCTGAGAGAAGAATCTGCCAGAGGTCAGCCTGTTCTCCAAAGGAATACGTGGGGTGTGTTGCATTTTTGAAGGAGGAAAAAAAAAAGAAAACAACAAAAGCCAACTGATGTTTAAGTGAGTTTAGGGTTTAATAACCCTTAAGGTTAGCTGAAATCTGCCCACTTCCTGCCCCGAAGCACAGAGCGTGGTGCCATCGGGAGAGCTGCTCGGAGAAACGTTTGCAATTCATTTCTCTTTATAAGATCCCTTCCTAAGCTCTCAGCCTGGCTGAAGGCACAGTTAATGGGAACAGCAGGCTCTGCATTACGCCAAGTCATCCTCCCTCGCTGTGCCACCTGACATGACCCGGACACTCCCGCTACCAGGGCAAAGCTAGGTAAATTGCGATGCCATCAGAGTCACCGCTTAAGGCTGCCGTAGCTCAATTACAATAAATTCAGGCCAGTTTGTAGAGATCACCCATTTTCTAAACCCGTATTACAGACTGTTTTGGTATATTTTCATTTTGCTAGTTCCTGCAGTCACACAGTAGCCAACCCTTCCATTTCATCAAGGGTTATGTTAATCAAAGAAAAATCAAGAGCTCGCAATGGTTAAGAGGTACAGCAGCAGCCCGAGTTCCCCCACAGAGCGCTGCCAGGACTCTGGGTGAGGTGCAGCAGCTCCACCAACTAAGCTGTGGGCCACTTTCTCCAACTGTACGCTCAGAGCTCGCTCTGCTGAGGTCATCAGTGGGCACAGAAGCGTTATGTGCACATGTCCATACAGACACTGTCTGCCAACTCGGAAAAAAAAAACCAAAACGGTTTTTTGGAGAGGTCAGCTGCTGGGCAATAGTGATTTTCAGCGACTCGAACAAGATTTAATAAGCCCATTACCAACAACAGCGAGGATTTTTCTTCATCCAGGCTCAGAGGCCTAATCAGTTTCTGCGTAACTGAAGAAAAATATTATCCTCCCCATGAAAATAGCCCCACAGTCTCCCGTACGAAGCGGCTGCAAAGATGGGCGCAGACAAGGAGCTGACTCACTGAGCGGCACAATACCTCCGCTCCTGCTCGGAGGTTTGCAGAGCGAGGGGGAGAGTGGAGCCGGCACGACTGTCAGCCTCGCAGCTGCTATTCATAGTGCCACCGGCAGCTGCGGAGCCAAGAAGAATCGTGTCCTTTCAGACATCTGCTGCTCCTTCCCAGGAAGTTCTGAGCAACTGCGAGGAAAAGCGCTGCTGGTGGGGGAAGGCACTCGGGGTGCTCCTGATGAGGGCTTCGGAAGGAAGCGTACCCTCAGGCACAGAGCAGCCCCTGTCGCTGCCACAGCTCCCGGCAAACAAAGTGCAAGTTCAAGGGGCTTCTCTGAAAATAAAGCAGGCCACATGCAGAAGACGGGGTAGAGCTGAGAACAAAGCCACGCGTAACTTGCTCCTTTTAGCTGCTAGCAGTTCCCAAGACCAAGCAGACAAGAAGGAGCCCAGAGAGGCTCCTACACCTGTGCACGGCCCGGCACAGGGAGCTGTAGGCCCTTGATTTGCCTCACAGGCCTCAAAGTCCACTGCAGTTACAGGCTTGAAATCTGTAGCCCTGCAGCTGTCATTGTGACTTTTCAATAATTCTGAGCACAGCCCAATTCCTAAGGTCTACAACTAGAGCTCTTCATATAAAAGCTTATTTGGAAACTCTCAGTGTGAGGAACATGGATTAAGATTCATAGCACTGAAAGCAGGAAGAGGAATACAGAACATAGGAGAGCTGGTGTTTACCTTCCGTCAAAGAAGAAGAACTTGCCACGGCCATTCTTTTCTCCATGAACAAAGTTTCCCTCAAACCTGTCCGTGGACGAATAGGTGACCGTACAGAATCCATGTGGCAACCCATCGTCGTCTAGATGTCCTGAAAGAAAATCCACATAACAAACGGCAAAAAAACACATTAAACTTGATATCAATTTGCACATCCGCCCCGATTATGCAGATCCCCGAGTTGCAGCAGCTCCCCAGTATTAAACATTAACTCTCACCAAAACATTTATGTTAAGAAAAGTTTTCAGAGATTCAGTGTAACTGAGGCCGCTGTTGTGCAACACGCTACACTATTAGTAGCGTGTAATTTTACTATTACAAGTAACAGTAAAAAAGGGCAGGATACAAGGAGAGAGACGGAAGACGAGAGAGACAGGAAAAGAATAAGCAAAAAATAGAAACCTATCTGAAACAGAATCATAGAATGGCCTGGGTTGAAAAGGACCACAATGATCATCTAGTTCCAACCCCCTGCTATGCGCAGGGTCGCCAACCAGCAGACCAGGCTGCTCAGAGCCACATCCAGCCTGGCCTTGAATGCCTCCAGGGATGGGGCATCCACAGCCTCCTTGGGCAACCTGTTCCAGTGTGTCACCACCCTCTGTGTGAAAAACTTCCTCCTAATATCTAACCTAAACCTCCTGTCTCAGTTTAAAACCATTCCCCCTTGTCCTATCGCTATCCACCCTCGTGAACAGCTGTTCCCCCTCCTGTTTATATGCTCCCTTCAAGTACTGGAAGGCAACAACAAGGTCTCCTCGGAGCCAAATAAACAAATAACCAAGTTCCATATCACTCTAGCTTCCCTTAACACACAGCTTTAAAAATACAGCAACTTTTCAAATCTAAACCATTCATTTCCTGGTGAGAAAGACCACATTTACACTTTACTCCATTGAGTAAGATGGGGCTTTTAGGATAAGCCTTACAACAATGTGGGTGTGCCGCCTCACATCCACATAAGCACACAAAAATAAAAGCCCGTAATATCTGCAATGCATGCACGCAGGACGCCTGTCAGTCAGCCACGCTGTACCTCAAGCGCTGCTTGCCTGGCCTCTGCCATGTGTGAAGCCTCTCCCAGCCGTATCAGCTTTCCCCATCACAGCTGGCACACAGGGGGACAGCAGATGGGTGACACACAGATCCCCACCGCGGCTCTGTTTCAGACCGAATGCAACTGGCAGCTCCGATTAACTCAGAGCATAACGGAGCTCATGTTGCAGCTCTCACTGCTTCTGCAGAGCCAGAGGGAAACCGACAGCTGCTCCTGGTGTACCTGGAGCCCATAGCACAGCGCTGGGGGCACAAAGGTGCTGGAGAGCAGCACGGTGAGGATGCCAGGAGCCCTCCCACATGCAGCACACACACAACCTGCCCCAGCTTTAAGTAACTAAGAGAATGTTCCTGATAGTAACTGAGTTATGCTCCGTAGGTTTACTAATCATCTCTTACGTGTGGTACAGCTAAGTATGGAAACACACAGGGGTACAGGAGAAAATAATGAGATATCCCATCTTGCATACAAAGCGCAGAAAGTATCAAAGCCATCAGACACCACTCAGCTTGAGAGCTCAGAGAAGTAACGGAGCAAGGGACCAGAAGTACAGAACCACGCTGTGTCCCCGAGGGCTTCTCCTAATGGTGCAGCGGAGCCCTTACTGCTGCCGTGGGCAGGAGGAGGCTCAGTCCCTCCCGGCACCAGGACAGCCGCGCTGCAGAGCGGGACAGAATCAGCAATTATGCCCACGTCATTGTCACAGTGCTGATATCTCTGATGTGGATGTTTCTTTCAGAGGAAAACCACCACGCAAACACGTAAGGTTTTAATTAAGGGCTTAGCAGTATGAGAAGGTACGCTGGTGTAAGCTCACAAACCCTACGCTGTACACCACAAGTTCTTCCCTTGCCACAAGAGCGATGTTTTTATAAAGCACTCAGATTAAACCAAAACAAGTGGCATACGATACTTCTGAAAAGCAAACCAAACCACCTTCTGACCTCAATCGTGGGGCTGCTCAGCCCCGTTAAGGAGCACCGGGTTGCAGAGCCCAGCACAGGGGCTGCCGCACACACACAGCACACACGGCAGGGCTCGGGACAGCCCGAGCTGCACATGCAGTGTCCTCTGAGGGCCTCTCTCAGACACAGCACAAACAACCCAGCCCTTCTGATAGGCACAGAACGTTAACAAAGAACGAAAGCCATCTCCAACGACTAAGAGACATTCAGCGTCTCTCAGTCAACAGGAAAAAGGAAAACAAGCAAGCCCAAGCTTAATGACACAGACGCAGGTTCGCTCAGAGCCGAGGCCTGCTGCTGAGCTCTGCTCCAATGAATGGAAGCTCCCCCCGCGTTCCAGCAGGAGCACAACGCCGCTCCCTTTCCTCGCCGCTCCCCCCTATCGCGACAACAAAACCCAGACGTCCGAACACGCGTCTAAGTTCCGTATCTCCCGCTCCCGTTACTCCTCCCAGGCTGTCCGGCGTTTAAGGAGAAGAACGACCGCCCCGTTCGCCGCCACCCCCAGACCCGAGGTGCGAGCAGCCCCCCCCGGCACGGCGGCCCAGCAGAGCCTCCCCACGTCCGGAGGAGCGCCGCCCATGCCGCCCGCAGCCCCCCGTGCCGCCCGCACCGCCCGCGACCCCTCCCGCCCCGCGCCACGTGCTCGGCGCCGTTGCATAAGCCCGCTGATGTCATGCGGGGCCGCCCGCAGCCCCGAGCCCCCGCCCGCAGCCCGCGGGACCGAGCGACGGGGCCGGGCCCATCCCGCCCCGCTGATACCGAGCGGCGAGGCCCTCCCGCATCCCGCCCCGGGCTGACACCTTCCACGGTCTCTTCCAGCGTCTCCTCGTCGCTGTCCATGGCGGCGGCGGCGGCGACGGGCGGGGCGCAGCCGCGATACCACGGCCGGGCGCGCGCGCGCCGCCCCGCCTACCCCCGCCCCGTCGAGGGCGTGGCCTCGGAGAGGGAGGCGTGGCCTGGGCGGGAGGGGGCGTAGCTTCGGAAAGGGGCGGGGCCGGGGGCGCGGCGGCAGCGGCTGGAGCCGCCCCCTGCAGCGGCGTGGCGGCGGCGGCCGCGTAAAGCGTGTGCGGTGCGGAAGGAGCGCGAGGTTCGGGCTGAAACGCGTAAAGCGGCCGGCGGGCTTTAAGCGCTGAGCTTTGGCAGCGGCTCGTGGCGTTACGTGGTATTTTGCTTGTTCAAAGCCTAACTTTCACGAGCTGCAGGCTGTTGCTCGTCCAGAATCACAGAAGCACAGAATCACAGAAGGGCCCGCATTGGAAGGGACCTCAAGAATCACGAATCTCCAACTCCCCGCCACATGCAGGGCCACCAACCTCCTCATTTAATGCTAGACCAGGCTGCCCAGGGCCACATCCAATCTGGCCTTGAACACCTCCAGGGACGGGGCATCCACACTTCCCCCTGACATACAACCTAAATCTTCCCTCCTTCAACTTAGAACTATTTCCCCTTGTCCTGCAGTTATCTGCCCTTGTGAAGAGTCGACTCCCCTCCCGTTTGTAGGCTCCCTTTAGGTACTGAAGGCTGCAATAAGGAAAACTAGAAGTTGGGCACTGCTGCAAAACTGAGTGGTGTTTTTCTCAGCTGCTCATCAGCACGGACAAAATTCCCCCTGCAACAGAAGGTTCTGCTATGGCCAGGAGACACCCTTGAGACAACTTATGGTTCCTGGCACAAACAATATGTCTTCTAGCTCAAGTTCCATCCTGATCAAATGATGGAAGGAGTACCCAAAACACAGCACGCTGTCAGCATCAACAGCAGAGCTACACTCTGTTCCCTTGTTTAGACTGGGAAACTTGCACTCTTTCACAGGCTGCAAGAACCTAGGCCAGGTGGGAGCAAAGTAAGGACTGAGGCAAATGGAACTGCAGGATGAAGCTGCACATGGAGAATTCCATCCCAAGGACAGGGAAGGGATAAGACTTTCTGTCACAGCAGCGCCAGCTCTGTCACTAAGCTCCTCTATGCACTTACCACCTGAGTTGCAGCACAGCAAATTGTCCCGTGCCTCGGCTGCTGAGAGATGCAAACTTTAAGGCAATGGGGGAGCACATGCACCTGAATTTTTGGTGAGGAGCTCATTCAAATCCACTTTTCTCATCGGCCAAATAATTAGTGGCTGGCTCCACATAGTGGTTTCTCATGTAATTCCACTGAGTAGGGTTTGGCATTTGGTACTTTCTCTCTCTGCAGTGTGGTTTCCCAGAGAGGGGCCATTTGCAAGCCTGAACAGCCTAGCGGTCCTTGCAGGAGAGCAGTGAAATCCAGCTGGAGTCCTTCTGGCCACCAGCAGTCCTGTTTTTGGCTGGGGAGATTAGGACAGGGAGATGGTGGTGCCTGAGCGCACATCTGTGAGCGTGATACTGGGTGTCTGCAGAGATAGGGGCAGGGCATCAGTGGAGGAATCTGGTTCTTCATAAACGTAAGGGCGTGCTGTGATTAAATACGTACATATTGTACCCACAAAGCCATTGTCAGTATTTATTTACTCATCTGAAAGTGAAGGCGAATCTGCAGCACTGACCGAGGACTCTCGAAGCCACGACAAGTGGCTGAAAATATCTCATTTCAGAGAAGGCTGTGGGGAACAGGTGCATTACTGTAAGGAGCTTGTTGGATGCGTGCTGGGTGCAGCTGTATCACTTAGAGCTGCTTTGTCAAGCCATGGCAGCGGGCTGCTCAGAGGCTGTGATTTCAGTTACATAAGTTGCTGTGTCAGACCGGGAGGAGGCCGAGCGGAGGCACGCAGATGATGCTGCACTTGTGTGCTGGACAAGGCACCACTCTAACCAGAAACTTTCTGGCACTTGTTTACAAGAAGATGGGTTCCCATCTGCTTCCAATTTTGGGATGTTCTCTCTGCGGGATGCTCAGTGTTAACCTGTAGCTTTCCACTGCAACATGACTCACGGTACCAGTCATCAGTTCTGGGAACCATATGTGCTTCTGGGAGCAGTCACTGAGAACTGGGGACTATGCTGCTCCTCTGAAGGTGCCATCAGATGTGACTACAAATACAGAGCCTTCTGCTTCCAGCCCCGACAAACTCTGCCCTTGGATTCCCAGCTGTCTTTTTCAGCTGTTCTGTGCAAGCTCTGTCTTGCAGATCATTGGGTAGGCTCCTGCTTGGCCTGTCTCTGCGTGGATCGGCTGTAAAAAGAAACCAGGCACTGCGCAGATGTTTAAGGGAAGTAAAGGAGAAAGAAAAAGACTCCTCCTTCTTGAGGGTGTATGTAATCTGTAGAGAGAAATCTAATAAACCCTGAAAAGATTGGATGGGGCGAGACAAAATACTGTATGACCATATCATGCCAACAGACTCGCAAGCAGCAGTTCTTCTCTCAAGACCCCACTGATGGTTTGGTTCACACAGCAAAGCCTCGCTGCTCCAAGAACAGCACGTGCACGGGCCAGGTGGGACCTCCCACCCCACGATGTGAAAAATCACAGCTGCAAGGCAGCTGTGGGCAAGGCAGCGAGTGGCAGAAAAGCAACGTGATGTCACACTGGCGAACACGACGTGGTTCATATATATGTGTGCACATGTGTCTTTTAAGCTCTTCTCTCTGCCACAGTGATTTCTGACAACTCATTCTGCCTCGGCTGAGAAACAGATGGGGATACTGAACGCTTGCAGTTTCTCGTGATAGAATCAGCATGCTGTGAGTATGCATGTGAAACATCCCCAGCATCTATTCCTACAGCAAATCAGATTTGGACAATCCCACCTTTCAAAATCAGCTACCGATAAAATCTGTGTACTCAATTGCAACTCTATTTAATCCTTTCCAAGTTCCACAGAACACAGGTGTGTAATCTTTCTATCGCAGTGTATGCCCCTCCATTTTCACTGACATTCAACAACTTCCCCGGACCACGCTTTCCAAAACCTAGCTGGGCTTGTTCTGGTCACCAGCAACCCGATCACAAGGAATACCACGCTGGGAAAACTTCAGCTCACCGTGTTTATGTCGAAAACAGCATGCCTCAACAGCACACAACCTATTTGGCACCCTGTGTCAGTGGGAATCAGCATTGCCTCCTACTGCTCGTGCTTAGGGAAAGTCTTTGAGCAACCGCCCAAGCCAATTGATCTTGGGCAGGTTTATTCCTCAGCACTTTTTCCCTTACTAACACACAAACCTTCTTTTGCACTCCTCAGGACCGTTCTGACATCATGCTAATCTGCAGCTGACATCACATCAGCCGTGCCCTGCAACTGCAGAAAATTAAAGCTACTGCTGTAGAACAGCTGCACGCACTACTTTCAGTGCTGAGAGCACTCGCTACTCTTTTCTTAATAGCAATGTTTCTGACTGTATGCTGCCAATGTAGCAGTGAATGACCTTTAATGTGCCCATCTAGTGCCGAGCGGTTTGCTCAGGAAGGCATGCAACTCTGTCTGTCAGGCCATCAGAATAAGCAGTCTGCTCAGAGGGCCCATACGTTGTTAACAAGGACGTCCACCTGCACAAACGGTGCTCAAAATAACTCAAATCCGGGGTTAATTCTCCATTAAAAATGGAGGTGCTGAATCTCCTTCTCCTTCTGAAATGCAAGGCTGGCAATGCCTCCAGGCCTAGGGGCAGACAAAACGTTCCTTTGATGCAGGATCTATTCTTGGCCGCGTGACAGACCCTCAGGGAGATGCTGCAAGTCATTTCAGGCAATGCTTTCCATAACACTTTGCCCTGGCTCAGGTCTGTTTACTGTCACTGACTTCTGCTTCTGCAGGAGGAAACCACTTCTAGATTCTTCTGAAAAACAGAGACTTCACCTCCTGGAGCCCTAAGCTCAGAGAGCTTCGTGCAGACTGTCAAGCGCCTCTGTCTCCTGCCTCTGTGTATCCACCGCACGTGTGCTGTAGACATGAAAATGAGAGATCCTGTCCACGCAATCTGGTATGGTGGGTGCTGTCAGAACAGACACTGCACAGATATGGGAGAGCGACAAACCTCAGCTGTGCAGAAGGGACAAAATCAATGCACCCTCGCTTGCTCCAGCCAGCTGTCCTCACAGCCTTTCCCATAGAGCCCACAGACATCACGCACAGCGTTCGGTGCCTCTGGAAGCAGCTGCAGATGGCTTCAGAGCTGCATGCCGACGTAGCTCAGCCAGTTACACCTGGGCCTGCATCCCCTCCGCACTCAAGCCTCTGCCAGCAGCTCCAGTTGCAGACAGACTTCATCACTGGTGAATCACTGAGCTGTAAGCGCTCAGCCTATGGCAGCACCCCGTAGCAGCAAGTTCTTGGAGCACCTTGTTCTTATAGCAGGTGTTATTTCTATGCTTTCTTGGAAGAACAGGGATTGCAAATCGTAAGAAAAATGATACAAAAATACACACACAAGCTCACTAGGCTCATAAAATTGAGAAGTTTTTTCAGGATTTTTGCATTTTCAATTAAAATGGTATTTACCCGTGAGTCACTGTACATCTCAGTGTTATTCACATGGGTTCATGGCTAAGCTATCATATTTTGCCATTTCTATTGAGTCTCCTTTTGAAAACTGTCGACACGTTATCAGGCAGTGACTCCCAAAAGCCAAGTAACATCAATCTTCTTGCCTACCCATCTCCTTCCTTCCTGGCTGTTCTGTGCCTTCACTTGGGCTAGCTCTGGCAGGCAACGGGCAGAAGCTGCACACCTGCATATGCAAGTGGTTACGTTTATGTCAGCAATTCAGTTTTCCTAACAGTGATTGGCAGCCACTGCTTTTCCATTGCTAGAGATTAGGCATGGAAGGTGACACGAGGCATTTCTGCACCCATCACACAGACACACAAGTGTAGTTCTCTGCCGCAAGGATCAGGACTAACGTATTTAAAGGATAAGCCTAATAAGCTTTGGAGACTCTCTGTGTTATGGCGTCTCTGGAACATGCTTATTTTTGCAATGCTGGGAAGTGCTGTAGCAATTACAGAGAGAGGCTGGTACGCAAACTAGTGAACCACAGATTTCTGTTCATGCTAAATTGTAATATTTGTCTAAAATATTTAACAGGAACAAAGTAACATTGGTATTTTGCAACTGGATTCAGTAAAAGCAATGGCAGCTAATTAGTTCCCGTCACCAGAGGGCATTGGAGGACAAGCTGATTTTCAGAACGCAGAGGTCCTATTCCTGCAGCTCAACCAGTGAACGTTAACAAAGCCAGTGGAGCTGAGGCTGCACTCTTGCTAGTAACAAACCAGCAACCCTGGCACAAGCACTGAGATGAGGCCCTGGGTTCGCCCCGAGCAGAGCTGCAGGCTAGGGGCCATCTCCTTGCTGGTTCCCCCACTGGTGTGCACTCATCTGGGGGTAACTTCATCACTAATTAGGAATGTGACTCAGCAGTGCTTCAGCTCACCGTGCAGCCAAGTTACAAGTGCAGTGGGGTTGCTCTCCGGATACTGAACCCTCACCAACAAAGAAGTGCCAACACTTGGCAATCGGCAACTTGGATCCCCGCACACAGAGCAATGGGTTATTTCAGGAGACAGAAGGAAGGGAGGGAGGTGTGGAAAAGGCTGTGTGAGGCAAACCTGAGCTACCAGCCCATGAGTCCCCTATCCAGGCTGGCTATCCTGCAGTGCATTTTTAGCAGCATACACGGAGGCTGTGAGTCCCTTCTAGGCTCACGCAGTTCCCTTATGCTTCCTAATCTGATTCAGGAAATTCATTTCTATGCTAAACACAGGCCCAGAGATTTACAGCAGGAGAGGATTTTCTTAGACTGCCTCACTTGACTGAAGGGTACCTCCTCTTCAGATTAGCAAGGGAATAAAACCCATCTGAGCCTGGAAACAGCATGAAAAAGTATTCACCTTGGTGCCAAAATAGCAAACACATTTCAGTTCCCAGAAAGAGATACTGCCCATTAAAATCAAACAATGAGGCTTTCTCTGCACTGTGAACACTCCTCTTTCAAATGAGAGGCCGCAGACCAAGTGGCTCTGTTCTGCTGCACCACAAAATAGCAGTACTCGTTTATTAGCCATGCTTGTTAATAACCTATGATGGTGGCAAATTTGTGTTCCTTAAAGACAGCGCTTCCAAGCTGTCCCTACAGTTTGCAACAAAGGGGTTCTGACAGGAGATAATGACTTGAGTTGACACAAAGAAGTGTCAAAACAAAGCGCATCCCATTCTCCCTCCTGCACAAATTGCCTTATTCTTCCCAAAGCTTATAAGCTGGAACGGCACGATTTCAAAAGATTACTACTTCCTTACGTTTTTGGCTTACAAGCAATAGAGCAGACTCCAACTGCACAAAGCAGGGATTAAACAAAGCCACACACTTGAAGAGAGACCTGTTTTTCACACTGATCTGAGCACTCTCACTAGTGTTTTTTGGCCAGAACAAAATTAATTCAAGAAAGATCAATTTTCAATTTTATTCGAGACTTGATCTTTGCATTTTAAACCTTCCAAGGAGATGTAACATTTCAGTTTCAAAATACAGAAATGCTTGGGATGTTCACCTTTCCTCCACTTAAAAAGTTAACTTCCTTCAGCTCCCTTTGAAGAAAAGTGAGGCTGAAAGTGCTAGGTAAAAGCAGAACAAATTTCTGAAAACAATACTAAATTAGCAATTGCCAAAAATGAAATCCTGATTGACAAATAAAAGAACAATACAGACTCCAGGAAAATAAGAAGGAATGAATTTCCAAAGTCACCTCGAGTGCTTTTGTTTGCTTACAAACTAGCATAAATCATGAACGACACCGGGACAATACAACGTGAAGTATATGAGTATTTTATGAGAGAACACTGCTTACGTATGGTAACCACACACGGTAACGCACACGTAGCTCTGACCAGTAGGAACACTAAGCACGTGATGATTAGCATATTGGAAATGTTACTTCTCAACCTGCAACTCCAAACTGTGGTGCATAGAGCAATAAATTAAGCGGTAGGGGAATGCCTATTTATTTTTCCCAGAGCTTTTTCTTTTAGACTAACTGAGAATCCCTAGAGGAACAGCACCAGTCAGAGAAAACAGACCTGAACTCGACACTCGGTCCTCCTCTGGGGCGGTGGCTTCACCAAAGGACGAGGACCTGCATCCTCTCATCTCTTTGCTCCGTTCTCATTTTGAGATGCAGGAGAGGGAAAAGAACAGCCTTGCAGAGCAGGTGCTGCAATTCCAATATTTTCCTCACGAGCGGCATGGAAACCCTCTGTGCACTTATCCCCTTTCTACGGGCGCTTCAGTAATTCGTGGAAGCAGAAAACCAGCCTTGTGTGATGGATCAGAAATAGCAGCTAATGCATTTGTGTGCAGCTCCCACTCGTCCTCATCGGAAACACCATTTTCTTCTGACAAGTGGGACAGACAGGATTGTAGCAGGAGAACATTGTCAGACAGGCTAAGTGCTACAGGCTACATGTCTGTCTGGTGACAAATTTTGAGATTGGAACTAAATTTGGGATTAACAGAGACTTCAATTTCTTTCTTGCTAGGTCCTTCCTGTAAAACATACTGACAAGTAAAGCTTTGTCACCCTGAAGCTGTCATGGTGCCCGCGTCAGGGGCAAGGACCTCACTGTGAAAAGCACCAGTAAGCAAAGGAGAGCAAGGACAAAAGCTGTTTGTGCATGCTATTGATTTCACAAGGTGTAAAGCAAAGAAGAAGCAAGCCTCTGAAATGCAGGGAAGTGAACTGTGTAACGCTGCTTAGGAACAGGCAGAAATGGGACATGTTATATTTGATAGATACAGCCCATCCAGTGTGGCTTCCCAGGAGTATCCCCCTCCTCCTCGGGAAAATAACTAATAGATTTTAGGAGCTGAGAGGGCTTTTTCTATCAGAGGGTTGTGAGAGTGCCATGGAATAGAGTAAAATATGATTGTCATGTGCAGCTGGGAGAAGTGCTCCACTCTCATGTCAGAGGCCCACGATCTGAATGGAAGATATTTATAGCTCTGGCTCTGAAGAAGATGAAAGTAGTTCTGATGCTGAAAAAAGGGGGAAAAAAAGTGTTACCTAAAAATAAATGTCCCAAGTCAATGCCACCTATTTCTACATTCCTCGTTTCAGAGCTGGTTAGACGAACTATATTGAGAAGCATTTGGATTATTCAAAGATTATTAAGGCAATTCTGGAGCTGGGATGCTTTTTATTTTCAAAATCTGTTAGTTTAGCAGCGGTTACCTGCACGCTGCCATACTGTCTCTCCTGAGCTGAGAAAGGCAATTCAGGCAGCACAGGGCTATCAGCTGATCCAGGCGGTGACCAGGGCGAGGTGTCCAATGAAAGTACTGCTAATTGCACTCCCACGTTACATGGTTTATCTCCTGCTAGCCTCTGCATGAGCAAATAAACAAAAGTGGGCACGCAGCGTACCTCTGCTGCTATTCGCTGTATTTCAAGAAAGAAATGGCTGGCAGTGGGTCACTCCCACAGACCACTCCTGTCCTGCATTTCAGAGAACCTCCTCCTAAACCACCAATCTGCCTAGACTAAGAGAGTGGGATTCACAGGCTGTCTTCCTTCTCTGAGGAACAGTTGGGCAGTGCCATCCTCTTCTCTACTGATGCGATCCCATACAGGTGCACACTGCCTCTCCTCTCAGGTGTACCTCTCTGTTGCAGCACCGCAGTGGTGGGCCTTCATTTCTATAGAGGTCTTCATTTCAGGGACTTTCAAAGGCCTCTGTTTTAGGAAGCCATTTCAAAGAGGCCATCGTTAACAACCCCAGCTGTGGGAAAACTGAATTCAAAGATGGACTCACAGTCCTCCATCTCAGAGCCTTTAGGCTGGGTCTTTCATAACATCATCCTCAGCATGAGGGTGAACAGACGCAGATCAGGCAGTATACCTGAGTGCTGAGCTCAGAAACTGTATGGGCATCTGATTCCAAGCGATTAAAACACATGATCAGCAACCAAGCATACAACCTAAAATGGAAAGTGGCAAACTGTTGGGTTGGTACATCTGTCAGTACATATCGACTAAATAAAGGCAGCTCGATCAGCGGTAAAAAGAGCTGTGTGATGAAAAAAAGATGTATAACCCCATCCTTTTTTTTTTAAAAAAAAAAAAAAAAAAAAAAAAAAAAAAAAAAAAAAAAAAGCAATACTCTATGTTACAGCAGAGATGGCTTTTATGAACCTCAATGGTTTGGGCCTAGCAACGTGGATGTCTGTGCTGGGGCAGCTCCTGTGCTGCTCGTTGAGCCGGGTGCTACATGATAACTGCCTACTGAACAGAAGCACCTATCTTGTTTGTGCATCCAAAGGAGGCGATTTCCCAAAGTAAAGGAGAGCGTTCTACTGAGGAAATCAGAACGGCTGAAGGCACACGCCAGTAGTTCTGGCATATCCCAGCAGAGGGCAATGGCAGATATACATATGCATGTGTCGCCGCAGAGCACTGCTCCAACATAAAACAAAGTTCTCCCCTGCCTGCCAGATCTTTTCATGAGCGAGAAAGTCACTCAGTGCCAAGCAATGGAATCAAACCAATCTAGAATGAAGGCTCAGCAGAAGACCTGGCAGCAGGTAACTAGCTGGCAGCACGAACAAAGCCTTCCAGGTCAGTCCTGAGCTGCAAACAGTTATCGAGCAAGGAGAGGCTGAGGGAATACCTCTGCAGGATTTTCAGACTGAGATGAGAGGGGAAAAAAAGGAGGTCTGTTCACATCAGTAAGGCCCCGTCTTTCCTGGATTTCCTCTTTGCGCACAGAAATGTTTGCAATCTGGAAAACTTCATGTTAGCATCAGTGTCCTTTTGGAAGGGACAGAAAGTGGTGAGGAGCAGGGTTCGTTAGGTACACAAGTACCAAACAGCGATGGCCACAGCTGGCAGCGATACGCCCAACCCTCTCATACTGCACTGTGGTACTTTCGAGGAGAAAGCCTCAAATGTTTCAATTTATGGCTGAAAAATAGAGACCTCCAGAAGCAGCAGCCACTTTAGAAATGGCTGATCAGACTGTACGTCAGGTGCATGGTAGCACAGTGACCATCCGTTAATTACGCAGGCAAGCCACTGAAGTAGTAAGAATTTCAAACAAGGAAGGATGTGAAGAAATACTCCCCAGTCCGTTTGCAGCAGTAACCATCAGCACGAAGTCAGGGCCGACAGCAGGCAGCGTCGCCGTGGTGCTGCTCTGCGCTGCGCTTACCTCACCTCAGCAGCGCTGAGGAGAGATGGCTGGCAGAGTGAGGTGTTGCTAAGCAACGGGACATGGCATGGCGGCCCACTCCCTGCCAGGCCACCCTGATGGTCTCTGGCTTTGGAGGTAGTAAGGGCCAGAAGGGGCTGCCAGAGATGGCAGCTGCCCTGTGGATGCCTGTGATGCACGCTGCACGGACTGTGGGCAGGTGGCTCTGAGGGACTGAGTCACACCTGCCTGCGGGGATGCTGAGACCTGCCTCGCTCCCTGCAGGCACTGGGTAAGGCTGGACGTGAGCACAGCTCGTCATCCACCTCCAAAGCACAGCTGATTTCCACAAAGGTGAAATTAAACTTCCTTACGTGAGCACGGCTGAAAAGAATCCCAGGAGCTGAAGTTGTGCGCTAATTAAAATAGATCTTTCTCCACAGTAAAATAGCAAGTACAAAGTATTGTCACAGATCTACTAGGCGTTGTGAGGGAGACGAGAGATGCACAACCAACGTGTCCTCAAATCTCTTGCTGAAGCTCCTTTAATCCCCTGCATTCCACATATCAGAGCTATCACGCCGGCCTGGGGATCTGCTTCCAATTGGTCAATAGCAACAGGAAAGTCTTTAAACCTCCTTTTGATCCAGACATAAGTCACGTAAGATCTGCATCTCGCAGACCAGCCCTCAATTCTCCCAAGACTACCTGCTGTAATCCAGAGATACCGTACACAGAACCAGCAGGGCTGTGTGCTGCAGGAAGCGTTCTCACGTCTGGAAACACCGCTGACTCTCAGCTCCCATAACTTATTAATGAGTTATTATTATTCATTGTTGAAGTGCTGCCAATTTGTATTATACAGGCAGTCAGGCAAGATGATCGTATTGGGCCCCAGCAGCTTTAGTCTGTGAATGAGCCGCTGAACGTGCGCCACACTGATTTCCATAGGGTGCAGAATCTAGGAGAGCCGCTTCTAATCTTCAGGCATCATCGCATGTGCTGACAAAAGAAATGTGGCTTTGCGTAAGTCTCCCCTCAAATATCATGTGAATGTGAGCCCCGTAACGCCAGCCCGTCTCCAGGCTGGTAGCGCACAGCACACAGCAAGTATTGCACAAGGCAAGTCAAAGGAAAGAAGGTGAAATAGCTTCGTGTCACGCATTTCTTCCTCTACTGTCGAATGGAAGAGGCAGGCTGTGCCTCTTTTCAGGAGATGTACTGCTTGTTCTGGAAACTTTTGGGTTAGGAGGAACACGTCTGAGACATGGGAGGTGGGGAATGCAAGTACCCCCTGATCACCACATACACACAGCATTTACAGGCGTAGAGCAGATGTGCTTGTGCACCATTTTCCTGCAAGCCTTCTGACAGTCTCTCCCAAGCCATTGCAGTGCACTCGGAGCTGAGATCAGGTGAGGACATTTTAACGGGGGAAAAAAAGCGTCATTTTAACAAAAAACAACCCCACACCCTCCTCACACAAAGTTACTTTGCACGAACTAGACTCCTGTTCTTGCTGCTATTTTGAAAAAGCCTGGTATGATTACAGTGGGATGTATTGCATGATCGGCAAAGTTTATTTTCCATAACCATGTGTGAAATTATATCATGCTCTAAGCCAATCCAGAATTGCGTATGTTCTTGTGATATCCAAAGGAAAAAAAAGAAAAAAAAGTAATGATACCTACCCAAGGGCTTCAAAGAAATCCAAGAGGCCTGTGGGCACGCAAGAATTTATGTGCATATAACAACGCACATTAGCACTGATGGGACTTACAGCACATCAATCTTTTGTACACCCAGACGGGAACACCATGAACCAATTATTCCCTGACTTATATACAATATTGATGCAGGTGACAAAAGGCTGCAGAAGGTACAGCTTGGGGAAGAATCGGAACCTTTGGCTACTACTTTATTTAATCCTTTTAAATCTGCTCTGCCACAACCACCAAAAATAGTCTGATCTCATTGAACCGACATCCTTAGGAAGGGGTGGAAACTGAGCATCTCTTCTGCTGTTCAGTATAGCCTGTGCAAACCAGAGCACTCCGGGCAGTCAGGCTTTAAAATGGACCAATCGTCCCTTCTCTGAGGGCCCGTGCAAAGTATACATATGACAGTAGCATACAGGGGTTATGAACTAGTATTTAGGAGGGAGAAGTAGGAAAGTTTGAAGAAACAAAGATTTTTCTTTCCTCTTTCATCTGTTTCACAGTTCTGATAATTTTGAAGCCTGACTATGGCTCAGAGCCACACAGGCCAAGTTTTTTGTTATATATGGTTTTAGGGTACAGTAAATTAATTAACTACAGAGCTCGCTTACTGCTGCAGCAAAACTGCTTTTTGACTCGTGGGCCAGCCTCATGCATTGTAATAGAGCTGTATTTACCCTGATTTACCCTTCACATTTCAAGTGAAGTATGTGAGAGTTCAGATATGCTCTCCCTTCCAGGAGCCTCTCTATCCTTCAGAGCCTGCCTCCTAGAGGTGTTTAAATATAAAAGATGTTGCTCTGCCAGTCGAGACCGGCCTTTAAGAAGGTGCACCCCCCAGCTAGGACTGAATCCTGCCCTTCCCAAAGCTCTTTTCAGCTCTTTCAGAGACAAAAACCAAGCAGCTTTGTCAGTGTAAGTCCATTAAAAGAGCTTATTTGATCTGTCTGTTTTCATGCTCAAAATGCCTTTGGTCTCACTACCCCAACCATCTGCTCTCTTGTGACAGCAGCTCTGCCACCCTGCTGGGATCTGCCTTTGCTGCTGAGAAGTGGCAGCTTCTCTGCGGGGAGGAGAGCCAGCCTCCTTGGGAAGGTCTGCCAAGGGAAGCACAGGTCAGCAAGACACCAGGAGTGTGCCATAAATCCTGTGGCTACATGGATCTCCGGCTCCAATATTGAGCTGCCGTGTGAAACTTGCCACTCTCTTCCCTGCCCTGTGCCTCAGTATGCACTGCTCCGGATTGTATCGGTAACAGAGAACTATAAGTGATTTGCCCTGTAGAGCACAAAGGGAAAGTATGGCGTGGGAGTGAAATACTGATGGTAGTGAAATACCACCTAAGTCTGCTAAGGCACTACCAGTATCTCTGACCTCACATTATGTTTCACTGCTCAGAGCCTCTCTTCTCACTATTTGGCTTTGGACGGCTGGAGAAAACACATGCACTTACATCAGCAGAGATAAGCAAAATACGTATAAAATACAAACAAGTGGAGGAAATACGAAATCAAACTGCGTTTCTCAAGAGCTGAGAAATCCACCAAGGACAGGCTGCCATAATGTCCCAGCTTAACTGGAGAAACCTTTTAGTTGATCCTGGCATCAATTCATTTATTAGGACTTAGACACATCATAAAAGCTCTATGCATTTGAGGCGCTACTGTTCTTACACAATCAGAAATAAACCTAACCTAAAAGCCTTGTTTTGTGCATGATCTGATTTTCTATTACTGGGTTACACAGTAATCAGGAGGGATTGTAACTCTAGATCAAAATGTCTGTGGACTGCACGCAGCCAAAAGCAGTACAGATCTATAGGCAGCTGCGAACCTTTTGCTATCGGTGGAATGAGAATGCTGTTTTAAAAGTACCCTAGCTCAGCCATAATGGCCACGTAGGATAAGAACACTATGGGTTTAACCTCATACCCCAAACTGTATCGCTGCCTACCTTCTAGTCAAACTGTGGTGGAACTTCACACATCCGCTGTCATTTTGAAAGTCATATACGTGGAATGAGGTCAGAAAGAAAACACACCTCAGCCTCAGCTGGCCTAACAACGATCAGCTCTTACCGGCTTGACTTTTTAAGCTGATCTTTCAAACTTCTCAGTGACCAGCTCCGCACCTCAATTTTCCATCACTCCCCTGTATCGGCAGGGTGATGGGGCTTTAAACCCTTCTCAGCCAACCTTCAAAAACACAGAAAACCGTCTTGTCAAAAAGCCAACCCCAAACTGCAACAAGAACAGTAGTTAAAGTGCATAAATCGGCAATTAAGGGTTACTAAGTTCAAAGATCCAACTGCTGTTATTAAAGCATATTGTCTGTTCTAATCTTTAAAAAGAACAACGTGCTGAATTAACACACAAGAAATCAAATTTGGCACGGTAAGGTAAGTGATGTAAAGGCGCTGTTGCCTGAGCCATTGCAATTAGCCTGCTGGACTGAAGCCAGCGAAATACCCCCCTCAATGTCAGTCAGAAACAAAGCAGATGGGTGATCCTGGAGTCACAAGAAACACGACACTGGTTTTGTTCTGGTTCTGGGATCACAGAGGCTACAACAACACTGAGCTCCCTGATAGTTAAAGCTAGCTGACAAAAAAGCCCTGAGAGGATCTCTCCTAATCTTAGGCCTAGGCATAAACTATAGGAAATGTACAACAGATGGTAAAATGAGGAGCCGTTTTTTCTTTCTTTCACAGTTGTTTTAGCCTCTGAATTACCCCAAACAACTCCTTGCGGCATGCAAGCTATTTGAGGTTGAGAGGCTGTCACGTCATCTGTAAGAGCCTTAAGTTGCACGCGTTGGGCAAAACCCTGAAATCAAGTACGGGGCCAGGACAAAGCCAGTCCCCCTCCCCACCTGCTGCACCTGCTGCTTTAGAGCAGCACTACTAGTGATGGACACAGACCTCGCTGCGCCGGGCCCTGTGCAAACAGCGAACAAAAAGTCTTCACCCCCAAAGAGATTACAGCTTGGAGGCTAAGACATAAAAGAACAGCTGAATCCACAGGGGCAGGCAGGGCTGGTTTTGTTCTCTCTGTGTTTTCACACAGGCAAGAGGCAGGCAAAGCTGGCTGACTGCATTTGAACTTTTCACGAGCAAAAAACGGCTGTAATTTTGCACTCGTTTTAGAAAGTTAGACATTTTTCTTCCTAAGGCAGCCCTTTGTACGATACTGAAAAGCCCTGCAGTTCCCCCACCCATCGAGTTCCTTATTGCTCTCTGGAGCTCCCTGCCCCGCTCACACTCTGCACACACTGTGCACACACGCGGGAGCTGCTGGGAACATGGCTGGTGACTTAGCTCTGCTCGCTGCCGTGTCTCTGATTTCTGCCCTCCAGCAAGGTAATTCCCCTGGAGCTGCGGGGCTGGGGCTCGGGGAGGTTTCTTCCTGTTCTGCAGCACTGGAAATTATTTTATAATAAACTGGCTGCCCTGTAACTTTAACTTCTTGTGACTCCTCAGACTTCTACCGGAGGAGCATTGTTTGCCCACTGTGCAGCCCGGGAGGGAGTTGGCTCAGTGGGACAGGTTATTTTCCTTCTAGGAGAAACGCATTTCTTTTCAATTCTGTTTTGTTTGCTGACTTGCTGGAATGACACTATCGTGAGAGCTCGCAACTAGCTGTGAAGTTAACCAACAGCCACGCCATGTTTTGGTTTCGATTCTTATTTATGCAGCTATGCAACTGAAAACTTCAAAAAGGGAGAGTTATTTTGTCAGATCGAGTACATCAATGCTGGACCGAAAGCACTGCTTCCTGAAATAGACAGACACACGCTTCAGTATCTGGAAGGAAAGAGGAAAGTGAACCTTTATACCAGGCAGCAATAATAGATACTCTGCGGCATGTCCCCCTCATTGCATTTCTCTAAGATCTAAATATATGTACTTTATGCCTGCTGGCACGCCACGGGGAACCAAGGGGGCAGGCAGGCCTGTGACTTCCCTTTTGCTGTGCTTCTGTTTGTAACTGTGGGAGCATTTTTAGTGCTTGTAATGATTTACTTTGAGATATGCTGGTTCGTATAGTTGTGTTTGACACAGGAGTGTGAAGGGTTAAAGCCAAACCAAAACACATTAACCAGAAACCTCGTGCGTTTGGAAAACTCCACAAATTGTTCAGACATTGAAAGGGGAAGAGAAAATACATACGTTCTTACTTGCGATGGTTAATCCATATTAGTTAAACCCAGTTAAAATCAGCAGTGGGTCAGGATAACTCAAGCCCAAGCTGATCTGTTCACCTGATGTAAAACATCACAGCTCGGTTTACCCAGCACGTGCTGTAGCACAGGTGAACCAACACAGATGAACTGCTGTGAGTCCAGCTGAGCGCCGTGTTGCCTGACCTCGACGTGGTGGCTGAGGTACGGCTGCGGCAGCACTGCTGATGTGGGCCTGGGCTTGCAGGGCTAGGACTCGGCTATTCAGTTCATAAATAGTGTCAGCGAATACAGAAAGGGAAAAAATACATTGCTGAAACAGCGGTTTTGCAGTTTTTCTCCCCTTTCTCAAGAGTAAGACACTCTCGAAGGTGTGACCTGAACTTCTGTGGGGAAAAAAACAGTTTAGCTAGTATCCATCCGATAAAAAAAGCAAAAGAACAATGATTGCTTTAAAAAAAAAAAAAAAAAAAAAAAAAGTGTGTTAGAGACTCAACTGAGCTGATGGTTCTTAAAGAACCATGCAATCCACAAGCCCTTATTTTTGCTTACAGGTCGTTTTGCTCGGCTGGTGGGAAAATCAAGAATGAAGCACAAGGTCTTGCCCCCGGCTGTCACTGGAGCTCCAGAATTTGAAAGAACATTTCGTGCACAGTAAGTCCTGACACCATGGAGATGGTGGCAATGAATAACAATTCAATCCGGAAGAGAAGTGAAAACATTACCCTAAGATATTACATTTGTGATTGCCTCCTTTGCTCAGAAAAAAAATGAAAAAAGAATGGAGAGAATGCTTTTCAAATGGTGTGGCTATTATTTTAATGACAATGGGGCACGTTCAGCTCATTTAAAACAGTCCCCGTTCCAATTCTGATAAAGATGGGCCATCAGATCCCCCAAACCTCAGCAAAGGCTCAGAACTGGTTGGCTGCACCTTACAGAGTTCAGTGTGCTGGCATGAAAACAGATGATGTTGACAAAGACATTACAGTCCTAACCGTAAGAAATTCCATAGCGCTGCCTGTGCCTGGTTGCACTTTGTAAAGGCACTTGGCCTCAGCGGAGCAACCTGGACTGCCTACACGTGGCTCTGTGCCTCCTCCTGCAGCCCCAAGAATGCTGAGCCACAAAACGCTCGCTGAGCACAGACATAAGCAATCAACACCATATCTTTGTACTTGAACTCCTGCCTGCTCCTGCTGTACAGCCACCTTGAGTTAGGATATTGGTTAAGCACTTCCTTGTTGGTGGGATACGAAACCTCATCTAAGTTTAAATACAAGGAGACATTTGAAATTGTATGTATTTGTACTGAGATTACCAAGAAGGGAATGTTTAAGAGCACCTAACGCTGGCTTGAGCATGCTCCCACTGAATTCAAGAGCATTAACTTTGGTGGGAACAAAGCGAGGCCAAAGCTGATTCTCCTTAAAAAGTCTCTCTCACCTGTAGTCCTTTCCCTTTCCAGAATAACGTTATGTCAAATTTATCCCACAGACAAAACTGTGCAGAGTTTTACCCTACATTCCAGACTCTCCTCTGGATCGCAGGATTGTTTTGCAATCAAGGTAAGGAGTCCTTGCTATCTATTGGACTGCAAAGACGTAAAAATCAGCTTTATTGGGAGGTAGAATACTGCAGACATCCTTTTGCCTTCCCTTCATTGCGTTGTCTTACCCTAGCCTTCCTGAAGGAAGGCTCGATGGCACTGCAATTAAATGCCATGACAAAACAGTCACGGCATTTCACACAACCCCACAGGGTTTCACTTTTCTTGCAAACCATGGAGCCATGACAGCACTTTTCTCATTCACAGAAAATCCACTGAGGTGGATTTTCCAGGTGAATCATTCAGAAAAGCAGCTCCCAGATGTTTCCCACTAACAATTATGTGCACGTTACAGGGCAGTTCTCACAGAATATCAAACACAGCTATGGTCCCTTGTTCATTCTGGGACACGGCACTAAGCACTGAAGTGCAGTCAGCACTGGGCATCTCTAGCCACAGATGGTTACTGTCCCTCAGTATGCGGGCAGACTTGTGAAAATCTGTTGTGTTTCTCACATACCTACGCAGGCTGGCACTTTGGCACTTAAAAAAACAACAAAAAAACCACCAAAAAACAAAAAAACAAACATTTTATTTTGGGGCTCCCTTACAGACAGATTCCCATCTTCATTGCACTAAGATAAACCTGGAGCAGCTCCACTGCTGCTGGATGCGAGATGGTACACGTGCTCCTAAACAGATACTTGAGTCAAGGAAGATGCATGCTGTCATATATAAGAGGAGAACTACTTTAGCTCCAGTTTAAGTCACCTTTACACCAACTCCTGTAAACAGGCATGTTTACAGGAGTTAATCCAGTGCAGAGGAAAAGCTGTCCTCTCTAATATTTGTGTTGTTGGAAAGGACACCAAATTCACTGGCACTGCTTAGTGCTGGGCAACACAAATGGCTGCACAGCCTGCTCCGTCCATCAGAAGTACCTTCATGCTTTTCCCACAGGGAGATGGGAGAGCTGACATGCACTACAGCTTTCTCTCCTGTCCTTGGATAAAAGCCGCTATATAAATGCAAAGCAGGTTATTAACAACATAAATAAGATTCTCTTTCCAAAAACAAACATTCCCCTTGAACACAAACTGCCATAATGGTACCACGTGACAGCCGGGTCAAGCCGAAATGCTGCAGCCCAGTGCCCAGTTCCTGGGTCAGCCCCCAAATAACTAAAACGACTGTCAGCAACCGTCCTCACTTTTCCCATTACTTGTTTCTTAGAACTAGCCTCCTTGCTGGGCCTGCTGTACATGTACGCTCGCCACAAGTACTTCCACGGCTATGCGGAGTCTGCATCAAGAAGGTAAGGAGCTGCGTGCGGGTTACAGACCCCAGCTGTAGCCTGAGCTGGGCTGAGAGCCAAGGCCTGGCAGTGAGAAGTCGCTGCAATTGAGTGCAACGTGTATAGCTTGCCGGCAAGAGAGCTGAAGCAAAGGTCCTGGGGAAGGAGGGCTGGCTGTGACAGGGAAGCCTTGGGGTAAGGTGTGCACGTGCTGCAGGTGATGGGAGGAAAGGTTTGACGCCCACCTTACAGAGGCCTGCTTTGTGCTGGGCATGCGGGCAACCACACTCAGAGGGCCGAAGGCAGAAGCAGCTCTGCAGCTTCTTGTGAAGGAGGCTGCTCAGGCAGGGCACACACAGCACCAGCTGTCTGCTGCTTCATTTTTCCTCAGCTTATCAAGAACCTTTACCCATACAAAGTGCACTCACAGATGCAAATACATCTGTCCTTGTAGGCTGATAAACTTTGACCAAATAGATAAGAGGCACAGCTTCAGATAAGTGTATGTTAATGAATGTAAATGCATTGCATGTAGCGACATGAATCCTGCTACAACAAACACACCCATCAGCAAAACACCCCTCTGGTGTTCAGGCACACTCAAACACGCCACTTCTTGTTCTGCTGAAGCCACAGCACTACCTGCTCCTGACCCAGGGCTCCTACTAAGAGATGCAATGTCTCAAATGATACAGAGAGCACTGACCAGAAGACTGGCGACTATTAAGGAAGTCTAGGGAGCAGAGCCTTCAAAACAAATGAACAAGGCACTTTCATTCAACAAACAAAAACAAAAAAAAAAAGTAACAAATCTTTCCCATGCTTTACTTCAGCACTCACAGGCTCAAAAAATCGCCCTTGCCAGGACACCTAAGGATAGCAGCTTGCTTCATTATGAGACAGAGCCTTATCCCCTGGTGCACCCATCCAGCTGGCTCCAATGTATGTTTACCTGGCTAAACTCAGGACATCTTCATGCTCTCCTGAAACTGAGGAGGTCTTACACTCACCAGTTTTAAACCCTTGTTTTGCACACCCCGTATGGGGAGGCTGTATGTAGCAAGCCTCTAGGCACCAGTGAGGTTCTCAGGCTCCACAGCCACCTGCTGAACACCCGACCATTGAACTTCTGCAGGCATGGGCACAGTGGACTATAAACCAAAGTCCAGCAAGCTCCTCAGATCTCTCTCCAGTGCTTGCGCAATGGCCTGTCCTCACTCTCTCTGCTGCAGAAATCAATCCTGCAGCAACTCCCAGAATATGCCTACCTGACCAGAGTCCGCTCCAAGGCAGCTACGAACAAAGAAGAGTGCATGCTGTTACTGTGTGCCAGACACATCCTGTGCTTCAGGGTTGAAGAGCTCTCCAAGCGCTCCCTGAGATTTCCATTTTAAAGCCACAGAATGGCTTGGGTTGGGAGGGATCTCGAGGAACACGCGTGGGTCTGGCAAAGGTCAGGTCAGGACCCTGAACTCTGGGAGAGAAAAATTCAGGCTGCTTAAGGAATTGTTGGATGAGATCTCCTGGGAAGCTGTCCTTAGAGACAAAGGAGTGAAAGAAAGCTGGCCGCTCTTTGAAGATGCCTTTCTGAGAGCGCAAGAGCTCTCCATCCCCCAGAATGAGAAAGCAAGCAGGGGAGGAAGGAAGCCCACGTGGCTTGGCAGGGACCTGCTGTAAGAGGTTGTACCAGCTGTGGAAACAAGGGCATGTCACCTGGGGAAAATACAGGGATGCTGTCTGGACTTGCAGAGAGGGGACTAGGAAAGCCACGGTGCAGGTGAAACTGAAGCAGGTGAGAGATGTTAAAAACAGCAAGATAAGGATTCTATAGGTACGTTGGCCAGATCAGGCAGGCCAAAGAGAGCTTATCTCCTTTGGTAAATGAGAAAGGAGAACTGGCTATGACAGATACGGAGAAGGCTGACGTACTCAATGAGGTTTTTTTTTGCCTCGGCCTTCTCTGGCAGCCAGAATTCTTATTTCTGATGTCCCTGAAGCTCTCATCACTGGGCCTCTAGGTGGGAACTGGGGGAGTAAATCCCCCCCTGATGTAAGGGCAGAGCAAGTCTGAGTCTGCCTCATGAGACTGAATGCATACAAGTCTATGAAGCCAGATGACATGCATTCCAGGGTCCTGAAAGAGCTTGCTGATAGGACAGATAGATAGTGATGGGACAAGGGGGAATGGTTTTAAGCTCAAGGAGGGAAGGTTTAGATTGGATGTCAGGGGGAAGTTCTTCACAGGGAGTGGTGAGGTGCTGGAACAGCACCTCAGAGAGATGTGAATGCTCCATCCCTGGAGCTGTTCAAGACCAGGTTGGACAGAGCCCTGGGCAACCTGGTCTAGTACAGATCTAGAGGTTGGAGGCCCTGCCTGTGGCAGGGGAGTTGGAATTTGATGATCCTTGGGGTCCCTTCCATCCCAGGCCATTCCATGATTCTATGACCTCAAAGCCCACCCAGCTTCAACCCCCTTCCATGGGCAGGGCTGCCACCCCCAAATCAGGCTGCCCAAGACCTCATCCAATTCGGCCTTCATCATCTCCAGAGATGGGGCACACCCAGCTTCTGTGGGCAGCCTGTTTCAGCACCTCACCATCCCCAGATGCTAAATATACACTAGATGGAGTCTCATAAGGGCAGAGAAGAGAGGGAAATTCACTTCCCTTGATGTGCTGTCCATGCTTAATGACATTATTTTTGAAAAAAGTAATCTGATCCTCTTCCAGTATGAATGAGTGCCCTGATAGGTGAGTTTTAGGAATATATTGTTCCTTTTCGGTCCAGAAACACTGGACTCTCTCCAAGTCAAAGTAATAACCAAAACCAGACCTCCCAGCTCAGCAGAGAGTATCTGAGCAACACGCACTGCTGTAAGAAGCACGTCTACCTCTCTTAAGCCCTGAATTCATCTCTCTCACACTCTGAAGTTGCTGCAAAGTGCTCACATTTGCTCATGGCTTTACCTATAGGTGTTCACGTTGTGGAATCATAGAATGGCTTGAGTTGGAAGAGACCTCAAGATCATTATGTTCTAACTCAAAACTGCCACAGGGAGGTTTGCCAACCGCTAGATCAGGTACCAAATCAGATTGCCCAGGGCCCTGTTCAGTCTGGCCTTGAACACCTCCAGGGACGAGGCATCCACAAGTTCTCTGGGCAATAGCTCTCTGCTATTCCAGCAGTTCACCCTGTCTCAGTGAAAAAATTCCCCCGATACCTAATCTAAATCTTCCCTCCTTTAGTTTAAAACCATTCTCTGCTCAACTTGGCGTTGTCAGCAAACTTGCTGAGGGTGTACTCCATCCCAACATCTATGTCATTGATAAAGATGTTAAAGAGTACCGGCCCCAAGACGGATCCCTGAGGGACACAGCTCGTTACTGGCCTCCACCTGGACACAGAGCCATTGACCACAACCCTCAGTCTGCAGCCTTCCAACCATCTCCTTATCCACTAAATAGTTTACCCTTCAAATCCATCTCTCTCTGATTTAGAGATAAGGATGTGGTGGGGGACCACAATAAAGGCCTAGCATGTGTCCAGGTAGATTGCCTCGCTTGCCTTCCCTTTGTCCACTGATGTCTTCGCTCCATCACCGAAGGCCACCAGATTGGTCAGGCATGACCTTCCCTTGATGAAGTCATGTTGGCTGTCTTGGATCACTCATCTGTCATGTGCCTTAACATGACTTCCAGGAGGATCTGTTCCATGATCTTCCCTGGCACAGAGGTGAGGCTCACCAGCCCGTAGTTCCCAGGTTCTCCTTCCTCCCTGTCTAATAAATGGGAGTGACATTTCCCCTTTCCTACTGAGTGACACTGGGTCACTCCTGTGACTACTGGGAACTATGCCTGACAGCCATGCCTTTCCAAATATGATGGAGAGTGTCTTGGCAGCCATATCAGCCAGATCCCTTAGGATCCTAGGATGCATGTCGTCCAGTCCAACAACAGTTTTTGGGCCAGTTCAGCTTGGTTCCGTGACTAAGTGGGGCAGAGGGACCCATGCCTCAGGAGAGGGGGAGAGGGGGTAGGGAAAAGGTTGGGAGATGGGCCTAAGAACAAAACAGCAGCAGTGTACTAATGGAGAAAACTAATTTCGTAAATATGACAGCAGAATGCAAGATAACGCAATATAATAGAATATAATTGGAATTGAAGCTCATAGATCAAAATGAGAGAGCCTATGCTGAAGGCAAGATGGCAAGAGATCACACACTGCGGAGATGAGCAGTAAAAGAAGGAACAATCTTGTGACTTGCGAGCAGTTTTATCTTTCTCTCCAAATGAAAAATGGAAACAGAACAGCGAAGTTTTCTGGGATATGTAGTTCTTCCTCTCTTCTGAGAGCCATATACCCAGAAATATTGACAATTCACGGAACTGGATCATTAACTCTTTAACTCCAGGTGCACTACATGATGTTTTGATGTGGAATAACAATAACAAAAATCATAAAACCATAACACTAAGGACAGCCTCTGAGGAGATCTCATCAACAATTGCTTAACCAGCCCCAAGTTCACTATTTTGAAGTTCAGGGTCCTGACTCCGCACTTTGCCAGGCCCACATTGCTCAAGATCACAAATTCAACCAGAGTGCGGTCACTGCAGCCCAGGCTGCCTCTGATCTTCATGCTTTTAACAGTCTCCTCTGAACTGGTGAGCAACAACGCTTCGCTTCTGGTGGGCCTGTTCAATACCTGAACCAGAAAGTTATCATCAATGGACTTCAAGGGACTCCTGGATTGCTTGCAGCTCGCCATGTTGCTTTCCAAGCAGATATCTGGGTAGTTGGAATCCCCTATCAGGATGAGAGCTTGCGAGCATGACACTTCTTGCAGATGAAGCAAGAAGGCCTCGTCAACAATTTAGATGTCCTGTAGTAAACCCCAATCATCAGCTGTCCTTTAATGGTCCTGTCCCTAATCTTAACTCACAGGTTCTCAACCTGCTCCTGACTGTTTCTCAGGGGCAGCTCCCCAAAATCTATCCACTTTTTAACAAAGAGGGCAACTCCCCCGACGCCTCCTACTTTGCATATCCCTTCCTAAAAAACTTATAGCCCTCAGTGGCGGCATTCCAGTTACGTGAATCATCCCACCATGTTTCTGTGATAGCAATAAGATCATAGTTTTCCAAGTGCACCACAGTTTCCAGCTCCTCCTGCTCATTTCCCACACTGTGTGCATTGGTATAAAGGCACTTCAGCTGGGCTTTTGAATGCACTGACTTCCAAGGGGAGCCCACCCACAAACCTCTGGGACAAAACTGAGGTTCCCCCCCTCCACTGCTTCCTAAAGTGAGTGTTCCCTGGCTCTCTATCACTCAGCAGTACACCTCCTCTGCTAGGAGTTCTGTTTAAAGCCTGAGATGAGCCCCTTTGCGTCAGCTGCATCCCATCCCATGTCAACATTCCCAGTTTGTCAAAGATGCCTCCTTGGAATGAAGTAGTTCATATCAGAAAAAGTTCTCAACTTCACATAAGTATTAAGGAACACTGGGGGAAGTATGCTCCTCTAGAGAGGCTACTAGGAATCACTCTCTTCCCTAGCAAACGTCACATGAGGGAATGGTTCTACTGCCAAACACCCAAGGTATTGTTACAACAGGGATCCTTTCCGACTGTGCGTGGCTTCTCCTAACTGAGGTAGACAGGCAGTTGGTCTCACTGTAAACACACCGTGTACAGCTTGTAACAGCTTTTTTCTGTTTTCTACTTCTAGGTTAATGGGTTTTTATTTGAGTCTGATAGTTCTGGCTTGCTTGGCAATCCTGGGTGCAGCTGGGATTGTTAACAGCTTTATGGATGAATACCTGGGCTTCAACATTGGGAAGAAATTACCTAAAATGTTCTGAGGACTTTAAAACAAAATAAAACCCACAAGTAAGTAATGCAGAAGCTCTCCCTGGACACCAAAATGATGATAAGCTGCATGTGAATAAAGTGTCAGAATTTCCCATTACCATTCCACTGCAGCATTAAATGTATGCTTTTTCTGAGCTGTTTACACCTTCTCCTTTCCCTGTGTTCTTGAAAAGAAGTTACTAAGACAGAATGGTGCATCACATTGGCGTTTTCTATTTACACGATATCTGTCCTCCTATGCAGTATTGCAAACTCTAAACAAATCACAAAAAACCAAAAACCATTAATTCACTAAGTAACTCGGCTCCAACTGACACTGCAAGCAACAGCCTGTCTTACCCAGCATCCTCTGGCTTTGTCAATGCCTCTGAAGCCTTCCTTCACTCTTCTTCACTCCCAGCAGCAGCATAGAACTGCATAGAACTGCAGACCATGACTGACTGTTTTGGTAGCTCCTGATAATTTAAAGGGCTTTGGCAATGCTGGAGGCATTCATGCTAGAGCCAGCAGGCAGAAGCTTTCTCTGGTATGCCTGATGCACAGTTCGGCCCAAAATTCTGCACGTTTATAGTTCTGCTCAGTCAAGTCTATGTAATGAACACTTACCGTCTTCCTAGAAGTCCACTGGGGTTGGCAACCTGAGCACTAACTGAGCATTGGCTTGGGTTCATCATCACCTTTCACATAAAAAAGGGGGATACAGTGCACGTGCAGAAGTTTGCCCTTCCGAGTTGCTGTAACGTGATTTAAAGGCATACCTTAGTGGCTGCAGGTGGTGACAGGCGATGGGGTAGTTGAAACAATACAATGAAATGTGTACATAGGTGTAGGGCTTGAGGACAGTAGCAGCTGCTGAGGTCGCAGGACAGATCACGGTGGTGAGCAGGTAAGAGCTGACAAAGTTGTAGAAAAGGCAATTCTCTGGCACGTGGTTCCAGGGAAAAAGCCGAACAGAGACAACAGCCACAGAAACCACTGGGAATTCTTCCAAAACTTCCCTCTGACAGGCAAAAGGACAGCAAATCTACCTGCCAGTGATGCCTTGAGGCAGTCATGGGCAGCAAGAAAAAGAAGGTAGGTGTCTCCATCACACATCAGGCTTGAAACATGTAATAGAGGAGACCCAGAGGCTGCTAATAGTGTTCAGATAGGTCCTTGCCTCTGAAATTATTCTGCACTAAGCTCACCTGTTGAAATGCACTGGCATGCTCATGGATAGCTACCCATTCCCCATCTACACCAGGGGAAGGAAGAGGCAGCACAGGGACAGCTACATGTGCCAAAAAAGGTGGATGTGAGGCTGCAAAGTGCCATCTAGTAGCACAAGCTGTAATACTGTGGGATACACGTGGGCCTCAGCTGCTCAGAGCTGCATTTACAATAGCACCAGATTGACATGAGGAAAAGAGGGCAACTCACCTTTAGGTCTTGGACCAAGCCACACAGACAGCTCAAACAACAGGCTTTCTGCAAGCTGCACTAGCAGGGCCCAATGTGTTCTTCACTATGACTCCCCAGGGGGGTGGGAACAGGAGAGAGACGTGCCAAGCCTTGAAAGCTGCACAACATGCTTGTCTTACACAGGTCACGTAAATACAACAAGCTTATATGCACTTACCAAAGAGTTTCTGACCACAAAACCTCACAGTGGAGCAGCAGGTTGGGGAGCTGCTGTGAACATGCTTTTCCCTCCCTTCCCCAACTCATCTTTCTACCTCCTACATCCAACCCCACGTCTCTCTCATTCCCTTCCATCCCACCTCTCCAGAGTACAGCTGCAGCACTCCTACACCTTTCACCCCGTGTCCTCCCCAAAAACATTTCCTTCCTGCACACAGCAGTCATTGAAACTGAGAGATGCTGCCTCTCGTGGTGGCACAATGAAGGACCAGCTCACCTGTAGCAACCGCTCCAGTGCAGAGTACAAGCCTAGTCTCACAGCACCTGGAAATAATGAGAGCCTTCCTTGCTCTTATGAAAGGGGCAGAAGGGCCTCAGAGCAATAGCACACAGCTGGCTGTACAAGCAGCCCCCAGCAGCTCATTGCACTCACCTGTGCTTGCTGCCTGCCTGGAAACTCACGTCTGGAGCAGCGTCACAGGTTGCCACAGGAGCAGAGGGGTGAGAGGTGATCTCACAGACCAGCCTTGCATCTGACTCAGATAACCATCTTTTATTTGTTTGCTTGGTGTTTTTGTTTTTCTTTTTTTTCTTTTTTCTTTTTTTTTTCTTTAAAAGTGGTATGTTAACATCAGCTTTTTTCTACATTTTCAGAGCTCTGTACAGGTCTTAAAAGGAAATAAGCAATGCTTAATGTACAAAGTAAAAACAGAAAACTAGAAAAATCTGAATAAAATGGAGCAAGTTGCCATCAGGGATACAGTACAAATTAGTAATCAGACATCATCTGAAGTGCAATACCACTGCAGTAAGGATGAGTTAAGGAATGAAATAAAAATACTCTATTTTAAACAAACAGTATATATATATATTTTTATATGTATATATTTTACAGATAGTAGACCCAGTGATATCTGTAGAATTGTAAAAACATATTTACAAATAACTTTTTTTTTTTTTTTTTTTAATATTACATATACATCAGCACCATAGTAAGGAGGAAAAAAAAAAAAAAAACCAAAAAACCTCAAATCTATTAAAATCTACGTCTAGTACTTGGTCCCAGTACGGAGTATTTGGAGGAAGCTTTGCAAAGACAACAGCTCGGCGCTGGCCACCGTCCATGCCCCAGAGCTGCTCTTCCCAGTGGCCAGCCTGTGCCCCCACGCTGCTCCCTCGCCCCTGTCCCTCAGGGTGCTGTCACCGTGGGCCATCCCTTCCCTCAGGCTCGCCTCAACGAGAGCCATCGGCCCACGGCGTGGCTGTGGGCTGAGAACTTTGGCTGGTGCTCTCGCTCGTTGCATTGGGCCTGACCCAGCTCCTGCTGCAGCAGAGGACAGGCAAACCTCTGCCATCTTCGGCAACGACCGGAATGGGACCTCGTGCTGTGCTTCAGAATGGGGTAAGCACGACCTACCCCAATGGGCAGCTCTCAGCTGAGGAGGTGGCAGGTTTTGGAGGGCAGCTCTCCTTGGCTCGGGCCCCAGCTGCATCAGGCAATCAGAATGGCCAGCATCTCTGCGGAAGACGTATCACCCCCTCACTGCAGTGCTCTCGGCACCAGTCCACACAGTGGAGATACACAGTGGAGACAGTGATACATTACTGTTACCTAAAAGCATATTTGGGCAGACTCAATGTTTTTAACGCCTAAATCCGCTATTTTAGCCATTCATTCATGCTCTTTACTGTAGTCCTTCCTTGACTCCCATTTTTTAAATACTGCAGTGAATGTTATTCCAGCAAACAAAGGAGGGTTAGACCACCACTTGCTTAAAACAGAAGACCAGGTGGCACTAAATGTCAGGTTGAGAGCCCAGACACGCCAACCTGCTAAGCCTGCATTTTGCAATATGAGAGGAGGAACTCGTCCCTGCTTGCCAGACCCTCCCTGCACATCTCCTTTCTGTCCTCTCCTCCCCTTCCTGCCCCTTTGTGAAGAAAAGCGCAGTGAGTTTACTTTGTTTTACACTGACAGATGGGAGGGGGATGTATGAAAATATACCGGGGAGGGAGGAGAGACAGGGACTTCCTCAGGACTTTTGCTGGTGTCTCCTGGTGCCTTGAAGCCCTTTAGCATCTCTCTCAGCTCTGTTCTGCAACCCGGGCACACAAAGTGCTCTGACAGGGAAGCACCACTGCAAGTCCCTTGGGGACTAAATAGCTCCTTACACAACCCACTCACTAAAGCCATCTCCAGCAGCGGTCCTGTAATCCTCACTGCACAACCACACTCATGTCCTCTTACACTCCTATTGGATTTTTAGCACTCTGCAGTGAAAATGGTGACCTCTCTGTGACTGTTTAGGTTTGTCACACGTATGCCCCTCGCAGCAGCCCAGAGCCCGGCCATGGTTTGCTGAGGCCTGCTGACACCAAGGCTGGTCGTGCGTGCTCACCTGTGGGCTTCTTTGGGCTTCCATCTGCTACCCTGACAGTCGCGGCCTTCGCAGTTACATGAGGTGGGATGCACCGGGGCTACCCCATACTGCTGTGCAAGGAAACCTCATTTCAGCGGAGAAAGACCATCTTTTCCCTTCCAAAGGCATCAGCTGGCTTTTCCAGTTTCCCCATCCTGCCCCACACCCATGCAGCAGGTGCTGCCACGCAGTGGAGACTGCCTGTGGAAGTCTTGTGATACCGATGTTCTCAGCATCACCCGAACCTTCCCAAGTTGGCTACAGATCAGCTCGATTTGCACGATTAAAAACAAAAGAAAACAAACAAAAGAACCCAAACCAATTCAAACAAAAAACCCCAACAATCCGAGGATGGGGAGCACATCCAACCCTCTCTTTGATTTTTTCAAACATTAACAACCCAAACTCCAGACTATACAAGCCCATTCACTGGGGGTTTCCGAACAACTCATCGAGTTCTTGTATCCACTCGTCCCCTGGTCCGCTCTTAACGATGGAGTCCACGAGGTCTGCGCCCTCTGCTAAACTGGAGAATGAGCCCCCAGCTCCTTCGTTACTGTAGCTGTAAGATATGTCCTGAGTGGGATTCCTCTCATAGGCCTGGCCTTGGCTGCTCGGAGCAAAGCTACCTGGCATCTGCTGCGCAGAAGGCTGGCTAAAACCAGACATGGTGGGGACCCCCTGGCTTATTGCAGGCATCACCATCGGCCTGGCCTGGCTGGTTCCCTGCTGCCCGGGCAGCGGCTGCAGCAGCTGTCTCCCCATTGCCGGGTTCAGGGCTCTCACCGTTCCGCTCGTGTCCACAACTGTCTGGTTAAGTCCCTGTGGGAAATGCTGCTTGGGCAGCCGAGGCTGCCCAGACTGCATCGGGTACGTTGTGCCATTATTGAAAGGCCCAATTTCGCCGCTAGTCCTTCCGGGTATACCTTGCAAGCCTCGCTGCTGCCAGTTCTGCGTTCCCTGAGGGACAGTCCCCATCAGGTTCTGAAGCCGTGGTGCTTGTGGCCTGGGTAAGACCTGGCCCACAGCTCCTTTCATCTGCTGTTGATGCTGGGGAAGAGCAGAGTTTACCAGCATGTTCTGACCAAAACTGCTGACCATTCCCACCACTTGTCCAGAGGCGGTCTGCCTCGTTCCCTGGCCTGCGTTATGCGCCATGTTCATGCTGCTTTGGTTTGGGTGCTGCAACATTTGGCTCATCCCTGTGCTCATACTGTACATTCCCGGCTGGCTGGAGGAAGCGTTGCTGTAAGGAGCCATGCCCAGGTCTGACTGGCCCACCGTGGTGGGCAGCGTGCTCGGGTTCTGGGAGGGACCCATTGCCATCATGCTCGCGTTCTGGGCCATCATTCGGGACGTCCTCATGCTCTGGAGCGCTGCTTGGTTTCTTGCAGCCGCTATATCCTGGGGAGAACCTATGCCAGAAAGGGAGGAAGGTGAGAAAAAAAACACGATCCTGTAAATCTTACACAAATCAACACGTCTGTGCTTAAGGGAGAATCTGTAGGAGCCTCCTGCACGACAGTGGGATTTCAGTTTGCTGTGCTTTTCCAGTGAATAAATTACTGTTTCACATGAAGGCTAGCAGAGAACTAGAAGGTTACCTGTCCTTGGGAGACGTACTTGCAGCCTAACGTTAGCCGCATCTCAGAGGCAATGCATTCTGTGCACTGCTGTGACTGCAGCCTTGGCACTGCCCTGCCAAATCCCCACTTCTCAGAGCTGAGAGGCAGCACAGCTGAGCGCTACCCCAACCAGGAATCGCTGATGGAGTTACGTATTTAATTTGTGAAGTGGGACACCGCTCCGCAGAGCGCTGTCGATACAGGCCAGCAGCTTAATTTCCCATCAGGCCTGAAGCAAGGCTGGCAAGGTGAAAAGGCCAACGGTTTACTCACTAAGTAATTTTCAATTATGACAGCTTGGGGATTTGTACCCAAAGGGATTTGTGGCTTTGGATTTTCGAAGAATTGTGGCAGTGTGATTCCTTCCACGTGTGACATGCCATTACAGCCATGGTTACTTCCCTGCTAATGAGCTGCTCATGCTGCACAGCCACTGGGGCCGCAGGGCTAACGCAGGCCTGTCTTTCCGTTACTTTGCTGTGGCCAACAAGTAGTTATTTCTGCACTGACCTAGGAGAAAAAGTCTTCTTTCAAAAGTAAAAGCATTTTTTGGTTTGCGTGCAATTTTCCACAGGCCCGGGGATGACGTATGCCCCGCTCTGTGCAATAGTTAGTCCCTCAGACTTCTGAAAGCTGCACAGCACCGTGATCAGAAGTACTTAATCTTCTTCAGATACACCTGGTTCAGCTTCTACCAAGCAAATGAGAATGCTTCCACTGGCCTTCAATCGAAGCAAAAAGCTGAACTTGAGTTATCTGTTTGAAGCTCCCTTTTAAATATCTCCATTGTCTTTCAAAAGTAAGCCTTGAAAATGGAAATGTCAGACTCAGAAGACCAATCAATTTTTTAATAGCTCAGGAGGCATAAATGAATGGATTTTCTTTACCATTGTTACTGATTAAGTCTATGGAAAGAAGAAAAATTGTTTTTTTGTGAACATTTAAAGCAAGGAAAGTGTATTAGTGAATCAATATGATAAGCACATTTTAGTCCACCTTAGGCCGGTGATGGGAAAGCAGAAAATCCTAACCTTGTTAAATTCCACACTGTGGCACAGAACTGGACCGTGCTCACGTCCCTTTGAGGGGTGGGGGAGCTATTGATTTTTGGGAAGCCAATACGCTCCTGTATTTACTATCTTTATTTAAAAACAATTACCGGAGCTCTGATTGTGCCACGGGTTCGTTGTGGTTTTGAGTCAATACCATACTGAACTAAATAGAATCCTCAGCAGGCAGAGCTCCGAGAGCAAGACGCTCACAATTACTCCAGCTCAAATATCACTAAATGCGAGAAAAAACGTTGCTGTAAGAGTCATAAATTGTACAACAAAACCAGGATGCTCTTAAATCAGCCCCTACCTTGTTGTCTCTCGGCGGCAGACAACGTACCTAAATGTCTGTGGAGACCAGAGAATGGTAGGCCCTGCTGTTTATGTTGGCCAGATTCCCATGAGAAATGGCTATGAATAACTGAAGTGTTCTCCTATAGTGACACACACGATGCAGCGGATGGCTACATCTCATTTTCCCTGCAGCAGGACAAGCTTCGGGAGGATGCTTTTAGCTGAGCTCTCCAACATATACATAAACGGAGCATCCTGTAGCATGAAGAGAGACCATCTGGATCTTACTTGCAGAGGGCAAACGTACCAGCAGCTTTTACTTCATCTATGCTACCAATTAAACTGCTTTTTTTAATGACTGGCACTAGGGACCCCTTGAGGTTTTTTTTTAAATGTAGGTCATCTCCTTCCTCCGCGGTTGCAAGATACCACTTCTTACAGCCATTCCAGCCATTGCTGATGAGGACAGGTGCTGCTAAAAACCTGTAGTGCACCTCTCACCATCTGCGAACTGCAAACAGCAGCTGCAAACTTCCAAAGGAGTCAGCAGAACTGCGCGGCTCACTCCCTGCCTCTGGGAGCTGCTGTGCCTGGCGGGAGAGGCAGGGCTTCAGGCAAGAAGCAGTTAAAGGGGAGATGGAGCAGGTTTGAAGATTTTGGGCCACCTTCTGGTCTCCATCCCACATAACCCACTGCACTGGATTAGAGTATTGTGACTAAACAGAAAAAAAATGGTGCAATATTTATATTTAAATTGGCTCATTTATGAAAATGAATTCCTCGCTCTGTCACATTAGCCTAAACTCTCTTTTGCATTTCTTTTAAATTATACATATGAAGGCAAGGTTTCAAAAAAGCATTGACACGGAAAAGATTTTACATATGCTTCTCAAATAATGTGTGACAGTGCACACATACATTTTGATTTTGCAAACAAGTTATCGGGAAAGAATTCACTTCGTATAGAATTAATGCTGCCAAAATCAAGAATTGGAAGGCAATTAGAAAGAGCCACACTGCTGTCTGTCAGCAGAAGCTTTGGCTGTCTGCTCGCTTCCTGAGTACCAGAACCGCAGTGTGCTCGCCTGCCTTGTTTCTGTTGCAGTTATGTGACACTATCATGGATACGCAGCACAAGGACATGCTGGTTCTATGTATATTCAGAATCCGTGGCTAGTGAAGGCATTCAGCTGATGAACTGCACTAAAAAAGCTCAGAATTAACCTTTTTCCTAAACCAAAACGAGTACCCTCACATTCCCCAATTATTTGTGAGCACACCGAAATAATCCTTGTTTTGTGAGCTCATTACAGAAATCCCCATTTCCATCTCAGATATTTCACTATATTTCTCACACCTGACACTTATCAGACACTACTGTTGGTCCTTCTCCAGATGAAGATGACCTCTGTGAAATTCCCTGCTCATCAAATTAAACAAAGTAGGACATGAAGAAGAGTAAAACCAGGATACAGCAAGGGATGCTGGCTGAAAAAAAAACGATGAGAGCGAAGGCAAACATGATGAATCCACTGAACCCAGGAATCAAGCAGGCAAAACACAGGTCAAATACAAAATGCAGCTTTTGCTGAGTGGAACAGAAAGGAAATTAGAAACATGACCAAACATTCCAAGCTGGGCATTCCCCTTTAGTGAAATCTGTGGTACGTGCAAGTATACAACAGCCCACCTTCCTATTCTGCCACACTGCTTAGCTCCTTGCGTTCACAAGATGCACAGATTTTCATATGCCTGCTCCAGAGGCGTATTTTGTCTCCACAACAGGAAAAAGAATGTGACTTTTACCTTGGAACTGATTGACCTGTTGCACTGGATATGGGCTCCGCTGTTGCTGCAGATGCTGCCGAGGCAAATGTGACTGCTGCTGCAACTGCTGAAAATGAATGAGGGAAAGAAAGCAGAAGTGAAAGAGATGATTAATTAATTAGTGAGCTGGAAAGAGGCTGGTGACAAAAGTGCTGCAGCAGAACCGCAGTATTCCTTATCTAGCAAGCCGTTCTGGAGAGACAAGTAGAGACATTTGAAGAATCCTCCTGAGAGTACTTGGGCTACTCAACACACAGACTCCTTCTGGTTCAAAAAGGAATAAGCACTGAGGCTAACATCATCTCTCCTTACTTACAAGCACTTCATCTTGACCTCTAAACAGCAAACTGAACTGTCCTCGGGCTGAATGGGAAGGGAGGGATCTGAGATACCTCTTCTCACCCAGCTCTGAGCGCTGCTGTATCCGCACACCCTTTCCTTCCCCCAGCCCTGACGAGACCTAAATATATACAGGAATATATATATAATAATATATACGTATATAAATGTACATATTCAATAATATATATAATTAATATATAGATATTCCTATACGTACAGTCCTTGTGCAAGACTGCAGCCCACCTCTGCACATCCAAAACTCTCAGCTGCAAGGGACAATGCCTCCTAATCTGAGCACTGTGTCCCAAGACCATTGCCTAGCCAGACCAGAAACAGCTACTAAGGCACATTTCCTCTTCCTCATGCTATCTGGCGAGCTGGCAATTGCAGAATGCCCCCGTCCCTTAGTCCAGCCCATGCTGGTCCTCTGTGCTTTTTTTTTCCTGTGAATACTCAGGCATCTAAAACAGAATCAAGGGTTGATTAGAAAAACAGGGAGCATGTCTATCAGAGCTTTCAAGGCTCTGGGTATACTTGACTGAGCAGTTACTACAGTGACACTTCTTGTGGCTTCATCTGCACCTGTACGGATGCTTTGACCCAAACCAGGGCTGAGGAACAAAGGAAAGAGAATGACAAAGACAGAAAGGAAGCAAATACTAATCCTAATGTTTATAAATACACATTACATGTGATAAAAAAGATTAAGGGAACTTTATTAGGCACAAAGCACTCAAAAGCTAGGAGCTTACAGGCTGCGCCTTTTAGTCTTGCCTTCAGCATCCAAGTCAGTGACTGGCTCTTGGGTTTACACAAGTGAATTGGCCTGGTCCATGCAGAGGGAATATTACTGTATCACTGCTCTGTACTTGTTCCCTCTGAACCCATTCATGCATCTTCAAAGGATCACAGAATCATAGAATGGTTTGGGTTGGAAGGGCCCTTTAAGATCATCTAGTTCCAATCCCCCTGCTATAGGCAGGGACACCTCCTTCTAGACCAGGTTGCTTATAGCCTCATTCAGCCTGGTCCTGAACACCTCCAGGGAGGGGGCATCCACAACCTCACTGGGCAACCTGTTCCAGTGTCTCACCAGTCTAAAAGAAAGACTTTCTTCCTAGTGTCTAGTCTAAATTTACCCTTTTCCATCAGTAACCAGCACTACTTCTATGGTTATACAGCATGCACAAGTTCTAACTCAAAGTGGCACCCAGGTCTTAAACTGTATTTCCCCTACCAAGAGAGATACTGTTGAGCTTAGACTGACCTATCAGAACATTTTCTAGGTGAAGTAGGGGTTTAACTGCAAGTTTAACTGAGATGTGAGCTTGCAGTAACTGGACAGTGTGACTTTCTGCTGGCTTTTCTGCTGGGTTTCCTTTAAATTGCATCTGAATTTAACACGCATAAGACACGACCATCTAGAGCAGGTAACGTAATGTCTGTACTGCACAAGTGTAGAGCTCTGGGAATTGGTGTCAGGCTCAAATGTCACAGCTTCACACTGCCACTGCTGGGGTTGTGCTCACTGCTCCCCCACTTCAGCCCGCAGTTCCCAACCTCTCCCTGAGGCTAGCATGACTGCTTGCACTGTCTGTGTGATAAAACAGAGTAAAGAACTGATCCGGGAGATCAGAGAGAGAAAATTGCTGAAGGTGAAAGGAAGGGCTGTGCTGCACTGTCTGTAGTACTCGCCATCTCACACCAGCTGCAGAACCTGAGACAAACAGACACCGTACCTGCTCTGCTAGGATCTGCTGCTGTTGCTGCCTCTGCTCTCTTAGGAACTGCTGCTTCTGCTGCTCTATCACGTGCAGCTGGGCTCTCTGCTCGATCAGCATCTGCTTCATGATGGCCGCTTGTGGCTGGTTGCCCAGGAAAGGCCCTCCCGAGCTCGTGCCTGTGACCACGCTGCTGGCTCCTGGTGGGACAGAGGGCTGCATAGGTGCTGTGCTCCGGGACAGTCCCACCTGGTGCTGCTCCTGTGTGGAGAGAGGGAGAAGGGCTTGTTACTGAGGGTGCTCTGTGTGTAGGGAAGCTATGGCTCATTAACACTGAACGCTGAGTCTGTAGGCAACAGCTGGAGCTTGGAGAAAGTGGGAAAACTGGGCAAATGCTGGTGGCTTGTGGCCTCAATGTCTGCTGCAGGGACGTGGGCAGGTTTCTCGAACCAGAACCTGGAGTTCCAGGCCCCCTCTGATAAGGCAGGAGCACTTCATGACTCACCAGTAAGAAGAAAAGAAAACGAGGTTGAGGTTTATTTGCGCTCAAGACAAGCAACCTCTGAGCAATGGACTCAGGAGCCAGGGTTTGAGGCACACTGTGAGCCAGCAGCCCTCATTTCCATTGGATTGCCCCAGAATCTCAGGATTTAACCACATCACATGTTTATCCGAGATTCCATCCCACTAGGACAAAGAGCTTGTAGCTGGAAGGATGCGGGACACGCGATGCCACAGAAACCTATTCCTAAGATCACCCTGCTGTCCCCCGCCTTTGCGCGCAGGATCTTCCCGCAGACCCCATCTCCTCCGCACCTCCCCGCGGTGCTGCCGGGAGCGGCGAGTTGCCAGCAGGGGCCGCTGCCCGCCCGCTGCCACGGCTCGGCTCAGCTCGGCACGGCTGAGCACCGAGTGCTGAGGCCAGGCCAGGAGCGCTGCAATGGCCCGCGCTCCGGTACCCAGGAGCTGCGAGCTGCCAGCAGCAGAGGTGGAGGGTTCCTCCTCTACGTAATGCCGTAGCGTGGGGCGAGCTCACTGGCAGGGAAAAGCAAACTAATCTGAAGCCAAGAAACAAGAAGAAATACAATTTGTCCGCATCTCCACACTGATAGTCCCTGAAGGGCTCACTGCTGAAAGGCAGCTTCCCAGGGCTGAGCTTCTGTCTCTGTTGAACTCATGCCCTGGTTTGAAAATTTCCCCTGCTACTCCCTGCTCCCTTCTCACACAGCACCTCACCGCCTGGTCCAACATCTCCTAGCTCAGGGACACGAGGTGAGGGCTCCATCCTGCCCTCCCTTCCCTCCCCCTGCCCCAATGAAGTCATCAAGCTGAAGATTGCATAACTGATGCACAGAGCTATCTTGTGTTACACTGGGAGATGGGCCAACCGCTTCCATTTATAGACAACAGCAATGCCACGCTGCCAAAGAACCTTTGCTGCAGCTACAACAAGGGAAAGGGGGAAAGGAAAACCAGGAGCCAGGAGGCTCGCCGTGCAGTGACATCAGCAGGAGCTGCCCCGAGCCCTTGGGGACGCAGCCCACTTCAACACAGTCTCACAGCAGAGCTGCCATCCCAGCTCTCACGCACACAGAGGGAGCAGTGCCCCACGGCAGCAGTGCGCAGAGGGGCTCCGTGCCGTATTGCCTTACGCTGCTCCTTGGCTTTAAGGCTGCGGAAGACAGAGAGCTCTGCAAGACACCCCAGCAGCTGACAGCCCGCACAGCAGCTGGAGGAAATGTGAAGATTAGCACCAAGGTGTTACTTCCAGGGCTGTGTGTTCGGCCATTTCTAGGCACAGAAGTTCGCCTATTCATAGTGAAAACTTCCTGCTTCCAGCTTTAATAACAGATTTAAAGCCAGGCCTCTTTCATCAAGCCAGAACACCACTCTCCCTCCCCCCCTTTCCATTTTTTTTGGCCAAAGCACTTCCCAAACAATGATGAAAGGCCCCGCTGACATCACCAGGAGCAGCATAGGGCTGTGTGTCCTGACAGCAGGAGCAGGGCAGCAGGGCCCCACCAGCTCTTCCACGCAAACACCTCTGCAGTGGGCGCTGCTCCACTCAGTGCGTCCACTTCCCAAATCATCCATCCTGACCCTGCTCTTTGCTCTCCTCTCTCTGCCAACTGGCACTGCTTCCTTGCTACCCTCCAACCACCCCACCAGTCCCAGGGAAGCGGTGCTTGCTGGCCCCTTCCTGCAGTGTGACTCACAGTGTGACTCAGGCTGCTGTGATTCCGGACAGATTTTTGGGGATGCACAGCAGCGAGGGGACAGCCCTGCTCCTTCCCCCAGGCCTGTGTGCCTGTGTGAGGGTGCCCTGCATGGCAGTATATACGTACTCAGGAGGGTGGACTTCTGTGGGGACACATCTGCCTTGTCAGTGCCTGAGAGGGAGGTGCCCGCTGCTGGCAACTGGTCCTTGGTTAAGCACAAATCCCGTGTTCTTCAAACGTATTTCTGGGGCGATGGATCCTTCTCAGGAGTTTGGGGTGATGCATGCGTATGTACGGTTATGCGCATTTAACATCAGTGGAATTGAAAGCAGTGTCAAAGTGAAACAGTCAGTGGAACCTGAGGTCACTGTGCATTCTGCAGTATGTGAACTATTGCAGTCCTTCAACACACAAGCAGCAAAAGAGCAAAGAGAAGCCAGGAGGTGGCTTATCCTCCATACTGCATTACAGGAACGACACTAGAAAGATGTGTGCAATCAGATGTCTACATTTTCGAGTCAGAGCAGAAAAAGAAGAAACAAAAATGATTTGAGGCAGAAAGTATCTTCCAGTAAAGGACTTCAAGAGCTCAATCATTCAGCTTACCACAAAGAAAACAGAGATGCTTTGACCACGGCGTATAAAAATACCTTCACGAGGGAACGAATCCTTTAAAGAGCCCTTTTATCCAGTGAAGAAGGCAAAACCAGATAGAAGGGCTGGAAGCCAAAGACGGATTCAAATCAGAAAGAAGAATCAAATTTTTAGGCCATGATTTCATTACCCAGCAGAACTGGCAGGTCTCTGCTGTTTGATGCCTCCTAAGACAAAAGCCTTTCTGGGTAAATACAACTTTGTAGTGCAACCCACAGGTCTGTGATGGACAAGGCACTGCTGACCTCACCTCCACGCACTCTGAGCTGCTGCTTGCCGGCAGCAAAAATGTCACTGGATTTCTGTACATACCATCACAAGAAAACTTATTGCGTACCCAGTGTTTTGGAGTAACCTACAAGCACGTTCCTGTGTTCCCCCAGAAATATTTCCATTAAATTCCTGTACGGTTGTCACTTACTGTGTCTGGCAGGGATCTTAATCCCTGTCTAAACCTGGCTGCCCAAGCGCAGCCACCTTCAGCAGATAGGTGCCATCTGACTGACTGAGGGAGTTACAAATCCATTCGCTTCTGACTTTATTTGCCTCACATGAGCCAGCATGCAGGATGAAGGGACAGGCTGAACTGTTTTGTGACTGCACCCACCAGCAGACTTTGCAGGGCGGACCGCTTCACCCTCATCCTCTGTCATCCATTCCAGGGAGGGGCTACGAACCTCTCCTCTCCCTGGGCCCCCGGTTGCCATGGCCTTTCAAATAGTATCTGAGCGAACAAGATCACTCTGACGTTTGATGCCAGACCTCTGCATGCAGCCCATTTGTTTTCCTTCCACCTCCCATCCCCTGCATTTCTCCTCCCCCTGTTTTCGATACGGTTTGCTCCTGCCGCAGAACAAACAGAATCCGCCAGACTATCACTTTGGCGTACGTGTTAGTTCATCAGAGGGACTAATTTCTTTATTTCTAGCGACAAAGTACACAACAGAGGATCTGAAAATGAGCAAGTGTTTTCCTAACACCGTTTAGGGGCTAAAGACTCCTGCAGGCCCTCACCAGCGCCCACACCTCACCACAGCTTGCAATCCACACAGCCTGCTTGGGTGTAGTGTCACGGTGTGTCCCTGCTGCCCCACATGGGCATGGAGCTCCCTCAGGAGCCAGTGCTCGTGGCTGTGGTTGGGAGCAATGCAGTGAGGGCTGGGCTGACCCCAAGGCCACAGCCTGTTGGAAATGGCAGCGCTAAAGGTTTTAGCTTTAATCAATGCCCGCTTCGAGTCCATCTGGAGCAGAAGGGAGGAGAGCTAATGCGAAACACAAGGATAATTATGGCTAGAGAGCCCTTGAGAAGGGGGAGAGAAGAAAAATGGAAGATGAAAGCGGGCAAACGGTTTGAACAAACAGTCACACAGGGCCAATGAAAAGGGGAAACAGAGGGAAAATGACACAATAAAAATAAATGCTGTAAGAGAAAGAAAAGCTTCTAGCACATACAGGGAAAAATGGAGAGACTGAGAAAACACAGATATAAGGAAAAGATGCTCTGAAGAAGTTTTCAAGCAGCAAATGCTAAACCGCAACCCGGCTGTCCCCTCTGCTCTGATGTCCCAAGCCCACATCACATTATCACCTCGCACCCCACGGAGCTCGCTGGGTACAGAGGCATTTCACAGCCCAGCTCCAGCTCATGCCTGGCAGGAGCTGCCCGGTGGCTCTTCTAGATGCTTGTAGAGTTCGGTTGTTTTTGTTTTCCTCTTGGTGAAATTTTGCTCATTCTCCCCTCAGCTGTTTTGTTTGAGAATAAACAAAGGTATTTTTCACGCTTAAGGACATTTTTCAGATCCTTTCCTCTGTGCTGTGATAAATGAGATCTCTTTCATTTTCAGAAAAAACAAACTTGGCACTTGTGTTGATCCTCAGCAAGAAGCATGTAATTTGCCAAGCCCGAAAGAATCCTGACTGAGAAATAAACACACGGGGCCATATGCTCTCCTTCCCCTACACAGAAGGCAACTTACCTCAAAAATTGGTAAGAGGCTGCAGTTGCCCCATGTTGTTCTTCTGCCAAGGCAAAAAGAAATCCTCAGAAAACTTCACCGCAAAGGTTTGGGGCTCTCACAAAGTAGCTGTGCTTGTGGGGACCTCTCCTGCACCTTCCCCACCCTGTCGGTGACTCTCTGGCTTCTGTGTTGGCACAAATGGGGTCAGGGAGTGCATATGCTCGCAGTACCGCTGCATTATCCTTATCAGTATTTCCTGGCACTGCTTGATTTGCAAGTGAACAACCCACACAGCCCAACTGTTCCTTTCGTACCCCCCTCCCTGCCTCATTCACAGCGTGCCCACATGGCAGGAAGATCACATCCCATAAGGGCCTCAATGAATCAAGGACCCTTTTCGGTCCCCCCTTGCTTCGCTGAATCGCTACGGGAAATGCCATGTATGTAACAAACACAGAGACAGCCCACCAGCTTTCAGTGGACTTAAGCAGATGGCATTGTGTGATGGCTAAAAACACCACAACAGACACATGGATACTTTGATGACCTGTACAAATTCATGCATAAATTCCAGGATTGTCTCCTGTCAGACACCAACACAGGGAGCTGGAGTAACTCTCATCCCTGAATGCAGGTACTCGTCCATGCAGCTTATCTGCAGGTGGTATTTCACTCTAAAATCAAGAACCCAAAGGTTCTTGGGAAACGGTCTTCCACTGCCGCTGCCCAGCAAAGCCATGCTGTCTTTGCAGTGGTTTCAAATAACTCACTCGAGGTGGCTGGGATGGCGTGCCAGTCCTGGGATTTTATGAGCTACTTCTTTCAGCAACCTTGAACCAAGGCTGCCCATCACCCACTTCCAGCACTGAAACCCCGCTCATTTTTCCTCCAGCTTGGACACAGCCTGTGTGTTTCCATTAACCACCCAGACTTTGTTTTGACATCCAATCTCACCAGCCCTAGTAAGAACTGACAAATAATTCTCATTTGGGCAGTGCCTAGGCAGTCTTCAGCCATAACACGCTCTTCACTGCATGGTTCCTGCCTTCTCTCCAGGGTCTCCTTTATTTATACAGCTCAGGAAAACTCCACTCCAGAATTAATTCCTTTTGCAAGGCCTGACTCATCTTGGCTTTAGGCAGTCCCCAGACCTCTAGATGGAATGGCTTCCTTCACTGAGGAAGTCCTTGTTCACTCCTCCTGAGGCCTTCTGAATATCCTTAATACCTCTTCCGGAGACAAGTGCTTATTAAGCTTTAAACTTGTTTTTTTTTTTAAACATCCTGTACACCATGAATGCTTTTTCCCCTCCTCGATTCTGTCATGTTCCTAATGCTTACTCATGTTTGCCAGCCTAGCCAGCCCTTACCACCGCAATCCCAGCTGCCTTTCTGCAGCCTTTGACTCACTCCTCAAGCCTTACCTTCTGCCATCACTGAAAAGTCACATCTCTGCTCAGGGCTGTGCTGACTTCTCCCAAGAGAAACTCCACAAAGCAAGATATGATCTCCCTCGCTCCCTCTGCTTGCTCTCCCTTGCCTCCTGCCCAGCTCTCCCTCCCAGCTGTGGCCCCACTGCTTGTCCTGATGACCTCGCTGTGTCCTGTTTTCTCATCTCCCCTAATCCCATCTGCCTCTTCTTCCTTCAGGTCTCTCCCTCTGCCTCCTTCCCCTCACCATATAAGCATGCTTTAAAATAAAAAATCTAAGCAATCCTTGACTCCAAGTGCCTCTCCAGCCTCTACCCTATCCCTCCTCTCACTGTCATCTCTAAGCCTATTGAATGTGCTGCCTATGATTTATATGATTTGGATTGAATTTAGCCTCCATCTCCAGCACAGATTCTTTTCCAAACAGGCTTTTGCTTCTTGCCTGTCACAAAAACCAGTATCACAAAGTCCCTAATAGCCTTTATCTTGTGGAGCTTGGTGCTATATTTCTCCATGGCCGCCTGTCAGCTCCCAGCAGTGCTGACCAAACTGTACCTCATGTCTCCTCTCTCCCCAGTACCCTCACTTGCCTCCAGCACCTTTTGTTGCCCACTCCACGTTACTTGTACTATCTAGTCACTGCTCACCTCTGCACACTTTTGCAGCTCTGCAACCTCAGTCCTCTTTTTTCTCCCCCTTGTCACATCTCTCTGTCTGTACAAGTCCAAGGACTCCCTCTATGCTGGCAGTTCACAGGCCTGCTCCTATCTAGCCTGACTAAATTCATACCTGCCTCTGGGATCACCTTGTGGGTACCCACCAGCTCGAAGCAGGCTCCAGTCCTCCATCACTTGCCTGTAACTGTGACTTGGCCCGTAACCTGGTCATCATCTTTGTCTCAGACCTCCATGCCAAGCCCCACAGTCAGGCTCACATCCCCTCACATTGCAATGGTCTCAATCTCACCTTGGCTGCAGGCAGCTGCTGCCCAAGCCACGTTCTTCACCCATTGTCCTGACTGTATCATCTCTCCCTTTCTAGCCTGGTTTCCTTTCCTTTCCAATTTCAGCCCCCTCCCTTGCTTTCAAACCCAAATGCAGAATATCCTGCCTCACAAACCATCTCTTGTTCATTGCTGAGCGTAGCAGCCCACCCCATCACGACCAGCTCTTTTCTCCTTGCTATATTTTAGATACAAGTGCCTTCATGCTTTCCTCCCTGCTGGACCGCATTTCTGGGAGGAGACACTCCAAATCATGCAAATCTGACCATGACCTCTGGCCCCAGTGCAGTCAGATTTGTAGGAGTCTGTGCAAGTTCCTGTCTCCACGATGCCCAGCAGCAGCCTCTGCTGTTTCCTTGCACTCCCTGGTGTGTTTGTCTCCCGCATTATCTCTTATCTCGCTCTTAGTTGGAAGTACTTGGGGGGAAGGAAATATATTTACATCCTGCACTGCAGGGAGCCCCACACAATAGGGCTCCTGGGCTGTGACTCAGGGGTGCCACCCAGCACAGCAATTTACAAGTACAGCTTCACATCTGTGCGTGGCTAAGGATACTGCTTTATATTCTGTAGATGTGAAATTTTGCTGTTCTCAATGTGCCCTTGCTCTACTTCTTCTCCTTTTAAAGGGTGCAATATTAGGATGAGATATTGTACGCTGAAAAAGTCAGGAAATGCTAAGCTACAGTTCCCACGGCAATTGTAACTCAGGCTCATATGGCAAGGCACAAAGGTTATCACCATACACAGCAACGGAGGATGCTGAACTCCTGCAAAGTGACCAAATTATCGCTGTGGCAGACACCAGGTCTTTGAACTTCTGGGCAGGTGGAGTCTTAAGACATTTACAGGGGTTTTAGCACTTCATTCTAGAAAGCTGAAGTCCATCAACTTACAAATAAAAGTCAAAATTATGTTGTACAGTGAGCAGCCAGTCCCAGCAGCAGCGTGTAACTCTCTTTGCAGAAACACAGCTAATGGCAACAAGAAATATTTCCATTACTTTATGAGCTCTGGTAGCTGTCAGCAGAGAGAGGAATCTGCCGATCAGAGAAATCTGGGAAGACATCAGTGTGTCAGAACAAGTGAAAAGACTTGACACAGAGGGCACATTTTTGTTGAGCAATTTGCATTAGCACTTCTGGACAAATTCTACATTTCACATGCAATTCACAAACCAACAGCAGCAGTGCTAATTGGTGCGGTTGCCACTCAAATGCAGTGCCTTGTTTGAGCTATCACTAACGTGAATGAGGACTACAGACTTTTTTGAAAAAAATGCAGCAATTATTTTGCAGGCTTTGGGGTCCCCCTGCCCCCACTTTCGTTCTTGTAATTTTATTATCAATATACCTTAAAATAAAATGGAACGGAAATGCAAACCTCCAAAAAGATCAGCTGAAGTTATTAAGAAAAAACTGTTTGCCAAATACTGATGCTCTTCATTGCTACAACGGTCGGCCCTGTCGCCATGCTGCATCTGACTGTGTCGCAGGGTGCCACAGCTAAATGTTGATCTGTAAAGCCAGAAGTAAGTGGCAGAGTACTGGTGACTGAAAGTTCCAGGCACCGAACCAAGGCTGTGCTCTGCACGTATCTCAAGCGCTGATGGGGTGACAGAATCTCTCTGCCTCCTCTGAGGTGGTAATTGAAGTTATTTAACTTAAAACAGGGCAGATCTCTCATCCATCATTCTTTATCTTTTGTAAAATCAAGTATCCTGAGAAAAGGAGAGCGCTTCCACACCGCAGCTCTCTATCACCAGCTCTCTAAGTGCTCAGGCAGCTGCAGCTCAGCTGAAGGAAGGTTTGCCCGATTCCTTTTCATAAAGTTGGACAGCTATTTTTATACCTTATTTCCTTTAGGCCCTCACAGTGCAAACTCCAAGGAGCTAATGGGATTGGCAGGCACGTAGATTATTGGTGACCTCTTCTACCCCAGCATTCTTACTATATTTTTTGTAACACACAGTGAGAAAGGGAGAAACCTACAATTACAAATCTGTCAAGCCAGCTCTGATACCTTTATGTTCAAATGCCCTAGGAGAGACCAAGGTACAATTGCTAGAGATAGAACAGAACCAAACAAAACCCTATATAGATATACATCTAGATCTAAATAAATCTAAATCTGAAAGACTGGATTCCTAATGCAATAATTAGGTTGTTTCTCCACAGTGCCACACTGTGGGCTCTGCCGCATGTCACCCAGCAGCGTCCTGCTCCCCCAGCCGCACTCCCAGCCCCAGGAAGGAGCAGAGGTGTGGAAGGACACATCACCACAGCTACTTGGCACATCAGGAGCTCCTGGCCCAGACAGCTGATCCCTCAACCTCTTCACAGAGAAAAGCAAGCAGTGCCTACGTGAAGCCATGGGCTGTGCTTTCTGGTGGCAGAGCAAGGCTCCAATGTGCCAACACATGATATGGCTGGCAGCTGCGATTCCACAAAAAGTGCAGAAGATATCTTGTGGACCTCTTAGTATTTTTTTTTTCTTCTGACTGAGAAGTTGGCAGTTCCTCACCTGCTTGAGTATAATTTACTGTAAAACATCAAACAGATGCACTCAGTCCTTTGCAGACATATCATTACCTTGTGTGTTGTTCACATAATGCACATCTGTGCCTATGTACTAGGCGGTACACCTAGTTAATGTGTGGGAGACTCCTAGGTTCAAAGCCTCCAGTGTTTCTTTTGTTCTCTAATGAATCCTTCTTTTGTTTGGCTCCCCCTCCCCTTAGGTTGTAGCTGTAATTCTGTCATTAGCATCTTAAAACTCTTTTCCTCTAAAAACACCTACAACACTACAATAAGCAGGGAACATCCTAGGTAAGAATCGTGATTCATTAGGTGCTTCCTAAGACAAGTTTAACAGGTCTGGGTCATCACCGCCAGCAGCATGTAGCTTGCTTAGCAAAATCAGTAATCAAATACGCCCCTAAAAACCAGGAGAGGAGGGATGGCAGCTGGTAGGCTAAGTCTGTAAAGTTCAAACAAGAGATGCATTCATGGTCACTAAGAGTGTCACAATTTGGATGAGTCTCTGCAGACCTGTGCCTGCTTCTCAGGGTCTAACAAAGCATTTGTGCCCTTCCATGAAGGCACATGGAAAATGCTGAGCTGTTTCTTTTGCGTGGAAACATTTAGTTGAGTTTTCACCTAACTTCAATCTAATGATGCCAAAGCTGATTTCCTAGATACGATGCACGAGAACAGGTAACACTGAGGTACCCACTAATCCTGACTTGTGGCGTGTTCAGTGGGCTCATTCCAATTCTTTCCAAAGCTGCCAGACCTCTTCTCTGAGACAGCTTAGAGACTGCGAGAGAGCCAGGGTGTGATCTGGGGAATTTCCTCTGTGGGAAATGCAGAGCCAAAGCAGGAAGGCCACACCACTGGCAGAAGTGTCAGGGCTCCCACGTACTGTGTGTCTTACACGCTGTGGACATCTCTGGCAGTTTAACTGCAGTGCTTGCGTGTCCACACACCATTATCTGCATGCGTCTGCACTCCAATAAGAGAGCTCAGCTTCACAAAAGCTTGTGATTCTTAGCCAGTACGGTGATATGTGTCTAACTTTGCCAAACAGCTTCAACTTGTAAGAGAATCAGAAGATTTCAGCATTTAGTTTGTCACCACCACAAAAAAAAAAAAAAAAAAAAAAAAAATCAAATCAAAAAGAGCTCCTTAACAGGCACAACATGTTAGTAATGTGCATTGTTGTCCCATAGTCATCAATTAGCATTATTATCTTTACTTAACTGTAAGTGGCATGTTTCCTTTGCTGGCTTCCTTCCAATTAATCTGTGACTGAGCTGAGGTAGCACGCTGCCTCAGTGCTTGTGATGAGACATTCCTCTCTTCAAAAACACAAATGCACCATCACCTGAAAAATGATGTCATTTTTGTGGCTTTTCAGTTACAACCAAGGCAGAGCCCCAAGCCCTGAAGCTTGGCCTCTGACTGCTCCCACCTTCCTGCTCCTGCTCCTCACAGCAGCGTGGGCACCCCACTGCCCGGTGGCTGCAAGGGGCAGCATGCCCTGTAACCACTGCCTTTCTGTAAACCAAGTGGCACCATGCTCACACAGATCGACAACAACACGCAGCTGCAGAAGAGGAAGGCCTGCTGCACTTTCAGCAGGTGCTCAGCAGAGGCGTGTTTGCTCACAAGAGGAAATGACCCAGGATTTATAATGGCAAAAGCAAGTGCGCAAGCTGAAAGACTAATTAGCCCATTCCCTCGCCTCAAAATATCTTCTTATTGTCTGAAAATACTTCTTATATCTTAGGTGAAATGAAGAGCAGTGGACAGACTGTTAATAACCACATTACAATAAAACCACGTCTAAAAATTCAGAAACCAAAGACATTCCTGTTCCCAAGGTTGTGCTCGAAAGCAATCCACTACTGTGGCTCTCATTTATGTGTTTTCACCATGTTTCCCCCACACTAATCTTAGACAGCTTCAAAATTAATTTCTTCTTTCTCAAAGGCTGTGGCCAAGCTGGCTGGTGCAGGCAACAAGCTACTGCATTTTCCTGAAGCCAAAAATCACTGCCTTACAGGACAAAAATCTTCACCCACCGCAGCCTCAGTAGTCACAGCTCAGTGCAAAGTACAGAGCTGCAGCTGCAGTCTTAGCATCTTTTCCAGGGGAATGCAAGTAATATTAGTGCAAAGAGAGACCCAAAGCTATTTAAATTCCAAAACCAAACTTAATTGCTTAATTGAACAAGGTTACATCTCCTCAAGAATAAGTCAAGCCGTTCAGCAGTGGAAAAAACTCATGTTGACACTGCCCTTGTTTATTTGGCCGTGTGTCAGCCCAAGAGGGTATATTTAGCTTTTGTGTGCTTGCAGGACTGCATCTTGCAGCTCAACAGGAAATCTCTGGAGTCAAAGCTAAAGATATCACTGCACGCTCGGAAATTTACAGCCAGCTGTAAAAGTGGAGCTGTGGTGGTCGGAGTGCTCAACAGCCTTCTTTCAGACAAGCGAGGAGGCTGAATTAAGCACTCCACTGTATTGAGAGCTGGGCAGGCAGGGTGCACCCGACGAGCTAAACATAGCAACAGGGGCGGTCTTCTCTTCCTCGGATAATGCTGGATTGATCCATCCCGTTCCCATTCCCTAACTGGTTCAAGTGGGAGAGCTGGGGCATGCATACATATGGAGCTGCTGAAGAAGCGCAAGCACCTCCTCCTCCTCTGAAGCTTTAGGAAATGTTAGCAGTTATCAGACTCATCTCAAAAAAAAAAAAAAAGAAAAAAAAAAAAAGATAAAACACAGAAGAGAATACACATTCAACACAGGTTTTCTTTTTTGTTAAAAAAACCTTAATGGGGGGTTGTGGTGCCAGACCAAGCGAGTGTGAACACGGAGAGAATCCTCAGGATTTTCACAGTGCCCTCACTGCTTCTGAGCCTCTCCGTGGGCCTCACCTAGAGCTGGGTCACAGGGAAATACTCCATCAAGGGAAGAGTTGTAGGAGGTGACTTCTGAGATAGAGGTTTCAGTGCTCCTTAAAATAGGCCAAAATTCACCACCCTGCAAAGACATAGTGAAGGGCAAGGCCTCAGGGCAAACTGCGGTCCCTGTGCTTGGTGGCCTCACCCTGTGAGCCCTGCAAGGCACCGCATGCAGTGCTGTGCTTTGTTAGCCCTGTGGTGTGCCAAAGGATCAGCCCCGCCGGCTTCAGCAAAGCAAAGGCAGGAACACGACCCAAGGCTGTTCTCTTCCGAGAGAAAGAAGAGACAGGATGCAAAGCCAGCTCTTGTTTTCTGTTAATAAGCTCTTTCTTTCACTATCTTATCATTTTCTCTCAAGTAAGGCTAGCTGACTGCATTTATCTCAGCTTTGGGAAAGCTTCATACGGTCCAAGTAACACGAGTAACCCAAAGCACATCCCTCTTTGCTCAGCAACAGGAGAGCCACGTATGTTTATGAAACAGAATCAAAAAGGAGGAAATGTAAACAAGCAGTCCCCTCTTGGACGAGCTCCTCAAGATACAAAGCGTTCTGTCAGCAGCTGCCGAAGGAAGTACCACAACCCTTTGAGTCCTGCATGCTGATACCAAAAAAAGCAACTTGGTTTATCTAAGTAAGATTAACCTGTTTTCTTGTGAGCTGATGCCATCCTGTCTACAGCTGACCAGTTCCACAAGAAGCAGCTCATTTCTTCACCTCCAGACAGGCCATTCATGCAAGGAAAGGGCGCAGAGGTATGGATTTAGTCTTAATAAAGCATACAGAACTTCCAGGAAGGCAATTAGTTGTAAAGACGGGATTTGGTGGTCTGAAGCATTCACAATCCCAGCTGATTCTGGACAAATTACTGCCTTGCCTCAGTAGCCCCAGCCATATTTCACTGAGTGCTGATACCAACACAGCACACCAGGACCTGGCGAGCTGCAGTGACAACCACGTGCTCCAAGACTTTTCTCAAAAAAACAGAACCATCAGAATTGTATTCACTTTCTGCAAGCATCCAAACAAACTAACAGGCAAAAATCTGATTTGGATCCAAGCAAGGAAGAAAAGGAATGAATTCACATATTCTATTTAATTCTGGCTTGCTTTCTGCCATGCAGGAGAAGGCAGGCAGGCCACCTGGCCAGCGAGGAGGGATTCGCTGCAGCCCAGGCAACACTCATTTCTCTGAACCCCGACATAAACCCTTCCCTCTTCCAGAGCTCAGTGAGACTGAGTGGCAGAGCCCCACGAATCTGTCACGGCTGTCGGGAGCTGACAGCTGTGCGCTCCCCCTTCGACAATCTGTTTCCTCTTTGTCAGGTGTAATTTGAGTGCTACACACCACCAGGCACACATTCAGCCCCTCATTACCGGCGCCTGTGTGAGACTCGGTTGCCACTGGAAGATTTAAGGATGATGCTGAGACGGGTGCTGCAGCGGGCTGCTGTTGGCTGCCAGCCGGCAGCTCTGCTTGCTGGAGGAGGCATGGTGTCTCCCGTTAGCACCGCCAGCTTACCAATGAGCTGGCTGCAGGAATCAAAGGCCAGCCGTAAAAGGGAGGCCTCTTTGCAGTGAGAAGCATGACAGATTTCTACTCTGAAGGCACTGGTCTCAAAGCGTGAATGTATGCCATAGTAAAAGGCTGCTCAGCAACCTTCTCTACTGGGGCAGCTCTTCGGGTTGCTGACATCTCCATAGAGCACACCACAATCCCCAAAAGGTGCTGTGCCCAGCCACGACCTGGCTAGATTCAGTCCCTAGAGTCTACACAAGATGCCGAGGATGCAAAACTGCTGCTGGGATTACACTGCCTACGTTTACCTCTACATGAAGTACACCGAGCTAAAACGGCCCTTCTCTGATAATCCCAGCATTTCAGAGCGTAGTGCCAGGAGTGCTCTCTGAGGGCACTGTTTAGTGGAGCATCACATACAACACAGAGCATGAGCAGCAGCATCACAGGAGGCAGCGACGCAGGCAATCACCCAGTCTCTCAGCTGCACAGGATTGCTCCCTTGAGGACTTTTTAGCCCAACATAGAGGCATTACTGCAGTGAGAGAATCTCAGAGCACATCAATGCACCTTAACAAACAATGAAATGCCTAGAATGAGGAGGTGATCAAGAACTTTGTGATATATGCCCATTAGCAGACAAGTCCTTCTAGAGAAAGCCTGCAGAGCCTTCTTGTTAAAAGCCAATTGGATGAGTAACATTTAAAAAAAAAAAAGATACGTGTGTCACTTTTCACCAGCTGCCCCCTGGCTCAGTTCAGACAATTACAGCTTAACTACCAGGGTTAAGCTAAAGCCTTCTATGGTGTCAGGATATGAGATGTGGAGGGACACTGTCAACTACTTCAGACATTGAAATATCATTTATGAGAAGGGGAAGCATTCCCTGTCAGCTCTTTCTTTTGTATCTGAAAGAAGTAAGAGTACTTAGAAAGGTAAAAAGTGGTAGGTGTTTCTCACACTAGCCTTTACCTGCAGTCTTTCATTTGCACAGCTGCTGTGAAGAGGAGCCTACTCTGGAGTAAAATGGCTTTGCCATTTGACAGCAGCAGGGGACCAGCTGCCTTCCCCACATGTCTGCTCCTGATGAGCTAGCTTCCAGCAGGGCCACCTCCATGCCCAAAGACAACATGTCCCCAGACAGAGACTGAAGCCTTGAAATCAAATCCCTGCATATGCATCAGGTGCTCCCTTACTTACCAGGCTCACTTGGTGCGCTCTTTAAAGCTGCCATTCAGTACAAAGAGAGGAGAATTACAAGCTTACCTTTAACCAAAGGCAGTTACATGAGATGTCTCTTAAACACCTCCAGGGATGGGGAATCCACCATGTCCCTGGACAGCCTGTTGCAACACTCAACTGTCCCCGTGAAGAAATTAACCCTTACATCCATTCTAAACCTCTCCAGCACAACGTGAGACCATTAATAACACACGTGCAGTTTGGTCAGTTCCAGATTATTCTCTGGATCCCTAAAACTTTGAGTATAGAAACTTGCTTAAAAAAATACAAGAGCTCAGACATTCAGTCACCTGACTCCAGGAATCAAAGACTTGAGACAAAAAACAAGGGATAAAATCCCAAGATCCCATTACTGCTATGCTTATACATGGCCAGAATCAGCAAGAGAGATCTTGCTGTTCAGAAGATAAAGGTTTATCAGTGACGAAGCCTGGATGAAAATGTAAAGTAAACCCGTGTAGAATGGTATTTAAACTGCATTTCTAGTGTTGCCAACTGTTACAGTTGGTGTTACAGCTGGAAAGATAATCGTGGTGAAAATGGGAAAAGAAACAAACAATAAAGGCATGCTCACCTGTATCTGAAGATCTAGGTTTGCAGGAAAGATTCCACAGAGGAGGTATCTCCAGAAAGACACCCTTCCCCAGTGGCAGTCAGCCCTTAGATGGGGTCTAGAAGGAATTGCCTTCACCTGTGCTCCCACAGCTGACTCAGTCCTTAGGTGATCAATCAGTGGTTCAGGCCATGACTCAACAGATCCCATACACCAACATAACTAAATGTTTAGTTACCGTGATATTTAGTTGTGTTTATAAATGAAATATAGGATTTGTAGTTTGATTTATATTATTTCTTAAGATGCTTTTTAAAATGTTTAAGTAACTACCTGGAGCGCTGAAAGTCAGGAAATCCAATACATAGCCTACCACCAGCTGCTAACTTGCTACTGGATCCTGAGCATATGCATGCACTGGGGCGACACTTCCAGTGTGTTGAGATTCTCAGGACATGAACGTGCAAAGCCTGGTGCTTCTTTCATGTGCATTTCACCACTTTCAGGGTGAAATTTCTCCTTGGACGCCTGCACGAAGACCGTGCCAAACGCAATAGATGTGCACGTATGCTTTTAAAAAAGAAGCTCTGGCTTACTGACGGGAGAGTGCTTGTTGTTCTTTGGTTTTCAGCAAAGGCTTCTTTCCAAGGGCACAGGGAACCACCCTTCTGTCAAAAACAAACTGCAAGCATTTCCCTCAGCCACGCACACAGTCTGTGAAAACCAAAGGACTCACATGAAAGAGCAGGGAGGGCCTGCACCAAGCTCCAGGAGGAAGGTTTTATTTCTTTTTTCTTCTGCATCACTGTTAAACAGCCCCTCTCCTCCAGCCTGCAGTATGTGTAGCGCAGCATTTGTTCTGAGCTAACGCCATCCACTCACACCTCTGCTGGTGAGGTTCACTTGGCAGCCTCCTGCCATGAACCACATTCCAGGTTTCTCAGGCCTATAAGGAGTCCCAAAAACAACGATTCATGAAAAAAGAGCATTTGTGAGGAATTCCACTGTTCCCACTTCTGCAAAGAAAGGGAAAGGAAAGAGTGAGGAGGAACAAACCAGTGCCCTCTAGGACAGCAAGTCCACAACAACCATCAGTTCAAATCTGCTACAGGATGTTTCTTTATACTGACTGCTCTCCACCCACTCCCAGCAGCTCCTTGTTTCAGCCCTCCCCTGTTTTCCAATGCTAACCTCCACAGGTGCATGAAGTGCTCCAGGATCGCCAGCTGCAACACACTTCCTTTTGCTAAAGAAAGAGTTGAGCTGATTTCAGGGATGCAACATGCAGTCACACACAGGGCCCTCTCCCTTGCACTATCTCTGCACTGACATCTTGTCCGCTGATCCAAACAAAACGTGTCTTGGACAAGCTAGACAGGACAAAAGCCAGCAAATCTGTCGATTTTAGGCACTGGAGAGCTCAAGCAGAATGAAGTTGGCAAATAACCCTGGAATGCGTAACCAGTGCTGTCACATCTTCACCTTCACCAAAAAGACCTTGCACAAAACCTCCTCTTACATCATTTTGTGTAGGTTTTTGATGCTCAGTATTTTTAAATCCCCTGTAGCAGCAGCTAACATATTTCTCTGTAGAAATGGATTTTCCCAGAAGAGGACATTTCAGAACTCGCGGTGCCTGAGGGACGGGACAACTCAAAGCCCTGCTTACACCACAGTGCCACCTCTGACCTGCCAACTTTGAAAAAAAGTATCACTAATTACTTGTGTATGTGCACATCTCTAAGCACAGGCTGGGTACCGGGACTTTTCAGTCAGTACATGGCTCAGGGACAAACCCATGCAGCACTGCAGGCAGGCCGAAGCTACCAAAACGTGTAGCAGCCAGAGAGGTAATGAAGAATAACCAACAGCATTTATTTACAGATCCACATACCTCCTGGTTTGATTCTATTTTCATCTGCAGTGCAATCTTCCATCTCAATCCTCCAAAACGTGAAGTTGTAACTTTATTTTGGGGGACAGTCTTCAAAATCATTTGATATCAAATGTCGTGCTCTTGAGTTCATTTCAACTACTGCTCCTCTGCTGTGCTAAAATAATGAATAATAAATAATGGTGGCAGCACCAGCAATAGCAGCAGCTGTGGCGAGACATCCAAAACCATTACACAGTACAAAAGGAAACAAGTCATATCTATTTCTCTCTTTCTCTTGTAATTTCTCGTCCTGTTTTTTACCATGGATTTTACTGCCGTTACTGTCCCCTGTATCTTTTTTCCTTTCTTTCTTTCCACCAAGGAATGGGAAATTCCTAAAAGGTATGTGGATTTCACAATGCCAGACTTTTGCTGACTGCTACTGGAATATATAAATTAAATCCTAACAACCAGGTAAGTAGAAGATGCCCTCACCAACTTTTGCTCTTATTTTTCTGTAGATCTTACTTCTTTCGAGCCCCATCCTGGAGAGGGTTGGTAAATTTCTACTCAGATAAATGTCATCCAGCATACTAACACCACCGGGCACCAGTTTAGTTTGTTATTCTTCTCCCTTTCACTTCTGATGTTGCTGAACTGAATACCACAAGGAAAACAGTGCCTGAAGGATGAACGCACACAAGGCCACCCGATTCCTCCTTCAGCATCCCCAGCCTGCTGACAAGCTGCTTTTCCTTGGCTGCTCTTTCGGAAGGCAGGAAGGTAGCACTATGGTGTGCTCTGGCTGACTCATCGCATGCATCGCAGTACAACTGCGCAGCTCCAACCAAGCCAACAAAAACCCTGCATATGTGCAAGCTGTAGCTCTGAAAGAGAATCGCGGCCTGCAGAGGCAAGACAGAACACTTCATCAGTCTGAAAACATTGGTGAAAGAGAAAAGGAGAGCATAAGAAAGATGTATCTGTCTGAGATCAGAGGCTGCTCCCGTCCTGAAAAGCAGCCATCTATCTGCTTGCCCCCTCTTCAAATTTGGCTTGAAAAGTGAGTTTTAAGAGAATGGCTCAGCGGGGGCTTTCAGTGACTGAAGTGCTAAATTTGAGACTTTCATACACGATGCAGCAACAGCTCTCTGTGATCTATGCTCAAGGTTGATAACTGGATCTTTGTTCCCCAAAACAGCTACAGTAAGGAGCGCTACAAAGGCTGTGAGCTCATGTTGTAAAGGAAAATGGGTGATTTGCTTTGACCACCAAATGGGTGCCAGTTGTGGCAATAAGAAGGCAACACGCAATCTTATGGGCTGGGGAAATAGTGACGTTATTTCTAAATGAGTGCCACACAAAGTGCTTTCACAGACAGGCACAACCTGAATGTAGTGTTCAATTTAAACACCGGGACAGGGTTTTACCCTTTTGAGACTTCTTTTCCCTGGAGAATTACCATTTCAACTGCATAACATTCATCACAACAGGTTCCTGTTTTCAGGGAAAAAGTACAAACATTTGAGGAGCAAAGTGCTTATAAAGCGTCAGACACCTTCCAACCTTCAGCAAAAATGTTTCATATTTTTCAAGAGGAGACAGTAATTTCTATGGTAGAAAACTTATGTAATCAATACTCGACACCAGTTTTTGTCCAGTGACTCTTCTATAGGCAACCTTCTGGCTCTGTTGATGGCTCACCATTTATCTTAACAGACCACTGTATATGAAACCAACCAAATAAAATACCCCTACACAAACTAAGCGGGCCAACTCCAAAGTTTCTTTGCAAAAGTTGATTTGCGGCAGAAGTGGAAATGCTCTGTAACAATTCATAAGTAACATAAATTCTGATTTTTGTAATGGTTAATACACAAACGTTCTCATTAAATTTCATTTAAAGTTATTAAAAAAACCAAACAAACAGCCAGGAATAAGGAAGAAGTCAGAAGAAAGAGTCAGTACTCCATGGTCTGCTAAGAGACAATACTTGCACTATTAATGCTGAAGATCCTGTCTTCTGCCTCTAGACAGCTAACAAATTACTTCATGCAACCCGGTCAAGAACAAGAGCAAAAACTAAGGGAGTTCAAAGAGGGATTCCTTTGAAAGAGAAGTTATTTGGGAACTGCCTATTTTACAACGTTAGTCGTCTGGAATTGAGTTACAGTATTGGTAACTCACCTTTGCAAGCCAATGAAAACATGTTTCAGTGCCCCTTATTCTCCCATGAGTTTCTCCCTACTGATGTGTTTGTGTCAAAGTAAAGCAAAATAATGCTCCTAAACTTGATTTTCTTAAACCATGGAGCTAGGGAACTTGTCCAAGGGCACGCTGTTTATCAGATATCTGTTTATAAGAGAAGGAAAGAAGGAAGGAAGGGAGGAAGGGAGGAAAGAAAGGAAGAAAAAGAAAGAAAAACGTAGTGTGCTTGTGCGGTAGGAAGCAAAAAGCCAGTTGTTCAGGGCAGACCTGGCAGTTCTCTGGTGGTGTAGCTCTGCAATTAACATGACCAAATGTCAACTCACACTCCCTGAGCCCTCACCTGAATCAATCTAGTGGCAACTGTCCCTGGTGAGGGGATGTTTCTTAAATCCAAGTTTCTGCAACAGCTGATGGGTGTGCAGGGCAGCAAGCTGCTGGCATCTGCCCGCATCTATCCACACTCCAGGTTTGCGGCCCAGGGACGTGCTGCAGAGTGAGTGTGCAGCAGCTTGGGCTTCCTCCTGCCTGCAGCAGGGGTCTGTACAAACCACCTGCATCCTTGTTTGTAGCCAGACTCTGCTTTCCACAGCTTAATGCCCACATCCCTCCCTCCGAGCTTTCCACTGTGGGACATCCCAAATTGACAGGCATCTTTGGAACCAGCACAGAGGGGAGCAGGCTCTCAGCTGCCATGAGCTACAATAGCCGGGGAGTGTTTGTCAGGGTAGCTGGTGGCAGACCTCTATATAACTGGAAGTGAATGGGGTTTCTGTGTGTCTTTCATGCCATTGTGCAGAGCTGAAGTGCGGGACAATGAGAATGGAAACATTTTGCCTGTTGTTGACATCTAACTGCCTCCTGGAAGATACAGTCTCCACCAGACAGATGGCTAATTTCTTTACCCTAACCTCCTCCCACGGCACTCCAGCGTTAGTGCAATGGTCTGCCCCTGGAGTGCAACCCTAATTGCTGTCAAACGTTCACAGACAAAAGTGGTGCCTACATATCATTCATGCAAGTGTTGTTACCGGGCTGTGAATTAAACAGCAGAAGCCACTTGTCAATTGACTCCAACGTGAGCCGTTTTGCTCAGGCACTGGCTCACATTTTAAAGGATCAAGGCTGACAATATTTATTGCAGGGCGGGTAGGGAGCGCTGGCACTGGAAGATGTGGCATTTTCCTCTGGAGAACCCTTGGCCGCGCGGCCTCCGGCAGGCTGACAAAGGACGCGGGCTGCTCTCCCCCCCGTTGCTGAGAAACCCTCCCACTGAAGAAAAACCTTCATTTTCCTTTGTCCTCACAGTCGAGCGGCAGTTTGCTGTGAAGCCAGTGCCGAGCACAGAGCTCCTCATTTGTCTTGTTCACACACGAGACGTATTTTGGGACCGACTAACTTCTTGCTTCCTGGAGACGCTGCTGCCATTGAACAGACAGGTAATACTAATGGCCAGACGGTGACAGTCAGCCACCGGTAGGCTGATTGGATGCACATTCATCTTCAAATTATGTTGTGTGACAGCACAGGCTGCTGAACACCATTTTAACATGCAGAGTAACTCCTCGGGAGGCTCTTCATTATGCATTCAGTGGGCTATTTTCAGACTAAACAGCATGTCAGTGGCTGTGTTTATCCCTTTCCACCTGGGCAGAGGAAACAGTTCAATGTCCCTCCAGAGAATTAATACATATTACAACCCACACGTCGATTCTCCTCAACCGACAGGACCGGCCAGACGCATTATGCCTTCCCAGAAAATATTGAAGTCCCGACAGTGAGGGATGGCCGGGGGATAAAATGTGTTCGAGCAGCAACCCTCAGCTCCACATCACAGAATCACAGAATGGCCAGGGTTGGAAGGGACCTCAAGGATCACGAATCTCCAACCCCCTGCCACATGCAGGACCACCAACCTCCACATTTAATGCTAGACCAGGCTGCCCAGGTCCAATCTGGCCTTGAACACCTCCAGGGACGGGGCATCCACAACCTCTCTGGGCAGCCTGTTCCAGCACCTCACCACTCTCTGTAAAGAACTTGCCCCTAATGTCCAACCTAAATCTCCCCTTCCTCACCTTAAAACCGTTTCCTCTCATCCGGCTGTTATCTACCCTTTCATAGAGTTGATTCCCCTCCTGTTTGTAGGCTCCCTTTAGGTACTGAAAGGCTGCAATGAGGTCACCCCGCAGCCTTCTTTTCTCCAGGCTGAACAAGCCCAGCTCCCTCAGCCTGTCCTCACAGGGGAGGTGTTCCAGTCCCCTGATCATCTTTGTGGCTCTCCTCTGGACCCTCTCCAACAGCTCCCTGTCTTTTTTGTACTGGGGGCTCCACGCTTGGACGCAGTACTCCAGATGGGAATGTATTCCATGTGACCAACACCAAACCTCCACAGGCGTGAACATGCACACAGACGTGCAGGACAGTGAGCAGCACGTTTCCGGCCCACGAATGGCATCCCAAGGCCTTGTGCTGGGCCCCCCGCAGCCGCTGGATGACGCGCATCTGCAGCAGCCTGGGAGCTGCGGCCGCTCGCGGGCGATGTACGGCACGGGGCAGGCAGCAGCTGTGCAGAGGCCCAGGGGGGCCTTCCTTCTCCTCCTGTCTCTTTCCCAGCGTGATTTACTTCCCCTTGCTGAGAATACTTCATCTCCTGCTCTTTTACAAATTCGGCTGCTGGCTTCTTGGGAATGGAGTTGTGCCCGTAACTCCACAGCAGCGACTGAAGCGTGTAAAAATCGGCATTATTCCTCTCGTTCCTTTAACCCACCCAGACCCAATGCTAGTTAAACACTACTAACTAAATGCAGAGGCATGACCTGTCATTCTGGAGGTCCCTCAGTAGAAAGCCTGGAGAACCTCTAGGAGGGGATGCCTGCGGTCAGCCTCACCCCACACTCACCGAGCACGGGATGCCGGCCCCCCCGCCCTGCTCCCACCCAAGGCGGTCATTGGTGGGCAGCAAGGGGAAGGTCTGTGTGCTCAGCGAGGGGCAGTGGTGTTCACCAGGTCAGAACTCCCCTCAGTGCGTGCAAAACGCACACCGAAATCTGAAATGAAAGTCTGTTTATTAAAATTGACATTTCTCTGGTGCCTGCCCAGCTGATTAGAAGTAACAGCTGTGAAGCCGGCAGTGAAGAGGCCTGATCTCCCAGAAGCTGCAAAAGCACTTTATATCCTGCTTCATTACTGACTTAACAGCCACGGGAAAAGATTTAGAGCCAGGTCCCTGCAGCCAGCGAGGGCTGACCTACTCGGCAGCACCTGCGATGCCAGCTGCCCGCATGGGGCAGGGTTGTACCAGCAGCCCGAGCTGGGGGGCACCTGCCAAGGAGGGAGGTGTGGCAAGCAGCTCCTCCAAGCGGGGCAGTTGTTTCTAACCATGACAGCAGAGCTCGTCCGGGGTGGCTTTCTGTGGCAGAGGGATATTGAATTCATTACACTGCGGGGAAAAACTGAGAGGTTAATAAAAAATGGCAGCAGGTGCATCTAATAAGATTACAAGGTCCCCCTGGGATGTACTTGAAGGGCGTTTTCACTGTGTATTTTGAATCATGCTATACTGTTGAAATCAACAGGATTCTAGTTGCAAAAGGCTAGCTAATTGGGAATTCGTGGCTCTTCAGGTATAAGATGTAACATGGCCAGAGATGTGCTGAAATACAGTCTGCTTGATCCGAGCGAGGAAGCACAAAGTGAATGCACCTCATGAGCACAACTGCGTGAGACCAGAGTGTGGAAGTACACCTTACAGAGATTTCTGTGCTGTCATTAAAAAGACATTCCAGGGAAATAGAATGAAATATATTGTGCTAAAATACCATCGAGATTCAGAATCTTTCTGCTTTAATACCTCACAGAGCCTCAAAGGAGGGGCTAGAACTGCCAGTATATTATCGTGAACTAACCAAGCTGTTCTCAAATCCTTAGCTTATAGATCACCTTATACAGCGAAGTGAAAGAAGCCTCCAACTTTATTGTAATGCATATTTTTAAAAAAATTAGAGAGAAGCTGTGATTCTGCCATAGTCCATCTAAGCAGCACCTGTACAACCACCTTTCAGACGTGCTCATAAGGCAGAACTGACAGCCTGAACCGAAGAGATGCTCTGAAAGACCCACACGACCCTTCAAATAAATCTCTGCATTTCTATTTGAGCCAATCAATCTGGCTCCCTAAGTGTCAGCTGGTAACACACACACACACATCCGTCAACATCCAAGCGTGCAGTCGCAGGGTAAGCTGTATTCACAGTTGGAAACTTAGCAATTGCTTACGTTTATCTAAAAGATAACCCTGGATTATGCATTTCACACAGCAGAGGTTAAAAATGAGACTGGGGTTTAGTTTAATGCCAGTACAACGTCTCTGTCTGACCCCACGAACACATAAATGTTATCTGCAGTAATATTTCCTCTTTGTTATTCATTCTGCACTGTCCAGGAAAATCAGAGAGCCCTCTCCCTGCAGCTGGAACTTACCTATACAGACTCTCTTCAGAGCCAAAAGGAGTCAGCTTTTACTACCAGAAATCCTACTCTGTTCTCTGTGGGAGGCTTCCAGCTTCTGCCTAGGAGCATAAAGTTGCTCACCTTCTTATCATAACACTAGCTTGCATATCAGCAACTGCTGTTAATGCCCAGGTATTAATATTTAATACCCTATGGGATGCCACTAGCCCTGTCTTTACCTCTAAAGCTCAGGAAGGGAAAGAAAAAAAATGGCAGCAAAGAGGCATTTCAGATAGCAAATGTTGAAAAAAACATGTTTCTCAAACAAACCCCACCTGCACCATCACAAAAAGCCTGTAATGTCAATAGCTAACTGGTAACAGACCTCTTAATGGGTAATGGGATCTGCCTGGAAGAAGTGACTCGAGGCAAATGTGTTTCCCAGTGAGATAATAAAAAGCCTCTTCAGAGTGACAGATTTTAAGGCAAAATGGGCCAGCCTGCACGGGGCAGCTGGTCACTGCCCCGGAGCCAAAAAAAAAAAAGCAAACAAGCAAGCGAGCAAGCTCTGAGAAGCTCTGAGGCTCTCTCATCATCTTCATGCCCAAGTTTTCTGCCTCTTCATGGAAGCCTGAGAACAGTTGCTGTCCTGCTCCTGAGTGTCCTCTCAACCCATCTGCTTTAGCAGGATGCAGCTGCACCTCAGGCTGAGTTGCGAAGGAGATGTGCTCCTGTGCCCACCCGTTAGCATATACCATCATCCATCAGCATCAAGTGGCCCAAATTCTAGCTGAGCTGAGAACCTCTGGCTCTTCCACAAGAGCCAGAGGTTGCTACAACAAGGTGGCCAATACTGTCACCTTCTTTGTTCAATCCCTACCCCTGCACTGAGCTGTCCTGACTGCAAGGAGAGAAGAATTACACTGGAAACCACGTGATGCAGAAACCTGTCTAAGAGTTTGCTACTCCACCACATCCAAAACAAAAGGGTTAGATAGTATAAAGTGGAATTTTGTACTAACCTGCTCTTCTGAACTAAAGCTGAACAGGGAACATTCACAGGAGCAGCTATGCTGGCACGCTTGTGGAACAGAGCAATGAACTCTACCAGTAACTGCAGCACAGTCATTTGCAGCCTGAGCTCCTGCCTGCAGCCTTGCTGAAAGCAGCAGGATCCAGAGACACCAAACTATCTGAACTTGTATTTCTAGTTATGATGTGTAAGAGAGAGCTTAGCTTAATGTTAGATGTTGGGTTGTAAAAAGGGAGTTGAAATGAGAAAAAATGTGCCTGTTCCTAATAGGTCTGAGCATACTAGACAGATAAGTCAAAGAAACCACTAACACCTTTTCTGATCTATTTCTCAGGCCAGAGCAGGACTTGAAGCATGAGGGAGACTAGCGCTTGAATACACGTGCTTCCCAGAAGTTATTAATCCTTGCTTTTCATTCTTAACAGAAACAAAAGCAGAAGAGGAATTATTCCCGGTACCTCAAAACGTCATGTGCACACAGGACTATCCATTACAACTGACACGTGCACTGCTGCATTAACCCCTTTAGTGCCACTCATCTGTCCCATATATATGCTGGAGTTAGCTATTAATATCTGATTGAAAACTCTCTCTACCCATGCATCCATCTCAGAAGTGTTTAGGAGCAAACTAGATCCCCAGTAAATTCTGCAGGAAGATACCAGAAGATTATTTCAGAATAAGGCAATTAATGGAACAACTTTCTTATGATTCAGAAGCACTCCAAGGAGCCACATTCAACCAAGTCACGGGAAAATGACAACACACTTGACTGCAACAAGAAGATGCTGAACTTATGTACTTTCAAACAAGGTTCCCCAGAGCTGTGTCCACAAGAACACCTCATTTAGATGAGCTGAGCAACCAGGGTCTCACACAGGATTCTGGTCCAATTTTCTAGACAGTCATCTCCATCATCTCTTCTGCCAAGTGCTTCATTGCAGGAAATCACTCCTCCCCCATTGGCCCACATGGGAACAGCAAGATTTCCACCAAGCCAGCAGCTTCCTTAGAATCGAGATCCTCTGAAACACGGTGCAAATGCAAATACTTTAATTCTGTTTTAAGGTTTTAACATCTTTGTCTTGCAGGCAAGGTGCTTTTTAATTCTAGTTCACTTTTAAACAGCAGGAAATGTAGTTTAATATGTTTTTCAATAGTGGTATACACAGAAAGGGAAAATAAAGGGAAGTGGGAGAATAAATGGAACTGAAAACTGAATGTTGTATCTGCAAAACAGTGTGAAGTCTTCATGCAGAGCTGATTAGCAGGAAGCAAAGTGTTTAAGAAAATGAGAAGTATGGTACTAGGGGGAGAGCAGAATACCACTGCTAATACAAAGGCCTTCCTCCCTAGCATGTCACATCCCTTCCTTCTGACCCTTGGCCCCTTGCCTCTTTGTGTCTGTTTTCCTCAACGGGAAACCACAACTGCCTCCTAACTAATCATTAGGAGGCCGACCCCGTCACTAGCAGGCAACACAGCTGCTGCTGACCCCAGTGTGAGGTTGGGAGGGCACCCAGAGGCCTGCCCCACTGTGCAGGGAGTGTGCTGACATCCTTGTGCTTCCCTGCACCGTGCCAGCTCCACCTTTGGCTTGCTGACGTGAGTTCTCAAGTGCTGATGGATGAAGCCAGGGCTGTGTCCGCCCCAACTTTTTAGAGAGCAGGGGTGCCTGTGGAGCAGACGATGGACAAACCAGGAAAAAAGGATTCTGATGGTTGTTATACCCTGCACAGGGCCCGGCCTTGCAGCACCCAAGAGCCAGCGGCAGCACAGTGCTCGGTGTGCTCATGTCCACATCCCCTTGCCCAGCCTACAGGGCAGAGATGAGAAGCCTTTCTGGCTGTGCATGCCTTTGTTCCTTGATCTTTCAGGGCTGCACACAGAGAGAGGCTTAAGTGTGTGTTTAGCAGCTGGGCTTTGCGCCCACAAACAAAGCAAGGAAGGAGGCATCTGAAATGCTGGCAGAGCAGCGTGTTTGCAGTAAGGGAAAGAGGCAGTATCAGCTGGGGAAAAGGGAAGCGGGCTTCCTCTGTGAAGAGCTGGGTGCCCAAGTAAGTGGTAAGAATTAAGCAACTCAGGCTGTGCTTCAAGACTAAAAGCTGCCACTATGAAGCAGCCCTTAAAAAGCTTTAGCTGGAGAGGCACAGGGCTAGAGCAGAACTCGTAGCAAAGCACAAGCATATGTGGAGAGCCAGCTGCACCTTGTGAATTGGCACGTGTCAGGTCCCACAGCAGAGGCCCTGAGGCAGCCATGCAGCTCTGCCACCTATCCTGAGCATCTCAATGGCAAGCTGGGCTGCAGAGGTGGCCCCAGGAAAGGGGCTCAGCCCACAGTGGCCAAGGTGCAGAGCCAGAGGGCACCCCAGCCAGCACCCCAGTGCAGTCCTCCATGCCCTGCACCTTCATCCCCTTGTCCATACATGCTGATTTTCTGTTAAGCAGAATTCAGGCATTTATGCTTAGCTGTGTCTATGTCCCCTCACCACTAGGCTCACTCAATGAGCAGTCACACAGGGTCACACAGATGGCAGCAGTGACAGATCCATGTGTGTGGCTGGTGGTGGCCCAGCCATGCTGCCGTTATTTTATCACCACTGCCTCGTGGCTACCCAGGAGGCAGCAATGGCAGCTCGGTGCTGCTGGCAGCAGCTGTCCTCCTGCACCACTGCAGCCATCAGCCGCCACCGACGCTGGGCATTCTGCCGCCCTCCCGCTCCCAGTCAGAGCGTGCGGAGTCACGTGCTGACCCAGGGAGATATTAGCTAATTGAAATGGTGCCGCCAGCACGCTAAATGCTCCTCACTTAAATCAATCGCCCGCTTCCTCTCCTCACCTCCATCTCGCTCCCTCCACCTGCCTCCATCCTTCCCGCAGCCTCCTCCTCCTCAGCCCCCCTTTCCCCAAGCCCCTAACTCCCGCGAGGTGATAAAAGTGGGACCAGCCACAAAGGGAAGGCGACAAAACCCTCCTGTTATTGACTGGTGGTGCTCCCCAGCAGGGCTGGGTGCTGCCAATGGCTGTGTGAGCGCAGCTTCTCCCCCCGCCCTGCACCAAGGCGCTCGTCTTTCTCTGAGCAATTACCGCGGATGATTTATGTGGCCAGTCGAGAGGGCCTGCCAGGGTTCTTATTTCATCTCTGAGAAAAGGAACTCTGCTGGAATTTTATCAGGGAGCCTGGATTAAATTGACAGCTGCCTTTTGTTTTGTTTTTAAAGACCTTCCCTTCGGAGCACCGCGCTCCGCCCAGAACGAGTGGGGAAAACGCAGAGCTGAGCAAAGGGTAAAGCTCCTCCTGTAAGAGAAAAATCCATTTTCCACTCTCCGTATACATTTTAAGTGAGGCCATTTTTAAGGAGCTGACATCTGAGAGCGATCCCCACTCCCATCAACTCCAAGCAGCATTTTATTTCACCTGACTGCAGCCACCAAGGCAACTGATTTCCCTCCCTGGTGCGAGGCAGCCTCCAACTCCTCACCCAGCAGAGCCTCGCACTGCCCAGCCCACAGCAGCCTCACGCACACTGTGCCAAAGCCACGGGCAGACACGGCCATGGGAGAGCACACAGACAGACAGACCGACAGGCTGCAAGGCAGGGCAGGTACAAAGCAGCGGGCTTGCTGTGTGCCATGGGGAGAGCGTGTGAAGCAACCGAGTAGGTCAGTGGTGTACAGAGTGGTGAGCAAGGCAGCAGGGCAATGCAGCCCAGCACCACACAGCAGCAGAGCACACAAAGGAGAGGTGTGCCTTGCTGTGGGACTCTGCCAACCCCAAATCCTGCTACCTCCAAGGCATGAGCTGAATGGATTTTCAACAAATGCACCTACCTGAACACAGCCTCTGTCTTCCGCTTTCTTCTTGACCCGATATTCTGCTGCTAAAGGTACCAAGAGAAAAGGAAAAACACTGGTTTTCCTCGCACTTTCTCCTCTCAGCACCTTATTGCTCTCAGCTATAGTGTCTACTTCAAAAGAAAAGACAAATTATGGCGAGGCAGAATCCCTTTAAAACACAAAACCCTCCAAATCCATTTGCTCCTTGCTGCTCTGCCCTCCCTGGGCTTTCTCACCTGGTGCCTGCCTATTTAAGGACACCCAGCAAAACTCCTAAGGTGAAGCACATCAAAACTCATGAAAATGCTCTCACTTGAGAAGAAAGTGGCCGTGGATCCAAAATTCTCCACAGCGGGCCCCAGGATGAGTCACAGCACTTAATGCTGAATCCAACAAAGCCGCACTAAGTATAGTTACTCTATGTACTACAGAACGACTACATTTTCTTGCTCGCTTCCGCCACTCTCCCACGGCCACTTCTCCCCCAAGTGAGAGCACTCCCAGCAGCCTCTGAGTTCCCAGCTCCCTACCCTGACTTCGCACACCCAGCTCTGTGCTTTCTACCTGTCCCCAGTCAAAGCTGGCACTGCAGGAGCGACACAGAAAAAGGACTGAGAGTAACTGACAGCCCAGTCCTGCTGTAGGGTTGCTGGCTGGTGCCCAGGTCTTCCCACGCTGCAAGAAAGGTGATGGGGAGGTGGCACAAGGAGCACAGTAAGGATGGCAGTGTAACGTGGGAGTCCAGTATCACCCAGAGAAAGAGTGAGCCCTGGTTGCCTTGGATGGGCTTTACTCCTATTCTTGGTCAGTCCCCCCAGTACAAGGCTCAACAAGGCTGCCAGGCTCCCGGCTCCATGAATGGCGTGCCAGGCAGCCGAAAAACCAGCGGGGAGGGGGAGATGTGGATAAAAATAGAGAGAAATGTTGATTGCATTGTTACTGCTTCAATTAAGCTCAGACACTTCAGCCTGATGAGTCAACAGCAATGACAAGAGGGCACAGCAAACAAAAGCAACTGCACTGCACAACAGCCTTACTGGTCCCATTAATGCAGAGGGCAGTGAAGTCCCAGAGCAGTAAGTTTGGAAGCAAAAGAAGCAAGAGCTCTGCTCTGCCTCCCTCAGAGCGGGGATTCTGGTGGATGCCCAACACCTGCTGGGTGAGAGGGAGGACCAGAGCCTGTGGAGCTCTGCAGTGGTGTGGCAGCAGCCGGTCCCTGCTGGGGTGTCCCCTTCCTGCGGCAGGAGGCAGTGGGTGGAAGGCAGGAAACAACTCCCCAGTGACCTTCAGATGATGAAATTACTGTTGTGCCTGTCTGTGTTGCCCGCCACATAAAGAACGCTTGGAAAAGCAAGGAAGAGGAACAGTTGGTCACAACTTCAAACAGCCTGTCTCTCCGCTGTCACACACCACACCCTGGGAAGCATTCACCTCTCCCTGTGAAGTGGTTTACAGCACGCACACCACCAGCATTTACTGCACTGTCTGCCAGAGCTCCTCCTTTGACTATCCCCATCAAAGAGATGCTAAGGGTCACTCATGGGACTGTGTGCCACCAGCAGCAGATTCCTTGGGCTCTGCTCCCCAGGCTGTTCCACCACATCCCCCCATTGTAACGCAATGGCCTTACACATAAAGGCTTTCTTAGCTCAATGTCTCATCTCCAGCAGTAGCCAGTTGTAAACACTTAGGCAGAGCACAAAAAGGAACAAGGAAAAGAATACAGCAAGCCCTCCCCGGGATCTCTCCCAGCTCCCAGCAATGAGAGGATCAGGTGAACCCTCGCTGGGGGCTGCATCTGCCTAGCATGCTCACAGTCAGCTGCAAATATCTCCTTCCTGCCTTTATCCAATTCCTTTTATACTCAGTCCCTGCAACAGAGTGCAGAAGGGAATTATACTCCTTAAGTAGGTGTTGTGTGGAAAAACAAAACAGAACAATGCTTCCCTTGGCTTTAAACCTGCTGCCCGCTCCTGTGTTGCTAGCATGCTCCAGGGATACTACAAATCTTGTACTCTTTTTTCTCGATGCTGAGAGACCTCACGGTTGCTGCAGTTCCCTACGTGCTCCTAAAGTCCCAGCTGTGTCCCATTTGCTGAGCAGTGTTCTGAGTTACTCCCACCTGTCTGCAGCTGACGAGATACCCATGGATTGTTGCAGGGATGGATAATTTTATGATGACGCTGTGCTTTGGTGTAAGAGAGCCTAGAGGCACTAAGGGCAAGATGCCAAGCTCCAACAGATTGAGACAAGGTACACCTGTGCTGGGCCACGCTTCCGGGCAGGATGAAGGAAACACCCATTGGCTGTTAAGCTGGAGTCTCCGCAAGCAAAACGTGGTCTTCTCAGCAGTAGCAGTGTCTAAGCAAAAGGCAAACGAGCCCATGTGAACCTGCCCTGTAGCCCCCTAGGGACAGGCTGCAAGAACCTGCTGAGAGGAAAATGGCTAGTATGGGATTGGGGTGAGTCAGATTCCAAAGTCCTCAGGCCTTATGTTTGCACACGCATGGGGCCGGCTTCAGGGCTCGCAGCTCGCAGCAAAACATTTGCATTGCCAGTGTGGACAGCGTTCATTAAAACCAATGTTTATCTTGCAGGGATCATGCCAGATTGTTCAAATAAATGACCTACCAAATTAATCTCTTTTCCTAATGCTATCTCCTGATATTTGGGATGACTTAGAGCCAGATATCTTGCTAAAGAAAGGAGTGTGGGGCTGGGGGAGGAGTGAGGGGCTGCTCGGGGACGAGCCTGTATTCATTCCTCCTCGCTCCCCTGTGAGCCCCTTTCCATCACACTACCGAGCACAACACAATTAGTGCAAAGGGCCCGCTTTTCCTGCAGGAGCCAAGGTCCCAAAAAGGTACAGCTTCAACATCATTAGCAGTTCATCTTCTTAAACCTCTGGGCAGCCCCTAGGCAGATCCCCTCGCACAGACCCCACACCCCCTCCCCCCTTTTTGGTGTCTGCTTATCAAACTAATGAAGCACATCCAGACTGAAAGGTCTTGGGGTAGAAGACAGCAGCTTAACCGTGATTCAGTACATGTCCTTTCCCCTCCTCCTCTTTATCAAATAAAGAAAGCAGCATTTCCTACACTTAAATGGAAGGGAGGAGGGAGGAGGGAGGCTAAGGGGAGGGAGACGTTTGTCTAGTAATTCCCTGCAGAAGGAGATGTCTGTTTACTTTCTTTGACTGAGCACTTGCATATTAAAAAGCCTCGGCTCCTTAGCGGGCAGGATTTATCAGCGCCACATTTTCTACTTGACAGGGCATGCAGGCAATGCCTGCTGCAGGTAAGCTGGAGAACAGAACAGAGCTCTGTGACCTTCCCCTCGTCCTTCGTGAGGCCGCTGGCCCAGGGACCAGTCGGAGGTGCTGAAGCCCAGCACTGAGTGAAGGGATGGGTGCTGTGCAGCCCCCAACAAGAATGCTGCTGCAAGAGCAAGGGAAGCACAACAAAGCTCCATTAGCTTTTTTTCCCTTCAGTGATAGCCGGAAAGGCAATTTCCAGCTTTTGGTAAAACACATAAACATCTTTCATCGTGTCACTGACCTAAATATAGATCATTACTTCAAAGCAAGTGAAAAAAGAGATGGGGAAAGAGCCCAATTCTTATACCTTCACATGCTAGGAAACCTTACAAGCAGAGTGCAGTACAAAGGAACCACAGAGAACCAGTTAGATGTGACAGAAGTGTGAGAGAAAGGCCTTTTCTCATGGATCATGCTGATGGGCCACAAACCTCAGACTTCAAGGCATGCTTTTAAAGTGTGACAGGAGGCTGAGCCATGCTGGCACCTCAGCACCAAAGCAAGGAATTGCGCTGGAGCATGTTTTCTCCTGGGTCACCCTCAAATCAAAGCAATGCTGCACTCCTTCTCTTGCTGTACAAACCCACGCCTGCTGGCCCAGCACATGGGGATGTGCAGGCAAGCCCTTCAGTGAACTCTCTTTGCTCTATTGCAACTCGAACACTGAACATCAGCAATAAGTCACGAAGTCTCCACATTTAACACGTCCTACATCTGAACCACAGCTTCATGCTTTGTGATCCTCACTGGTACACAGTAGACAGAATTAGTTCCTTAATTGCTCCCTGCCTCAGTTTACCCATGTACAGAAGTGACATATCAGTAGCATATACAGAAAAACTACATCCTGGGATGGCGATCCAAGCAATAAGGGCTTGCAAAGCCATTTGTGCATATTGGTGACAGCGTGCTGTTCATTTTAAATCAATGAACACAAACACAACATGTAGTGAGTCAGAGCTGCTGTCACAGTTTAAGCTCAGTCTTCATTTTCCTCAGTTGGGGGGAGCTTTGTCTGGTAAGGGGCCTCAGGAGTAAGAAGTTGCTCTTGTTTACACTGCAGAAAAATGAATTCTCATTAAGGAAACCGGATATGCTTTAAAAAAGAATTAACTATGACAAGAGTCAGTGTCAGAAGCTCTTGTTGTTCACTGTCCCCCTAACTGTTGTAAGTAAGGCTTTACAAGCCTTACAAGCCACTTCTAGTTGAGGCTGCCAGAGAACGCCTTCATTCAGACTGAAACAAATTCCCTCCTGCTCCCCAGCACAACGATGTCCTGCATTTGCAGTACCAGGCTTGATTCTTGTGAGACAAGGCAGAAGCATGGCTCAGCCAATCTGCTGTACCTGCTCTGAGACCTGACTGTCTTGGAAGGTCTTAAGAAACCCTAAGTTTTGTCTCTTGAAAGGCAGGGACCGTACAGAACCAAATCCAATGCACCTACTGACCTCATTACAAAACAACCACACAGACTACAATGTTGACTGAATCCCAAGGAACATACAAGATCATTTTTTAAACAAATCCAAAAAATCTTAGCTAACAACAGGTTTTTTGTTTCCCACTAATGTAGACTGGTTGTTTCCATCAATTCAGGCGAGATCAACACTGGATTTGTGCATCAGAAAGAAAAAACCCAAGCAGCTGGATGCAGGTTGCTAAGGGAAGTCCTCCCTCAGGGGAAATGAGGTTTGCAGGGAACCAGCCCTAACACCAGAATTGGGCCCAGCTGGGCTTGGCATCCTCTTGAGGGTGTATGGCTGACAGCAGATGGTGTCTTCTACTGGGATCCCCAGGTTGAACAAGACTAAGCAGCAGTTTGAATCTCAGCTGCCTGGAGTCATTCTTGATTCACCTTCATCAGCATCATATACAAGAATGGAAACATCTGAAATGGTTTTGTGCAATTCTACAATAGCACGGCAGATTATAAACTGCATTGTATAGTAATTGCTGGGCAGTCCTGGAAATCACTCTGCCTCTGCCACGGAGGACCCATGTTTAGAGAAGAGTCTCTCAATTTCTCTTCCTGATCCTACTTCCAACCATCACTTGAATTAACAAGCTACTGAAGGCTACAACTAGTGCCAAATCCCGTATTCCTTGTCTCACAAAATACTTACTGCTTATTAGAGAAAAAGAAATGCTGTACTTCTAACTGCACAACAAAATTTGCTTTATTTCTTTCCTCAGAAACCCTCAGATATTCTTGCACTACGGGCTACTTCTTATGCTTCATAAACATGCTGTTTGACACAGAGAAATCTGCATAGCACCAGGGCCATAAAATCTGCTGAAATGTGACAATCTGAAATGGCTAGGAATACTTCTCCAGCACTGCCCTAGCTGTGAGGATGCACCCAGCTGCCTCCTGAATGGAAAGGCATTTGAGATGGTTCAGGTGCCCTCTGCTATGGGTGCTTGCAGGATGGGGGTTCTGCACTTCATGACTTCCATGGTGCTCGGTGCACATCTTTGCAAGTGAGAAATCTATCTGAACACGTGGAGAAGTGTTCTGCAGGAGGGATTGGCTTTTCACAGCAGGCACCAACCAGATTGCCAGTTCTCTCTCATGTTTCATTATGGCTCTTCTTTCTAGAAGCATGACGCTCCAGACAAGACATGCTTTAAAACCTGTTATCAACCACTCCAGGCTTGAAGAGAAAACCTGAAGAAGACACAAGGCCGATGCTCAGTCCACAGAGGTAAACAGTTGCAGTGCATTCTTCTCTCTGAGGTTTAACACCTTGCTCCCCATTATCATGCTGCTTAGCAGTCTCTTTAGCATTTTAGCTCCAGGTGAAAATGCACTCACCCCTACACAAATCACTGCTTTTACAGTCCCTACTGAACATCTCTCACCAGAGTTAACACTCAGAAGATGTACGCCCTGAAGTTAAGCCTGCTGGGTCAAAAGCAGGGGAACTAATGGGAACTTTGTTATCAAAACCGCCCCGGGGAAATGCTGCAGTTTTTCAGAAAATTTGTGTGAAAATTACCTGTAAACACACACAAGCACACACAGAGACTGTGTAAACAGTTTGGCTGTGAGCACCCTGACGCACAAGCGTATTTGCACAAGGAAAAGACCCACAGGCACGAAGAACACAATCATCTCTCACTATTCTCCCTGCTTGTGCTGTCATTGAGTTCCTGCTGCGCCTGGCTGCAGTACTTCACTCCTCTGCAACCCAGCCTGGCCAAGCAGGTCACCCCTGCTCCCAGCAGGACCCCCGCAGCAGTGAAAGCAGCACTGCTGCATGAGACAAGACGGTACTGCATGGCCATGGCCAACTACAGGGATGAAAAACTGGACAAATAAGGCCTGAAAATGCATGAATTGGAGTTAGTCAGCATCCAGCAGAGACAGGCTTGCTCTACAGATTAAGAACCTGGAAATCAGATCCACGATTTGCCCCTTTTAAGCTACATGAGGTTGTTGGGATTACAGCTCCTCACCACCAGACAGACATCTTCCTGAGACTGCTTGTTGTGTCGTTAGCGTGTGTGCATTATCACATTGTGATCAGCTCAATATCCCATCTCTTATCTAATGTGTAAATACTAATTTGAGGGTTCATGGAGTACACAGCTATTTTACTTTCAGTTAAAAAAAAAAAAAAGAGAGAGAGAGAGAGAGGAGGAGGCCTGGCATCATAACAGTAATTTATGATTTTACTGGTGTATTATCATCGGGTAATAAGAGCAACTCGAAACTGCCAATTATCTCATAAAAGGGGTATCACCTTTTCTATTTTGAATGACTCCGTCGATAAATGCAGGCTCTGCTTGCTAACACTTCGTCACGTAATCAGTGGCCTTCCAGCAGGAGAGATGAGAGCAGAAGAAAGAGAAAAGCCAAGCCGGCGAGGAGACAAGCCCAGCCCAGGGCTCAGCAGTGCAGAGATGGGGAGGAGGAGGGGGGGACAGGAGGAATCGCCCCGAGCAGTCGGCAGGTCACACACACACACAGTGTGCAACAGCAACCCAGGTTTACAAAGAGACATCTGTTCCATTACTTCGATGCATTGTGGCTAATTACATCCTGGCCCGTCTGTGAAATGACAGCCACTTATTCTCCAGTGAACCGTAAAATCTGTACATGTTCGGTGTGGGCAGCAGGGAGTGAGAGGGGAACAGGGAGTGGGGGAAGGATGGAGAAGGAAGACTGGGAGAAAGGCACAGGAGGAGAGCCAAGGACACATCCAGCATCTTTTGGGCCGTGGTGCCAGTAGCCAGGAAGGGGCCAGAGAAGGCAAGCTGCTCCCAACAGCAGGGCGAGCACAGTGCTGCATTCTGAGGCCATTATGAGCAGGACTGCTACACCCCAAACTCTCCACACCCCTCTCAAAGGCTTTGCCTTTAGTGAGGGAGCAAAGTGGTGCCAACACAAATGGCATCAAGTGAGCGGCGGTGCAATTTACCTACAGATTTCTGCAGCCTTTCTGCCAGTGCTGTCTATACCTTCCTTACCTGTTAGTCTGGCAGCTGTCTTAGAGGGTATTATCCTATGCACCAATTTAATTTTAGACTTGGATGAATTAAAAAAAGGACGTCTCATCTCCTGTCACCTCCCACAGATTTTTAGTAATCAGAAGGAAGCTGCAAGAAAATAAATCTCGTCTCAACTTTTCTATGTGATAAAATGGGACTTGTGCTCAAGCACGACTGTAAACCACTGAGTCAGGTAACAAAACACAAATAGTACTTCAAGACTTTGAGTATGTAATCCAAGGTATGGCACGAGTTTTGGTGGCTCGGGGTGATGTAAGCAGCCCATCAAACTGCTGGGGTGGCAATGTATGAAAAAAGAACGGCTATGTGGTTAGGAGAGCAGGGCAGGCTACAAACAAAGACTGGCTGCATGCTGACAGCTGAGCAGCTCTATAACCAGAGGCACTGCTTTTGTTCCACGATTTCTGTGGAAAGCATCACCTTTCAATTAATGCAACTAAAGCTTGTAGACCTGGGCAGAATTTGTTCAGTGTGATGAATCGCTCGCTCCCACAATTGAAACAAAACTAAGTGCCAGGCACAGAGAAGGAAGGTAAAGAGGACTGCTCCTATCTTTTACGAGCTGAAGCTACAGAAGTCTGACGAGGTCTAGGAACAGAATTGCAGCAGCCAAACTAAAGAAAACTAAGATGTTTGGGGATGGGATTTCTTCCCGCATTTGCTTACAGGCTAAGAGGGACATATTAATCCATCTGAATCCCTGACTGCACCATATCCTGCAGGTGTTATGGCCATTCAAGATGGTCAGATCTGGACGGGAAGAAAAATATAATTAATCTCCATTCACTTACACGATACACAAACAGATGCAGAAAAAGGGAAGCACTGTAGGAGACTGGTTCAGGTTCACAGCTCAAAGCAAAACCACCTGAGGCTGAAACAACAGGAAAAGTAGTGCAAGCGTGGTGCTTTTGCTCTGACTTTAAAACTGGCCTCTGTAGCTGTTGGCAAACTAAAGTAACGGGGGAAAAAAAAAGAACAATTCCTGCCAGGTTGGAAGTAAAAGAAACTGGAAAATTTAATGGATTTTTCATTAAAATGCTCACCACTTCTTCCAATTTTTGGTCTGCATTCTGTGGTTTCTGTTTTAATCCTTTCCTGACAAAGCCTTCAGTACTTCTCAAGGCCAAAATGAATATTTCTAGTCACCTCGTTTGCAACGCACAGGTCACGGCCTCTCTTGCAGCACCCTACTCATGAGGCTTGGACCACCTGGCTGCGGTCAAGCTGGGATCCTCCAGCAGGGATCCTCCTGTGCAAAGGCAGCAGCACCTCCGCTCGGTGCTGCGTGGAGGGATGGCTTCACAGAGGACAGGGAGGCTGGCCAGGGTTTTGCAGGATTTCTCCTAGGGCAGAAGCCCCTACACTTGTGAGCTCTGCTAGCAGTTGGCATGTACCACAGCTGGCAAAACTCAAAGGTAAAGCACGGCTCCTTAGAAGCACCTGCTTTGACTGACAGATTTAAAGCAAGGGGCTCGATATCACTGTGCTTGACAAAAGCTGGAAAGCCATTAAAATGCATCTGGGGAACTGAGCAGTGTCAGTCTGACTCAGAATGGATGATATATCCATCTTACCAATTTCACTGCACAACAGGCAACCGGAGAAGGCAAACCGAGGGGAAGGAGAGGGCTGAGTGAGCTGAATTCAATCTTGTGGTGTGTGTCTCTGCCTTAACAGCTGGCACTTAGCTTATGGATAAATACAGGATTTCATTTTCCATGGACATCAGGTTGCCTTTCCTCATCAGCCCAAAACTCACCCTCACAAAAGAAAAGCTTCAAACAGAAAAAAAAGCTCACAGTGCGTAACTCTACAAAGAGCTTACAGGAAGGATTTTCAGTAAATTAATATCATCAGCAACCATACAGTTCACAGAAGCTCACAGCCTTTTGGTGTAAACTGCGATTTAGTTGGCTAACATGCTAAGTGTTAAGATCCAGTGACCTCAATTATACTTTCCCTTCCCTGCTTGTGCAGTGGGAACCTCCTCCCCACGCTGCCTTAACAATGAACTTAGCTTCTGCCTTGTTTTTGTTGTACGTATTGACCTATCACTTCTGATCATTCGTCTGTGCATGATCTTCTTCACAGCATCTTAGCCTGCTCTGGTGTCTGAAGCACCAAATATTTTACAGTAGGTTATCACAAGTTCAACTTAATGAGAATCAAGGCAGCGTATTGGGTACAGGTCCAGGATTGATCTTGAGTTCATTCTGGTTTGAAAAGATTAAAAGGTACGTCCCCCTCCTCTATTTTATTTTTCACTCGCATTTCACATTGTCTACGGACACCCAAGGTGAGCTTTTCCTCTCTTCTCCTGCAAAAGCTACAACAAGTGGAGGAGAGCACGAGTGACATTACAGGAGCCGCACGTGAAAAACGAAGCAATGGGAGAAGGAAGGGTTTTTAATCATTCCATTTAGAATGCTGCTTCCCCCTGAGTTTGTGAAGTGTGAATTCTTGCTTATATCTATTTCAATAAGAAATGAAAAATTTGTAACAAAGGACATCTGTTCTGCAAATGCAAAGCTTCCAGCTCTTCAATAAAGATGAAAAAGTGTCTCAGAGACCTTCAGGAGTTTCTCTGTCAGAAAGCAGAGATATTCTTGAGACCTGTAAGGCAAAGTGAAATACACCTGCTCTCTTCAGAATACGCCCTTCTTCCCCTACAGCTGCCTGATGTGAAAGACCATTCAAGCCATTTTTTCCCCAGCTAGAAAATAGAGGTGACCAGCAAAGGATTTTAAAGGTACGGCTCTATCCTTCCTCTTCGGTAAATTCTTCAAAGACAAGGGAGGCATGACTTTGCAAAAGCTGAAAGCATTCACAAACGGCAGCTGGAAAGAGCAAAGTGCTTAATTCCTCCCCCGAGAACGTTCCCTTCTTACAGACAGGTGCCACCACTATGAGGCTTCCCAGTTATACCCTCCACACAGCTCCTGAGACAGCAGCACTAAGAGAAGGCAGAGGCACGCATTGACTTTTTCTCCAGGGGAGAAAGCAGCAAACCAACTGCTATTTCTTCTCTGCTGCCTGGGCACAGTGTCACTGCCAGGGCAATCAGACAGCAGTGCATTAGAAAAGAAGAAAACCATCACTTTTGCCTTAAAGAAAAGGACCAGAGGGGAATATTTGCTTGACTTGGGCCTGCCACCATATGGCACAAAGTGATGCCATGTACTTGGGTTTACTGGGTGTTCAGAGCTCTGGAATTACTGAAATGCGCACTGCCAGAATAAAACTAATCAGTCTGGGTCCCTGCCTGAGGCCAGTGTCCCTTCCCGGAGATGGAGCACTGGGGGCTGGCCTGCAAGTGCCCTGGGCTTGGCCCAGCAGTCCCAGTGTGCCAGCCCTCCCAGCTGGCTGCGATTAGCAACGCTGCTTGGAGAGACCGTGTCATTAGCCAGCATGGAAAGTTAATTACCTGTCCGCCATTACAAAAGGAAGGTCCCCCTTCAGGAGAAAGGTCGGTGGCTGGGACCAGTGCAGGGGACAGTGGCTGCTCTCTAAATGGTGCCCTGTGAATAAATTTCCTCATCCCAGGGCTTCTAGCCCTTCACCAACACAAGTGCTCAGGAACTATATACTCAAAATGATCCAGAATACAAAGATCTCTCTCCGAGCCCCAGCTCTGGGATGCCAGCTCTCCGGTTAACCCTTCCCACCCAGGCTGCCCTGCCTGCCTCACGGAGCGGGTTTGTTGTTCCCACAGTACGCTATTTGTTGAAATAAATATGGAAATAAGGCTGAGCAAGACAGCCAAGACAGCTAGACTGAAATAAATTCATCACTCATGGGCTCTCAAGGGAAGAAAACCACGCATTTTTTCTAAATGATTATTTCTGAAGCACTGAAGGAATGGCTATATCACTAATGAGGCCAGTGCTCCATGACTGCTGATTATAAATGACCTAAAAAGAGACAAGGGGATGGTGTATGTGTGTATAGGGGGATGGGGAACGAGATGAATTGTTCTTCCTTAGGATCTGGAATCATCTCCCCAGGCTCCTCAAAAGTCTGAGAGCATCTGTAGTTCACCACAACGGCAGGCCTGGCATATTTACAGCCGCGCCAGGAAGTTTGGGCTGCGGCGCTGTGCTGCGCTAACAAGTAAGCACACCATCCCTCTCCTCCCTTGATAGGTCACTATCTGTTCACTGCAATAATAACTAAAAAGGAAAACGAGCCCTCTCAGTTGCCCTTGGGTCTAAATTATAGGTCCTGCCAGTTGAAGCAGTCCGACTTGAGGCAAGAGGAGGCTAAAGCTGGTAATAAGATTCACTTGTGTCTTCTCTCGCTCGCTAATTCCCATGGAAACAAGCAACTCACGACAAATGACTAAAGGATGCTTGCAAAAATCTTACTCATATGTTTTGCTGCCTACCTTCCCCCACACCTTCGGGCTGAATGATTAGAGATGCATCACACAGGCAGCACTCCCAGAACATGGCTGACTGCTGAACAGGACAGGACAGCCACATGCACAAGAAGTCAGGATGCGAGCCAAAAGCAGCAAACCCAGCAGCGTGAATTCAGACAATAATACAGCCATTTCGCTGCAGCTTTCAGATTCTTAGCGGTATTATTTATGTCACATGCTTTGTAGAAGTGACAGCACCCAGAAGAAAAGATAATCTAAGGGACAGCCCCTAATACATAATGTGACCTATTACCCAAATCTGAGGGTACTGAGAAGATGGGATTGCTTATTTATCTAACAGGGCTTTGTTTCAGCTTGTTTTATAAGCAGCAATTGCCAGGACACCTTAAAGAACGCAGATCTGAAAATGGGCTTCTGCAGGAGCTCAGACAAAGGAGCCCTGACAGTTATTAGATGGATTACAGTCATGCACCACTGGCAGAGGTTTCCCAACACCATCTGAAAACTGTTTCCTTCTGAGGGCAGCAATGTCTTCTCACAAAAGCCAGTGGGGTTTGGGACAGGCAACTTTGCTTTTGTCAAAACCTTCTGTCTTGCGCCTTGACCTATGGCGGCAAGTGACACGTCAGCAGAACTGCAGGGCTCCTATCTTTCTTCCGTTCCCTGTTTCGGCCGATTGGAGTGACTTGTTGCAGAAGATTTATTGCACCTTGGAGGGGAGTTACAGACCATTTTCAGCCCTGTGGGAGAAAGTCTCCCCATTTCCTTGGAGTCCAGGATCTCTCTAAGAGCTCTGCAAGCACCTGCACCTTTACAAAACCCTAGTGTGTACAGACCAGAAAGGCAAGGCTGGACACAGCTGCTAAATCCAGAGAGAGGGTAAGAAAAGTTGAATCAAGTTTCTCTCCTTCTCCCAGGTCATTTGTCACAAGTCTTTATAGCTAATAACCTCTTTGTAAAATTTATAAGCCAAGTTAGAGAATTACAGCATAGGGAAATAGTTCGCTAATAGCCTATATAAGGCGGTTTAGAAATCTGGTAGGAAAGAACCACAATATATTAAATTCCCCAGGTTTCAGAAGTTACTGCTGTAGCTGCTGCTCTTTTTAACCCTGTCAAATTCAGCTGGCCTAAATCTATGCAAGAATTCATCCCTGATTCTTCTCTGAGAGATGTTCGCGCTGCAGCACAGACTCACAAGCCAGCTCTGTGCCACCAATGCTGGAGCCAGTTCCCAGTTCTCCCCTCAAGGCATTACAGACAGGGTTGTCTTCTCCCTCCACGCCCCACCACAGACAAGCAAACTTCATTTGCTTTTCCAAAGGCCTTGGGCTATTCCCTCCCAGAAAGTAAATCTGACAAGCAAGTAAAGACCACGAGCTGGGTGCTACCCCTCTGCCCCTTGCTTGAAGCAGAGAGCATAAAGAAATCACAGCAGATGCTGCATCAGTATCATTTCTGAAGTACTCTAATGAATCTGACCCCAGTCTCAAGCTTTGAAAGCGTAGTGGCTTGGAAATGTAAACAGCTAAAAACTGGTGTCAAGTCAAGTGGTAACAAGGCCGCCGCTGTTTTTACAAGCCTCGTGCACTTAGCAGATAAAAATGAGCATCCTATCAAAGCCCTTCGCCAGCCGCCGTTATTACCACGAGAGGAAACAATGCCCCGTACAATCGGTGTAACCCGGCGCCACTGATAGGGAGCCCAATTTCTTACAAGCTGTCCATTAGTATGATGAAGAGACTAATAACCGCCACACACAGGTTTTTTATCTTTTCTTCCTCTTCTTGTTGGTCCACTGGCAACTGCTAATAGCTTTCCAGGGCTCCTTTAAACAAACAGAACTAATTACACTGCACAGTGACACCACGGCTTACAGACAACTAATTATGTCATGGAGGGGTTTCTTAACATGCACATTTATTTGCAGAGGGCCACGTCTAACATGCAGCAAATTTATGCTGTCTTTATGCTATCAGCTGGTACCAAAACAACACCGAATACACGGCAGAGCCAGACGGCAGAACTTCAGCAGGCAAGCTCTCCCAGGAGGCTAAAAAACAACACATGGAGCACGCATATTACTGAACATGTACAGCAGTGCACTGCTAGCCTCTTGTGTGCTTAATACAGTGCCATGGCACAGGCTGAAACTGTTGTGTAAATAAAGCTCTGCTTTTCTTCACTCTCATTTGCTGCATGTTGAACAGGCGAGAAGTATTTGCTATGCCTAATGCCCTGACAACATGCCTCAATAGAGGAATAATGGAAAACCTTGTCCAAAAAAAGCACAGAACCGAACAGATGGATAGCACAAAAGACAAGATACACTGGGAGACCGTTCCACCAGCATGCAAAGAAGACAGACAGAAGTTAAGTGACTCGCTGTGTGCCATGCAACCAGCTGGAAGCAAACTTGGAGTTTCCTGACACTCCTTTTTTAGACGGGATGGCATCAAACCGAGACCAATTGTTTTGTTTTATATACTTTGCAGACAGATATCTAACTGACAGGATGGGATTATACCGAATTATTCAAAGTGGATGTAGCTGTATGCCTTTTTGAGCTCCTAAAAATCTAAAAGGACTTTGTTCTTTAAAGCAAGACGTTGAGTGACAGAGTTTTTTAAGGCGTGCAGTCCCCCCTCCCAACCCCTACATAAAAAGCAAATGAAAACATTTGATTTGCAAGCACTTCTGGACAGCCACATTATATGAGCAGAAACTCTCTCTCCTCCGAGACAACATTCTGAAAGGATGTAGCAAGGACACCTCTCCACATACACTCATAATGATCCTTAGCATTAACAAGAATTATATGCATAAAAAGCGGCATATATCTTGTTAAGCATGTCTGAGTGACAGATGAACTGATATAAGAGGGCAGAGTATCGTATTTAGAGCTATTAGCTGACTGTCTGGTCAAAATATCTGTGCAGAAATGTGTGCTCAATTATACATGCATTCGATTCTCGTCCACATATCAAGCATGCCTACACCTGCACAAAGAACAGTGTGCTCGCTTGCTGTTTAAAGAAACTGAGTCAGTGGGTTTCATAAGAAAATAGTAGCCTTTACAGAAGGGGCTTCAAAATCTTACTTGAGATGCAGGCCTCTGTTTTCTGCAATGCTCTAAGGCTCTATTTTCCCTCTAAACAAGAGGATGTTTTTACAGCAGAACTGAACTACAGACAGCAAGCCTGCTGCAAAGCTGCAGCAGAAACAGAAGACAGGTAGTTTCCTCAGTGACCAGGCTGACCTTGACTAGCAACGTCAAGATAAAAGCAACAGTGCTTGGCCTTCCACTGTGATTCTACAGAGGTGGGTCACTTGGTTAAGTCTCTCACTGTAAAATCAGACAGCTTGAGCAAAGACACTCACTAAGAGCACTCCTCCCATTCACAAGAGGCATTAGAAGATAACAAGATGCGAACAAAAATCTCTGTCGTGGAAACTGAAGGAAAAATGACATGAAAGAAATGAAGAAACAAGGGTACACCATGTCCTTTGTCCCTCAGTGTGATCCCATAGCCTGCAGCACAGAACCACAGAGAAGAGGACCTCATGCCGCAGCTCACATCAGCAGAGCTGAAGCTTTCAGACTGAGCCAAGCAGTCCTGCAGTGACTGCTCAAACATTAGTTGGGCAGAGGGTGCCCAAACAAACCTGCTGAGACTCACGTGACGTTAGGCACAAAAGAGGTCCAACCCAGCTTGCATTGAGGGTATCACTGCTCACCTTGATTTTGCACTGGCCAACTTTGGGTCAGTGCCAGATGACAACAGGAAAGGAACAGAATCTGCAAAATGGTTCATTTTTCTTAAGAGTGGAAAAACAGCTTTGTTAAAGCAAGGAAAAACATACCCATCCTGAAAATGAGCTTCTGCTCAGAATACCTCCTCTTGCTTTACACCTCTGATTTTCAGATCAATTTAAAGGAAACTATACGAACCTCCTCAGCAATCATACTCATGACCTAGTTATTGTTCCCCATGGGAAACTCTGAGGTGTCTCATAGCATTTCTTATGCTAGGATGTAGTATCACTTAGTATCACAAACTGCAAGTCTTGTGTTTTTTCCTTCTGCCTATTGTCGCAGGTGTCAGGTTCAAATTTCCCTTGGTAACCAATACTTTTTTTAAAACACAGAAGCTAAGATTCACTCGTACATAGGGATGGCAGGACTCCAGGCCTGCCGAAGACAACGCTAGATATCCATGCTAAAACATGAGCTGGAAAACAGAGACTGTGGCCTGCATCTCAAACCATTGTTCTCACTCATCAGCCCTTCTGATCCTCAGACGTATGCAGGAGACACAAGGAGGTTTTGCGCCTACGTGAGGCTGGATATTAGGAAAAACTTCTTCTCAGAAAGAGTAATGGAACAGGCTGCCCAGGGAGGTGGCAGAATCACCGTCACTGGAGGTGTTCAAGAACCGTGCGGATGTGGCACTGAGGGACATGGGTTAGTGGGCATGGTGTGATGGGTTGGCAATTGGACTAGATAATCTTGGTGGTCTTTTCCAGCCTTCATGACTACATGATCTCCTCAAATGAGAGCATTCCCACGGCCAATGGCCATGGCCACAAAGAAAAAAATTAGAAGGAAATTAGCAATTTCATACTGTTTGGTGCTATGCTCAGCTCTTTGTTTTACTGTTTTGGTAGCAAGAAAGTTACATACCTTCGACCCTTTCCTGTGGAGGTGATTAGGGTAGCAATTTGCACAACATTGATTTTTAGTTCTCTGAAGTGAATACAGGATCTACATGTGCACATTTCCCTCCAAAAATGCAAACTCAGAGGATGCAGTAGGACACATTTGTTCCGCCCAAGTAGCCCATAACAAAAATGAAAAACCTTTGCTTTCTGACACTATAGGCTGTTGCAGCTGAAAGGGTAGGCTGCCAGTGCCTCTACATGAGCAGGAGCCTCTGAATGGGTGCAGAGATCCACATTTGGGTCACAAGGCAGCACTGGGGGATGTCAAAGATGCCAAAGAACACCAGGCAAACATGCCCACAGGCAAGCAGGAATTTGTCTATGCCTTTAAAACTTGTATCTTAAATATGTCACCCACACAGTAGTCCAAAGATGGGCAACACGCTCTCACACCTCCCTTAAGTAGGAAGAAAGCATTTGTTCAAAAAGACTGCCTGTACCTGAGCCACGGGTCACCTCCTGCGTGCAGCTGAGGCAGGGAAACCAGATCCCCCATAGGATGCTCTTCCACATCTCACCACATATGTGAGTGATAGACATATGTGGTGATTAATGACAGGTGGCCTGAAACTCGGGAATTTGTTTCACATTGTGACTTCTCAAACTTCAGTTCTGCTGGATGCAGACTGAGAAGCTCTGCATTCTGTGGACAGCATACTGTATATACAAAGTGCTGAGCCTTGCCTCTCTCCTTCTCTTTCTTCAGGGTATTTATACAGCTATTTTTTTTCTTTTTTTTTTTTTTTCCCACCTCACACAGTCTGCTTGCAATTGATACAGGAGAAAGTAGAGGTCAGAGGAAGAGTAAAGACACATAATCTAATTTTCATTTTGTCCATTAATCATGCACGATTTCAGCCAGCCATTTAACAAGGTGGAATTCAAAAGCGATTTCTCCACAGATGAGGGGAAATTCACTTTAATTTCTGCTGCTGCACAGAGCGGTCTCTTTTCCTTACACTGGAAAGTGGAATCCCTGTGCCCAAGAAAACCTAGACTCACCTGCAGGTTTTGTAAAATGTTTAAGCTAAATTTAAAAGTATCCCTCTCAAAGTGTTGGTTCTTTGTGGGAGCAGTGTTTTTTTTTTGGCTGGGGGAAGGGGGGTAGTGTGTATCAATACAAGCCCAAAAGGAAGCTCTGGATTTAAATTCATTTTGATATGAACTTGACAATAATGATCTATTTGAAAATATCCTCGCTCACAAATAAGGAATACTACAAGTTCCCTTTAAGTGTAGAATTTGAAGACACCTCCTACAGACTCTCAGCCAGTTACCAGTCTCCCAGTTTGTCAGGACAAAATCACCTCTCTCCTAAAGTGAATTGGTTCTGGAAATGAAAAAAAAAAAAACAAAAACATGTGCATTCATCATAGGTAGGTCCAACAAGATTGGAAGCACCAGGCCTTGGACATCCACAGATGAGGCAACAAAATGCACCTTATCTTTGTCCTCAGCTAGAGTTTGATGAGTACCGCAATATTCGCCATCTCAAAAGATGAAGTCTATTCCTTGGTTCATTTATCTATGTCATTTTCATTTAATTATTTGCAAAAATTAGCAGGACCGTGTGAAGAGGAAGGTATCTCTCTAAGGTTTAAGAATGATCCAATGCAGCTGCATTGGGAGTAAGGGCTGAGGAACCCACCAAGGTCTATAGCGAAACGTGCACCTTCTTCTCAAAGAACTTATTTGCTCAGGAGGAGAACCAACTCCCACTCTCCACTGGTATGTGAACTCCAGAGAGCCCACTATCTCCATACTCAAGGAAGCTTCAATATTTCATATGGCTTCTATATCAGATGTGCACGCCTCACTCTCCTTTCCATTTGCTGGGCTTCTGTCATGCAGAGGAACAGAGCAAAGGCCAAGCCCAGACTGAGAGGCCCAACATCCTTTGTACCTTCCTGAGTAACCTGGAGAATCCCCAAACAGAAAAGGTGATGCACTTGAGGAACGTCCCTTCTCTCTTTCTCTCAAAATGTATATTTGAGCAGAAAGAAACATTTAACAGCTGATTCCTTCACCCTGTAAAGACTTCAAAGAAACAGTGGGATGTTTAAGAAAAGAGAAGTGCATGTGAACAGAGCAGGATAATATTTGAGTATGTCAAAGTCTGAGTTGCTGACAATGACTTCATCTGTTTCAGAAGGAGCTGAGCAGTTCTGCTATGTTACTGACAGTGCATTTGCTAAGACAGCATTACCACTCAGGAGCCTTCCTTCTTCGCTGAGATGACAAAAAAGTGCTGATCTGCTCCAGGAAAAAACCCACGTTCTCCAGCTGCAGCCCTCCCCTGGTTGCCAATCTTTCTCTAAAAGGTCATATCCTTCATTCTGAGTGTACCCAGGCTTTTTTAGTAAGACCACTGATTTAAGCAGAAGTACCATGATTCCTAGGTCCAATCTCTAAGTCCCCAGAGGTATTTTCCAACAGGCCCACGCTATCTCAAGTCCTAATGCAGGCTGTGGAGAGGTGGTGTTTGGAACAAGCTCCTTCGGCACAACTCCGATAGAACCGAGGTGATAAGCAGGTGAAATGACAGATTTATTATGGTTCCTTTTCATATTCCATGTTTGGCACTGATAGTCTTAGAGGCTAAGAGAGACTGGGGAGACCCGAGAGTGGCCTTTCAGTATCTGAAGGGCTACAGAAAGGAAGGGGACAGACTCCTCAGCAGGGTCTATGGCAACAGTACATGGGGAAATGGTTTCAAGCTTAAAGAGGAGAGATTAGATTGGATATAAGAAAGAAGACTTTTACAGCAGTGATGGTGAGGCACTGGCACAGGTTGCCCAGAGATGCCATGGATGCCCTGTCCCTGGAGACATTCAAGGTCAGGCTGGACCAGGCTCTGGGAAAACTGGTCGAGCTGTAGGTGTCCCTGTTCATTGCAGGGGAGTTGGACTAGATGACTGTTAAGGGTCCCTTCCAACTCAAATGATTCTATGATTCTAACAGTCAACGTCTACAAAACCAGAAACATGAGAAGGCTAGCAAGGATTATACTTATCTGTCAATTCTGATGAGACTGACACAAAGATCTGTTAAGCAAACTGAAAGCCTGCCGAAGGTCTTCACAAAAAAAAAAAAAAATCTATCCTTATGTCATTTACAATTTGTTTATGAGAATTCATCTTCACATACAGAAATATGTAAATGAGAATTTATCTTTACATACAACCTCTCTCTGTGGACAAAGCTCAGATGCTGTTGTAATAATTACGCCACTATAAATTTGGACTAGATTTAGTAAAATTCTATTTTAGGACAATCTCATACAGTGATTGGAATGAATATGGAATTAAATAATATAGTGATAGCGAAGTTTCCAGAAACCAGCCTAGCAGGAAATGTTAATAATATGTAGATATCTAAGAGTCTGATGGATGCAATAGGAATACTATCCCAAGTACCATGGTAAACAATAAGGCAAGACGACTGGATGGAGACCAGTTAAAGTATCACCTTCAAAGATATTTTCCTAAATACTCAATTCTGCTGCTTTTCCTTTCCAGTTGAATTGATTGGATAATGGTTATAGTCTTATTTCTTAATTGGTTTTAGGGTTCTCTAGCCCTTTTGCTTCCCGTATCAACAATTGATCGCAGTTTCCTAACAAACCCATTGTTGGTCACAACTACCTGTAAATGAGCGTATGCAGGACTACAGGAGTCAGCCAGGACTCAGAAAAAGCTACACACTCCAGGAAAAAGGAAATATTACTTTAAACAGTGCAATTTTTCCTCTACGGAACTGGAGTCTTATGTCCCCATGACTGCTAAGAAAATCCGAACAAACCGACGTAAGGCACTCCTGGGAGACATTCTTAATTTTCAGAAATGACACTTTATAATGTTGAAGGGATTATGGAGAAAGTAGTCATCCCTTTACACGGGGCAAAAAGAGGATGAAAAGCTAAGATACCTTTTTTAAAGATGCAGTTTTGTAACAAGGAGCCGAAGTTCCAGCCACCGCAGCAGAAGCATCTGCCCACATGAGCTGAGGTACAAAGAAAACTGCCCCCAGAGCACACCCTCCACACAGCCGCATGCAGCCAGCAGTGAAGGCAAGGCAGCAGACACAGCCCCACGCTGTTTGCCCTCCAGCATCAGCTGCCCCTTCAGCTATGCTGACGCAGATGCTGCAGGGCTCACTAGGGGCAGAGGAGAGGTTGCCTACTGAGGTTTAGAAAGAGAGAAGTAATAAAGTTGCAGAGAGAAAATATTCAAAAAATGACAAGAATTAAGGATCCAACCTCCACTTTCTGTAGGATTTGGGGCATCACTGCCCTTTTGAAAACTTCCCTTTGCACGCCGAGAATACAGCAGCGTGCACTAAGATGTGGCTCAGTGCAAGGAACAACACCACTCACTGGCTCCCTTCTTATGACTGTTAAAACTTATTTTTAGCATTCCAACCAGAAATACTGTGAAGTTCAAGAAAAGATCTTCTACATGGACACAGGTAAACAATTACATATAATAATGAAATGAGTTTTCACAATCCCATTACTAAGCAAACCGTTAGCTGTTCATATTGCAAACAACTTGATAAGGTGCTGAACCAAAATACATTTTGCAAAGCAAAAAAAAACAACTGTTCAGAGACCACAGGGGCAGGGCTAGCTTAGTGCAGTGATTTCTGTTTGTCTGTTTGATCCAAAGGAAGCCACACGGAGCTAAAATGTTGGCTGCTTAGTCTGATTTTTGCTAAGTGTGTTTAGTGAATTAAATATTGCAAGGAATCCTGGGGTGTGCAATGATATCTCTGCTAATACACTCTTATATTCTGACAGGGACGCTTAACAGCATGAAATAATCCTCTTCAATTTACAAAAGCAACTCCCAACCTCTGAGTTTTAAACTATCAGTGATCGATCGCTTGCAACAAATACAACATAGCTGCTCTGTCAACAGACTGGATTTCAGAGAAGGGATTGCAGAAGTGGACCGTTTCCCAGTTACGCATTCTAATGAGTATCATCTTTTCTCCATCATATACTATTCTAAGCAGGAGAATGTAACTCTATTTGTACAGGGATAGAAAAAGGAAGATTATGCAACAGGAAAGCAAAGACAGACGTGCACAGAGGACAATTAATATAGATATATATTAATAACGTCACCATTTGAATGCAAAATGCAAAGAAAAACAAACAAACACTCAAGCTTATATCTAGAAGAAGGAATAAAACCCAAATTCTTTTCAAAAACTTAAGATTAAAAAATCTGATGTGTGCCTTTTAAATAGATAAAGTAGTTCAACTTTGGAGTGATTTGAGGTAATTTTTCATAACCTTAATCTTGTAGCTGGAATGCAGATACTATGGTGACAAGTTCATTAGAAATTATTTATACGACATAGAAAAAATAGGCCAGATTCCCATTCCTGACCAATAATCATCTCATTTAAAAGATACGCATACGCTTTTAAGAATAATGACAACAAATTCTTCAAATTCTTCTTTTACCTTCTGCAGCTGAGCCAGGAGACTTTCATCCAGAACAAGCATGAAAAACACTTCTTTTTTTAAATCAGATGTTGCTTTTAGACTGGGATTTGTGCTTTTTTCCCGTACCCAAATCCATCCTTTGTGGGCAAATGAAAGTAAACATAAAAAGAAATGTTACAAATATACTGGAAATGTCTCAGCTCTGATTGTCTTTTTTGTTGACACTTTTTATATCTGGGATTGTTTTGCCATTTAAAAAAACAAACCTACTTGAATGCCACCGAGACATCCAAAACTCACCAAAAAATGATAGTATAGCCCTATTAATTTCTGTTATTGTTTTTCAGGTATTGATATCAACTGATATCAACACTGAGTACTGTATACTGGAAGATACGACCTACTTTTTTTCAGAAAATGACTAAGAAAGATTAGACTGTGAAGTGTCTTTCACAATCTTAACGGAGAGGAGAAAAAGTAAGAAAACTGCATACGGTAGGGCAGAGGGAGGTGGGCTCGAGTGATGTAGAGATATTTTGTTAGAGAATACCAAAATTCTTAGCTTTCATTACTGACCTCAACTTGCCTTTTTTTTTTTTTTTTTTTTTTTAAGGAGGGCACAGCATTTATGTAACAAGTGATGCGCTCATTTGATGCCAAGCCATGCCTGTGCGCTACTAGCAGAGAAATAATTATGTCACATGTTTATCTCTGCAAGACAAATGTGCCTTTGCACAGCGCCTGACCGCACAGAAGTGCTCCCCACAGCTCCTGCGTGGAGTCATGCCAGCCTTGGTGCCACGGCTCTGCTGGCTGGACGATCGCCTGCACCAGGAGGCACAAAGGAGAAATAAAGTGGCTTTGGCACTCATCTGTGTCCTTACAGGACATCAAGCACCTCTTCTCCAAACTCCAGTCTCACCTTTTGCTGTATTTACCTCTGGCAGTCCCCATGCAAAGAAGCCCTGAAGATCTCGCTGTGCCAGCCCCTGCTCCAAGTGTCACCACTCCCACTCCAGCATCACCCAGCGTGGCACAGGTATGTGGGAACAGAACGTTGTTTATACGAAGAGTTAACTGTAACAGCACGCACCCTATCTATGAGTCCACCTAAAATGGAAGCTTAACTGAACATATTCTGGTCAGACTCCACGGGTCTGGGTTTCCTGCACAGGATAATACAGGGTCTTGCTGCTGCCAACACCACAAATCCCAAATGCAACATGACGAAGAGCCAAACTGCCCTGTTTCCAAAGCTAAGGCAAGCTCTCCATGCTAATTCTCTGCTAAGCCAAAGCATGGGGCTTTGATTTCCTAACCTCAGGATGTTATCTGGCTCCAGTATAGGATTATCATTAGCTCCATACGTCTGTCCTTACAGCAGGGTCACTGTCATGCCATATGCCACTTGGACAATCTTTATTCTTTCTAGAATCTTTTTTTGTTTGTTTGTTTTTTAAATCACAGTGTTCATCTGAAAGAATTTGGATCCTTCTTGGCTTTCAAAATCTGCTTTGCATTGCTAATGCTTGGGGCTGTAGGCAAAATTGCATTGGAGAGACAAAGAAAGAAGAGATGCACTAAAAACCTCTTAAGACATAAAATGTCTTGAGGGTGCTCTTCTCCTAAATATGAACAACAACAATGAAAAAAAACAACAACAATACAGAGCAGGTTTACTCAATCTCCATTTAGCAGACAAAATACCAAGTTCTTCAGGAAAGCAGCTTCTATGCACAGCATTGACTCAGTGAATACGTCTGAGTTGCACCAGTGTAACTACTGAGCATGAGACCTGAAAAGAGCACATCAGACTCCACGTGGAAGTTGTAGCAGGGTGAAAAGCCACAGCATCAGCACACACAGGGTGACTCAGTAGCTTGATACGGCAGGACAAATCTCCTATTCACCTCCCTCCCGTGTTGTGGCACAAGAAAGGGTCATCGGTCTCCAAATTGTCACTCTCTTATAGCAGAATGGCAAACACAGAAAAAATCAGGGAGTCTGGAGGAAGAAGTGCAATGGCTATGAGGTCGCCATGCTGGGAGGGTAAGATACAAATGACAGAGGAAGAGACTTCAGGTTGACCTCCTTGCCAGATAAAATCCATTATGCGTGATTAAAACTTAACAAAATGCAATCACATTAAAAATGACTATCATGAAGTGCACCATGATTTACTGACTAAATGAATGAGAAATTTATCTGAATAAAATAGTCCTAGCCCTACTGCATCGGTAGCGCATGATAAATTGCTGATTGTGAGAAGATCATCGCTTGCTGTTGGATGACATACATGCATTGATTTTTCCTAACAACGCTAATTAGCATAATGGCATCTCCACATACATTACATAAAGTTTCCTCTTAGCAAGCAGAAAATATTTCAAGCCTTCTGGTCCCAAACTGCAAAGAATAAAGATGGAAAGAAAGGATTCGCAAACTGCCTCGATGTCCTTTATTATGCAGATCAAAGGCCCAGCCCACTGGATCTTACTTAACCTTGAAGAGATGGGAACAACATTCAAGAAAGCTCTGGCATTGTTCAATTAAGCCGTGATCACAGTGGGGTGTTTTTTACATGGCGATGATCTAATTTTGTGAGGCCAAAAAAAGCCTTTGGAAAAGAAGAATTGAATCTCAAAGAACTAGAAAAAAACATTTCTCCAATTTCATTAACACATAGGGGGCAGACCGTGCAATCCTTGCATAAGTGCTCTCATTGACCAGGGCTGTGTAGGTGAGAAAGCACTCACTAGGTTCAGAAGACACAGACTACTAATGGGAAAATAGAAGTGGTGGAATAGGTCAGGAAAATGAAGGAGAGATCCCACGTGATTCGCCACTAATTGAAAATCAATCACAATAAGCTGCATTTTTTGCTTTGAAAAATCTGCGAGGTGATAAAACACCACCTTAGAAGCAATACAGCACCTCACTGCTCAGCATCCCCAGCAGCACACAGATTTCAGGCTTGGCCGTGAGGATATTCCAAATGGCCACGCTTTTTCCAGAGGAACGGGTTCTTTGGTAGCACGAACAAAACAGCTCATTTGTCTGCATTAGTGCTTTGCATTTCTTTGACACAGTATGCTGCACCAGAGCAGAGGCCTGAGCAGGAGGAGAGGAAAGCAGAGCCCTAACCCGCCTTCTCGAGTGAACTCAGTAATACTGGAGCTCATGCTGGCCACCCTGCTACCTGATACAGCAGAGGCGGTGCTGGGAGCCCTCCGAGGACTCCCAGCTCTCCCCCTTGGTTCTGACCATTGCACAGAGCCAAAATGCAAGAGCCCTGTGACATAACACCTCTGTGGGGTAGCTGGTGAGCAGAGCAGGTATGTAAGATGCTCTGGACACTGGGGAGAAGCTCAAACCATAAGGGGTTTGGGTGCTCCGAACGGCAGTTCTCAACCCTCTTCGACCCTCCAGCCACTGCTATGTTGTCTCTGACCTGATCCTTTTCCACCCCTAAAATCATACGCTGACATGCCCAACCAGCACAGCCTGCCCCAAGCTGTGAGCGCATCTGTGGGTGACACCTGTGCCCCTGCAGCAGAGCCCTTGGAGGACAGCCCACACTGTGGGCAACCAGAGCAGAGGACGGTGGTTTTGGCAGTGTTTTTGCTCGTATGGGAGCACTGGAAAGAAACAAGGGTGTTACACTCACACTGCCTGCAAACCAGGTGCAGGAACTGGGCAACTGCAAATGAAAACTTCTGCATCAGCAAACCCAGGGACTGCCCTCGTGTCATGGTGTGAAATCTTCAGCCAAAACCCAAAGTGTAAGCTGTGTGAAGCACAGGAGCTGGCAGACAGTGTCCTGCACGTCTGCCCACTGTGCTCTTGTACTGCATGGAGCGAGGCTGGTGGCCAAGAGCAAGCACTCAGGGAAACCATCAGCCCTCCCAAAAGCACACACATCCTTTTTGGTGCTGGACTGATGACCCCTAACTGGGGACATGAAGGAGGGAAATACCGCCTCACAGTAACCACAGACATTCATTTTACTGTACATCCACGTGCACACTATGTACATCATGTGTGATGTATGTAGTATTTCAGGAATGACTGGGAAGGCTTCAAATATTTTGATTTTACATGCCTCTTGTTGGGAGCAGTGAAGCTATCTTCAAACAATGGGAACAGTTTCACACCATACGAAGGGCAAGAGAAGGTATCACTAACAAGGCTTAAAAGTCACAACAAAAATCACCTGAAATTACTTTTATATCTATAAGAACACCAGAGCTTATGACTAATGTACTGCCTTCTACTGCCGGAAATATCACCTAGTGGGAAACTGCATGTCACTGGCAATTCTACAATAGAAAACTCCTATATAGACTTTTCTGCTTTAGTCTTCTATGATAAGCTTGATCCAGTGAAGCTGCTCTATAGTTTCAAGTGTCAGAGTCCAGACTGAGATGGATTAGTGGGCAGACTGAAGGTGAAGTAGCCAAATTTATCACATGGATGGTGCTACCACATCAGTGAAATTGCACCTAAGATCTCCCAGTCCTTGAACTGTCTCAAGACTGGTTAAAAAAGCATTTGATATGACAACAAATATTTCATACTATTTCCATCAGCCTGAGGTTCACGGACCACACAAAGCCAGTGTCTGCAGTGATCTCCTGCAGAGTGACAAGACTAAAAAACAGTTCTCTGCTAGTTGACAGATAAGAAAGGGAGGTAGAGAAGGAAAAGCTGATGAGGAGAAACAGAGGGAAAGGAGTACACACTGGAAATCCGTTTCCTAGGATGCGCATATTGGGCAATCTTGGGAATTCTCCCTTTTCCAGGCAATACTATGTACCAGAAGTAATTTATAATGCAGATTCTTTTGAGGATGTTACCTCTCAAGCCTGTTCTTCAAGGAACACCACATCAGACAGGGAGGAAGCATCTTCGCTGGGCAGAGCTTAAACTCCTTGTAGGCTGACCCGTTAAAAATCTTTTTATTTCTGTATTTTGAACATACTGTCTTTCCCTCAGTTTCTCCACATAGCAGAAGGAAACAGAAGGCAGCTTACAGGTACACCTGTATTATTTAAATGCTGCATTATATAAATGCTTCAGCTTGCAGCAAGGAACTGGGCAGAAAAAATTTTATGGAAGGATGCTAGCACAACCAGCCAAGGACTAGGCTTGTGGAGGGAGGAATATTTCATACTGTCTACATGAGAAACAGAAGTGAAAAAGACAGCTAAAACATAAAAGCATGACTTTGTAATAGAGCTGATGGACTTGGCCTTGCTTTCTTCAGAGATACTTGGCCTTGCCTAAACAGCTCCCTCTGACCGCAGAGCAAGAGCTGCTAACAATCTCCTGCTAGGTGCAAACAAGCAAGCCACCTTCTTGCAAGATGTGTTGACACAGAATTTGTGGTTTCTTCACAATGTGTAAGACATTCTTGCAAGCTAATACACACAAAATGCTTCCCACACGCAGGAAAAGAGGCTAAATAAGGACAGGAGAACTCAATACTTGTATGCCAGTACTGCATGAGAATGATGAACTGAGGAACCAACAGACTGGTTTCTCTCCCCAGTGACAAAGTTGGCTGTCTCGTACTTAATGCTAAGCTGCTGAACAATGGCACAGAAAGGGCAGGTTTCCCACTGCTCATGAGGAATGAAATCTTTGCTGAGAGCACAGAAGCCACATTCTTTAGCAAATTAGATGCATCAGCTAGGATTTGGCAAAACCTCCTGAATGCACTCTTAACCACTTACCGGGGCTGTCTTTCAAGAGGTATTACACAACTGCAGACCACTAAAAGGCTAAAAGCCATGAACTGTGGCAAACAAGGATGAGTGACAAGGAGCCACCAAAGACCGGACAATTTTCTTTTTTTTTTTGCTTTTCTTCTGAAAAGTATTATTTGGACCAAAGTGGGAACATTAATTGGTATTTACCGATGTTCTCCTCAAGCAAAAGAGTTGGCCTGTACTCCTGCATGATACAGCAGAGAATTTTCTCTTTCTGGCAGTGCCCAGCCTCCCATAAGATATCTGTATGTTTTAGCTCCTCTTCCTGCATCCTTTTTCCTCTTCTTCCGCGTCTGGCAGCTTCCAGAGCAGCACAGATAGCTGTGGACAACTTCAACTGAGGCACTTCTAGGTTTCTGAAATGAAGATGTCAGTGCATGTAAGCTTGAATTAGCTGCAAGATGGCGCTTTAGCTCTGAGATGGGCACCATCACTTCTGACACACAACTTCCACACCCCACACCAGGACCCAGGCGGAGCACTGCCATGGCAGAAACCTTCAGATTTTTTTCCCTTGCAGCACTTGGTGTTGTCAGCTCACCCAAAGTACAGCGAATGCCATTAGCAAGTGCCCTCCCCTTCCTTAGCAACTGGTTATCCTGCTGCACTCTTGGCTCTCAGGATGGGCTCGGTAGGAGGGAAGGCAGCAGTTTGCCCCATTCTCCTCCCTGCTCCCAGCCTGGCCTCAGCTGTGCCAATACTCAGCCTTGGGAAGGCAGTAGCCTGCTCCTGCCCAGCCTGTAAACAAGACAGGAGCTGGTGCAGGAAATAAAGGGGGATTCTCACAGCACCAGGTGCTGCAAATACTTCTTCCCTCTCCAGCAAAACAGCCTCTGGGGGAATGCACACCCCGTGGTTATTTTCTCTGATTTCTCCCCCAGTCAGCGTTCCTTCTTTTGTTTACTTGAAAGCAGAGCTATGGGCAGAGAGAAGGAGCCACCTACATGGCAGGCTGAAAAATGGGAAAAAAAGAACAAGATGCAACTTGTTTTTAAGGTAAGCACAACCTGTTAATAGTTTGAAATAGGCTTTTTAATTACAGGATACCCTGGAAGCTCTGAACACTGACTGATCAATCCTTCAAAACTGTTTTGCTTGCTCTAAGTTCCTTTACAGGCAGAGATGTGTGGTGGGGAGCAACATGCACACGGGAGCACAGCACAGCCATCCCCGGCTCTGCCACAGCAAAGGGAGCACAGGAGAGGTATTGCTTAGAAAGGAGGTAATTCTGGTCCAAAGAATCTCTATCTGCAAAGCGAATCTGTCCTTCAAATACTGATAAAATAATTACAACTTTGCTTGGAATACAAGCTCAGTTCATACAGATCTCTACTGTGAGATGGAAAAAGATGTATATAAACAGAGAGCCAGAGTTAATTTTAAATCCAGTTCCCAGTTTTCTTCACAAAGGTTGGGAAAGTCAAAAAGAGTGTACGTATACCTACAATGGAGAACAAGTTCCAGACTACCAGGGAACAGGTTTTCCTAGCAAAGGAGTTTACTAACAGCTTGTTTCTCACCTATCATCGTCAAAAGGCAGTTTCAAATGTTTGATAGACAAGAAAGTTGCCCACTAGTTAGGGAGAAGCTGTGGCCTGAAGGCAGCCTGGGCAATTCCTTACAGCCAGTGCAGCAAGGCATCAGTTATCTAAAGCACACAGCAATATGCCTAATGATGACTAATTGCTCCTTTATTTATAAATGGATCGTTAAAAATAATTGGGAAAAAAAAGACACTTTCAGTGATTCTTCTGTGGGGAAAATGGTAGGACTGAGTTCATTCTGGGCCAAAACGCAACAGTAAAGACAAGCAGAAGGCCACTGTGAAACAGCCCCTTACTCAAGGAGCAGCTGCACAACACAGTGTGGGTTTGCTGCTGCTCATGGTTGATTTGTCTGAAAGATATTGCCCTCCAGAGCTGCCCACTGCACTGGAAATGGGTGGACAGCTGTAAAGCATCTCCTGTCTTTCAGCAAAGCCTCTTCTGTTCCAAATTCAGTGACACAGCTTGTGCGACTGCCATGAGCAGAGAGGGAAAGCCAGCCACCAACCTCTGCACAGGTATCTTCCTCGTGCTTCTGAGAAGGAGATAAACTGAAAACCTCTCTAGACCTGGATTTGTACTGTTAAATCTTGGCTAGGGCCTGGTGATGAGTTCATTACTAGGTTAACTGCAGTGTCTAATAAGTCCACTGCACACAGAAATGGGTGCACAGCTACTTGCTGGTGGCAGGCGAAGCAATTTATAAACATCTCTTTGTGCAGAGCAATTACTTCACCCATGTCCTCACCACAGACAGCAGCCTGAAACCAATGTGATTAGTTTCTGTGAGGCGTCTTTCCTAAAAGGTCTCTGTGATGTCTTAGAAATACGAACATGACTACAGCGACTTTTCTGAGAAAGAGGTTTAGGCTTGCACGGAGGAGAACGAGGAGTAGACAAGAGTAGACAGCATAGCCTTAGCCGTCCACTTGGGTGGCATGAGAACAGATGACACTGAAGCAAGAGTAAGGAAAACCACCAGCCTCATGTTATCTTGCCATGTTACTGTAATATTTGTAATTTGAAATGTCTTCCATTAAGTTTCATTTTTTAGAGTCAAGAGTGGATGAGAGAATCAAAACCTTACTTTAAAAAGCATTCTTCTGTCCCATATAGGTAAAGAAGAGTTAGGAAAACAAGAATCGTAACGGAGAAGGGCTTTTGATGTTCCAGGGGTCACCAGAATACTGAATTCCTGTCACTGTACCGTATTGAAAGCATCTGCCATTTCATGCTAATTAGATATGCCCATGCTTAGAGGACAGCAGACTGGCCCACGGAACAGCGTGGTATAAATATCCCTGGATATTCAGTGGTGCTGTGTTGTCAGCTCATGACAGATCCAGCCGTAAAAGCGTGTGGAAAGAACACGATGTTACATCATTGTGTATTGACAGTAAGAGTATACATAATGAAGAAGAAGAGTGAGAGGTCCGTGAACAGTAAGAAATGGATCATGGCTAGTACTGCTGAAAGCAGTTGGAATGGGTTACAAGGCTGGAAAATGAAAAGTGATGATGACAACCTGCCTAGTAAGGGAAAAATGGGAAAAAAAAAAAAAACAACAGAAGGTGTAGCTCTGTATGTAAAAATAATGTTGCTACGGGCTATAGATATTTCCAAATCACCATGTTTTGATATTACTGCTGTAACTAATAAAACTTGCAAAGTGTTGGTTGACGTACGTTGTATCATCAGACTAACAGGCGTATGTAAATAACAGAGCAAACTGCTTTGTGCCACAATCTAGATCATGCAGAAAAAGGAAGTATGCTATTGTGGATACTTCAAAATAGAGGACACTAAACATACTCCTTGTGCAATCAGTAATACACATTTTCAGCTTCTAAAGGTAACGTAAGACAATTTCTTTAAGGACAAGAATGACTCTAAGTCTCTGAATCTTACAGAAACTAGACCAGAAGCAAATCACACAATGTATTTTAACAAGTCTTGAAAAAGTGATGACATTTCCAAGAATTGGAAGTTGCCATTACAACTGTGATATTTCAGACAAGGAAAAGACAAGTTATTGTGACATGTCCCCAGCAAAAGGATGGATTTCAGTTCTCTGTCAGCGATGACTCAGAGGATAAAGCAGGAATACCCGTCAGCATGGTTTCAGGAAAGTAGGTTTCACCAAAGACAGCTATGGTTTTCTCATGGTAGAATTACTGGTTCGGTTGGGACAAGAGAACAGTGCTTTTATCCTTTGATTTTGCAAGGCATAGACTAGAGAAAAACATTAGGAATAAGGAATGAACAAAGCATGTATTAGGTTAGAAAGCACACATACATACAGATCACAAGAGATAGCTAATGAGGAAATATCAGCTAACCAGAGTTCTTTTTAGCTGTGTGTTGTGGAGATCGATCTTAGCCAAGTGCTGCTAACATTTGGTTCCAGTGACTGATGTTATTCTGACCTCTTCCCTAGAAAACGGGCAGCTGATACTAGAAAGGTAAGCACTGGAAGGCCCCGCTAGTATTTACAAATCACCTAGTGAGATTCCATCCAAGTTAATTTCCATTACCCTTCTGTCCTTAAAAGTCTATGGGAGATTGACTTCTGGGGAACAAATTTTTGCACCAAAGGCAGTCAGTGCATTTGAACTCCAGTGCAAACCTTTTGTGGAAAACAATGGTTACAAGTCAAACACAGCACAGACAGGCATTCACTATGTCTCTATAGAAAGTTCACCAAGCAATCCTCGAAGTGTCAGTCATTATTTCCACTCTATCCTATTTCCCCTAAAATCTAGTAAGACAGTTGTGTTTCTGCTACACTTTCATGTCGTGAATACAAATCGTTAGACTTTCTTCTTTACTTTTAGCTTTCCCTGAAAGTAAAGAACCTCAACAGTCTCTTTTTCTCACTGTCCCAAAGATAGCCTTCAAAGAGTGTAAAACCTTGCACTACTCCAGGGCGAAGCACACCTTTCCACTTGGAAAGGACAAAGACAATTACATTTTGGAAATGTTCTCTGGACAGACATCTCCCTTTATCCTTTGCATACAAAAACAGACTGAGCAGATGATGCATCTTCAATTTGCGACTAAAACAAAAGACAGAAAAGAGAACTTGAAGGTAGTTCTTCCAGTATGGTGTCAATTCTCCTCTTCATTCACACCCCTCTAATTTCAAACAATGTAACCAGTGGTTTCAATAGGAACTATAATTGCAGCATCCTCACAGCCTCATGCAGGCAAAGAGTGGCAGTCTAGTTTTATTTTTCTTACACCCACAGAGAATTCTGTTTTGTTTCGACCTCTCATTACTCTCCCTCCCTCACTTGGCTCCGAACATCAAATTCTCTCTCAGCCATTCAACGTCTATTCCATTTGGCTGCTTTTTTCTTACCATTATGCATACATATTGAACAGCTGGAACCAAGAACAGGCACAATTAATGATTCTGAATTTTTCCAAAGAAAACGTCTTTGCTTTTCCCCTATTTGAAATTATTTTTGGTTTAAAAATAAAGGGGGGGAAAAAAAAAAGAAGGAAGAACTGCCTCCCATTAAACCTTACACACATCTTCAAAAACTAAGTGGAACATTTTGGGTTAAAGCTTCTACTTTTTAAAGTTGTTTCATGGTTGCTTTTATTCCTTAAATCACATAAGAACTCCTAAAGGGCCCCTGTTGCATCTCGGTGCCAAACCAATTTCTTTTATTACTGCACAGGAACCAGAACAGCAGAAGACCTCTACCCCTCAAATACCTTACAAGTTACCAGCCCTAGGGAAAAATTGTGTTTGATGCTTTAGCCTATAGCCACAGCAAAGGGAGAGCAACAGCAGTATCCATGAGAAGGATGAGGCTAAGAGGCATTAAATGGCACATCCTCACACACTAATAAACACTCTTAGGGCAGATCAGGGTATCTGGGGCAAGGCTAAGAGCAGGGATTTCCAAGTAAAAACCTGACCAAGTGGAGAAAAATTGGGCATGAGGGGATGCCGGTAGCAGGATAGAGTCTTGCTGAATGTAGATCTGATCATGGATTTTATACTCAGTCCTGCAGGAGTGGCCTGCACTACCTTCTGCCTCATGCTGGAAAAAATCCCCTACTTCAAAACCCAAAGCAGGGTCCGTTCTGTGGAAAAACAGAAAAACGCCTCAGCCAGCGCTTCCTTGAAGAGAACAAGCTGTGGGACAAAATGAAGGCTATCACGTTGCAGGGTGTGTGCTTCTTTCACGTCAGTGCAGAGGGGCTTGCAGGCACAGTGCCAGTCCTGGTCTGCGCAGCGAAGCAAAAGACCACTGTGTCTGACAGGAATAGCTTCAACGCTGACACTGCAGAAAGCCTTTTGCTAGACACTGGTTTTTGCTGCTGTCACTGACACCGAGCTAAGTGCTCTCCTTTCTTCACAAGAGCACTTGACCTAGCAAGCCCAAGACACCAGCCCTGAGCACCAGCCACTCACCAACACGTTTGTGGGGCAGCTGTGGCCTACTGACCTCCACACAGTGTCCAAAAGGCCTCAACAGACCAAATAGTGTCTTCTCTAAAGTACGCTAAGTGACTGAAGTCATGAGTGCGTTCTGCTCATTAACAACACAGCGGCCAAAATGGACACAGGTTAAATGAATGTACGTGGTGCACACACACACACACAGCTAGCTATACTTGGGTGACACAGCAGTACACACAAAATAAGACCAGGTGCGGTCTTTTGTACATGCCTGATTCTCCCTAAGTCACGTTCTGGGTCTTGTTCAGCAGTCACCTGACAGAAACATATGGTCACTGCTAGTCATGTAATACAATAGCTAGAGCTCTCCTTCCCTTTAGATAGCATTTGTTAAATCCTCATGATTATTTAAAACAAACGCACACGCATTTTTACAATTCTGTGTCAAAGGCCAAAACAACAATGCAGGTAGAAACCTTCATTGAAAGGTCCATTTCCCTTACAGTCAGAAATGTGTTGCAAACTGAAGAGTGCAATCTCCTTATTTTCCGCAGATGATCCGGCAACTCTGACTGTCTGCATCCTGCAGTAAGTATTAGAATCAGATAATCTGCATCAGCCTGGGTTCAACTCAGCAATATCAACAGATCGTTTTACCACCTTCGCAAAAACAATCCATTTCCACCAAGCACACTTCACAATAATAAAGCTTTCCAATCTTCCACAGAAAAATGCTTTTTGGGGAAGCAGAAAGAGAAGGAATGAAAAAATACATTACATATAGAAATCTATTCTTTTAGCCTTCCTCACAAAACAAAATCCCTTCTGGGTAGGCAGGTGAGTTTTGTATAATAAAATATAGCTTTGCCTTAGATTTTTTCTTTGTAAGATACAGAAATGTCTTAATATCTGGTCTTGGTTTTGGAAGAATGTCTAGGTTTAAACAAATGTCTAGTTTTTCTTATATTATAAAAGGAACTGAGTGAGATTAGATATATGAAATCTTGACTTCCTGTTCATACAGGACAACTGCAGAGAGATAATAACATGAACTTCTCAACTTAGGAAATGCAGGAGATGACATTAACTCTTTCACATAGGCAGTTTTTCCTCTCGGTTTTTTGATAGGTGTTTGATGTCAACAGATGAAACCAAAACTTTAAACATTTGACAGCCTGACCAAACATTGCACGCCTCTCAATTACAACCTGACAAACCTGTATCTCTGATTGCAGTCTGAATTTTAGGTCATTATCACAGTATTGCTCTAGATAAAGTCTTCACGAAAGGAAGCAGCTTTAGACTGGCAATTTCTAATGCAGTAGGCAAGCAGAACTAAAACACAAATACTTTGAGCTGTCACCATACAGGCTGAATCATAAACAGGAGGCAGATGAACATTTCTTTTTGTTTTGCAATTCACTTTAAATAATATGTAATGGACTCTGACCTGGCAAACCTCCTGCTCTGCCTATTGGTAGAGCTCCAAACTCCATAGGCTGCAGAAATCACAATTTTTTTTGGATTTTTACATGCATCACCGTTATCCATGCTCAGAAGGAAGCACTCCTTGCAGGTAACATGGAAACAGCTTATGTGGTAAAACACTGTTACACAAAACTACCAACCAACAACTCTATCTTGTACTATTATATCAGAAATCTTGATGTGTTTTGGTGGCAAAGCTTCCATGAAAGCATCACCTACTTTGTAAACTCATTATTATCTTTAATTATTTTTAAATCCCTTATAACAGCATTCTGAAGATTTATTCTCAAGCCTCTCCATTACACCACTGTGCAAACGTTTACAGAGCCTACTCAAGTAAGAATACTCAGCTGAGCAAGGTGGTGACAGGGCTGTTTGTCATTACTACAACCAATACTCAAACCAGTTACTGATTAATTCCAAAGTATTCTCCAAGCCTGGCATCTGCCACACCAGAGGTTAGCATGGAATACAAGTAAGACTGATGCCAAGTCATTCAAGCCAACACAGTTTTAGCCTCTTGCTGAAAGTGAATCAGAAGACTCTGCAGATTCCCAATGTTATAATATTTAAGACCGCTAAAGACGTCTTGAAAGTCCTGGAATAAACCATCTCATTGTAGCCATGGTTCAAGCACCACTAAAACCATTCAGTTATGTTTACTTTTCCCAATGGAAACCAAAGATATTCAGCACTCAGTCCCTGAGCCAAAATGTCAAAAGTGTTCACCCCAAGAGCATGAGCCAATCACTCCATCTTTCTGTTATAATGCTAATTACACTGTGGAAATTAAGCCATACAGAGGTTTGGGATCTAAAAGCATCAAGTCTTATATTATGAGAAAATGAAACAAACTCTCCAAGGAGCAATAGCTTCAGAACCAAAGCTTTACAGAGCGGCCCTATGCACTCATCAGCAGAACAGGGAAGATGCTGGTTCAGAAAAACAGTCATTTGACAACATATCTTAAACATAATGCAACATAATTTCAGTTATTTCATAAAACGATCAAGCTCCAATATCACATGAAAAATCCAAAAAGCATCTGCAATGACATTCCATACTTTCCAGGAAAAAAAAAAAAAAAAAAAAAAAGAGTAGGAGGAGACCACACAAAGAGTTATTAAATCTCTTTCTGGTTGCCTGCATATTGCATAATCACGCTTACCTGACCAAGGGAAGGAAGTGTTGCATATGCCATGGGCTGGTTCATCATTCCTTTCTGCTTCATGATGAGCATGCGTTTCTGTTCCTCACTCAGGTGTGCCATCTGAGCTTGCATCTGTGGCTGCTGGGACTGCTGCTGCTGTATGTATGGCATCATAGGGTTCTTGCTGGGATTTGCCATTGGTGGGGTCATCCTCTGGGTCAGCTCAGCATTGAAGTGGGTCAGAGGTTTGGTGTTGCCATAAGAAAGCATATTAGGCTGTTTGCTTAAAGAGTTTGTGCCCAGGTTATTTGGCTGCTGATTGATCATATTCATGTGATTCTGAGGGAGGTAGTTATTCATTGTGGTCTTCTGTGGATTGTTTGCCATAGGAGGCACTATTGGGTTTTGGTTGTTAAAGGCTTGGGGATACATCATTGGACTATTTGGTTTCTCTGCACTGAAAGGCCCTCCATATGGACTAGACGGAGGGCCCACAGGCGACCAGCTTGAGGCTTGATTTGGATGCTGCTGCTGCTTCTGCTGCATGAGCTTAGCTCTTTGCTGCTGCTGTGCGGCCATTTGCTTGAGCTGTTCAGCTGGAGACAAGTCAGCAGTTGGTAGATTCACCGGTCCAGGCCCTGATCCTGCCACAGTTGCTGCTGCTGGGTTCATAAGATAGCCATTTCCAGATCGTGTCTGAGTTTGGCCTGGAGTATGGGCCTGGTTGGGAGTCTGAGGCGACTGAACAACGCAGTTTGCTGGTGAGCCTGCAGGGATTGGAGCTGGTGGAGCACTGGATACAGAAGTCACACTAGAGGCTGTGGAAACATTTGAGAATGGAGGACCAGAGGAAGACGGCCTCACCTGGGGAGATCCTAATGGAACATGAGCAAATGGGGAATGAGATGGATCGCTTTTGACGCTTGCGCTCTCTTGAGTCTCTGCAGCAGGCCTCGTAAGGTCTGGCTCCTTCTTCTCTTCAAAGTCTTCATTGAACAAATCTTGTATGTCATCTTCCGGAACGGTGTTTGCTAGTTCATCTATTAGCTCCTGCCACTCTTGATCGTTCAGATTGATGTCTGAGAAGAGTTTGTTCTGATTTGAAAGGGATGTGTCTGAAGTGTCTATGCAGGTAGGATCGTCCAAAGGCTCTTGCTTTAGTTCCTTGTTCTGCAGGACACTAAAACCATCGTCTAACTCACTGCACCCATTAACAGGGAGCTTTATCTCTGAAAGCCCTCCGTTTTTACCCAAGTCCTCTAGCCCACTACCGTGAGTTCCACTGTTCTGCAGGGGCAAGGATGCTTTCATGTCAAGCTGGTGAAGAGGAGAAACAGCAGGCAAAGGCAAGTTATTGGGCAAGCTGTTGATTGCCTCGATGCCTGGTACATCCTTCCGTATCCGCTTGCTGGTTGGAGAAAAGCTGCCATCGCAAACTCCATTCTGCTGCTCTCCATTGAGAGGTGATCGTGCGCCTTCCAACTTCCTTTTTACAGTCTCTTGAAGCTTAAGGGAAAACAAGAGAAAAAAAAAAACAACATTGACCATTTGCAGAGACAAAGTTCTGATGAGCCTTGTGACAGACACTTGTTACCAAGCTGCCTAGTGACAGTAGGTTTTAAGAAACGATTAGGAAGCTTCCTTGATTTCATTCCTATGCCTTGATCAATAGGTCTAAAGACATCTAAAAATAGGTCTAAGACGGTCTAAAACAAACAAACTCTTCAAAACAACTTCAAAACAACTGCAAAAAAATCAAAACACCCACTCCCCTGAATAGGAGAGCACAGGTCCACAGTTCCAGAAGCAGTTCTGTAAAACTTGCCTGTACTCTCCAGACTACCTGAATTTTACAGAACAAACTGAATATTCCAACTTGCTGATGCCTAATGCAGCAATGAAACTTATGTTTTCACAAAATACTAAGCAGTATCTTCTGATAGCATGACTCCTTTAAGGAGTCTTCCGTTCCATTTTCAAAAACTGAATCACTAAAATTTACTATTTATTCTGAAAAACATTTTTAAGTTTCTCCAAGTTTTTGAAAAAATATCTGCAATGCAACTGATTGACTATTTGTATTGAAATGTGCTGTTGACAAACAAAAAAAAAATCTGAAAAAATTAATTAATGTAGCTTAATTTGAATAGCATTCTGTTCTTTGGCTGCAAAAACTGCAAAACATATTAAGAATCAGTCTTAAATGAAGAAAAAAACATAACCACCCCAAAACATAGCATGTGTTTTGCACAATGCTAACCCAATCAAATCACACACAAAAAAAGAAAAGGAAATATTGTATGTGGTAGGGCTAACATAAAAGACAAATAACTAACAGGAATGATAACAGGAAAAGTCCAGGAAAGTAACCAAAATAGCTATGAGAATATTATAAAGAATAACTTATTCATATAAGTTTTATTTTACATTAAAAAAAAGAAGAGTATGCAGTGTTACAGTGTACAATCCCCTCCTACCACAATCAAACAAGTTCTCTGCGCTGTGTATCAGGCTAAAAAAAGCAGCCTTCTTTAACTCCTGCAAAAACAATAGTGGGGAGGGGAGGAAACAGAGAGATCACAGCTCTAGAGAACTCCTTCAGGACACACTTGCATCCTTGATACTAGAACAATAGAAGATCACAAAAAAAAAAAAAAAAAATCAAATTTTTAAAGTACTTTTACTGATATGAAAATCTCAGCCACTCGGCTCCCATCCCTGCCCTAAACTTGAAGTCCTCAACCTTGTTTCTTCCCACTGGGCAGACCCCATTTAGTTCTCCCATCCCAGAGAGCAGGCTCCCCTTTCATCCCAAGTGCAAAGCAAAGCAAGCAAACAAACTCATCTCTCATCCCCGCTCAGAGGGAGCAGCTCAGAGAGAGCAGCCTTTCCCCCAGCCCCGTGCAGGACATTGAGGGCACTGCACAGGGCACAGCTGCACACGAGTGGAACACTTCGTGGCTCTCACCCGCTGCCTCTCCGCCCTAAAATCCTGCATTAAGCTGAACATCACTGTATTTATCTGGTGTCACTATGGCTAGAGGCTTCCAGTGAGCCTGTTTTCCCTTTGTCCTGAGACCATGTTAGCAAAATACTGAGTTGCAGTAAGAACAGCCATACCGAAGGGCCTCTGGCATGCTTCTAGTGATGAAGAGAAGGCCATGTAAGAAAGACAAACCTTCATTTGTCTGAATACCAAGTCAGAGAGTAGTAAGAGCGATCATCGTCTGAGAAGTAAAACAAAACTGATTCCATACATTTCAGAGCACTTTGCAGGCATCCCTTATGGAACAGGGGTTCCAAATGTGAAATGTGATACCATTTCACATTTTACATTTTACATCTTTTAGTAATTTATCCTGAATCCATCACCTTATTTGTACATGAATGTTTACCAAGAGAATCAAAACTATCCACAGGCAAATAACCAACCCTAAAAATACCAGCTCCTAAAGATGTAGTCGTGCTGTAAAACTTGGATGTCCCCCTGTACAAATATACAAGGACTTCAGTTAAAGTAAAGCAGGGCCAGTATATAAATATTAATATCTTTGTTTATTATATATTACAACAAAAAGATTTAAGATGGAAACTATTTTCCATCAAATATCAGCTGTACAAAGATCTTGCCTTGTTGCAAACAAAAAAAACCCCAAACACCCCAAAGCCTATTCTAAGTCTCTAGCTCCAAATTATTCTCCTTCAGACATTTTTGGGTGTGGGGGGCTAAGAGTCAATAGAACACTCTATTCTCTTTACTTTGTTCGTTTGCTCAATAAACAACTGTAGGTGGAAAGAAACATAACACAAAGGTTTATTGGAAAGGAACCTGCTGCATACAAACTTCATGGGTGGCAAAGCATCGTAGCACCAGTATTTGGGAGGGCACTGGGGCCACAAAAATAGATGCATCTTTTTTAGGTATGACACATAAATATTAATTTACTTCAGTGCAAGTAGTTGTTCTCATATCCTGATCTAGTTCTCAGTCACCATGTAAACTAGTGGATTGCTTGAGTGTCATGCACTGACCACAGACAGGCCAGCAGCTTACTGCATTAGGATTGCACAGTGACTTGGAATAGAACTCCAGCACCTCACCTTCCCTCTGTAAAAACAAAGCCTGAAGTCAAATATTCTCCTGCAAAGTGCCTTCCACTTCCTTCTAAGAAGTAGTGCCTAGCTTGTGCACGTGATTTACAGTGTGCTTCGTGAAGACATTAGCCTCAAGTAGAGATTTATATCTTCGAGCAGAAAACCCTTGATGCATAAAATAAAACAAAAATAAAATCCTTGCCAGGTTCATAGGCTTTTACCTTTATTTACGCAAAATATTTGGCCGATGGAATTGCATTTCAAAGCAGAAAACAGGGTGAAGCAGGACTTGCTGTTATTTACATGCCTTTGGAGAAACTCTTGTCGCCGAGCAGGAAAAGGTCAAACTTTAGTGGGCTGACTTCTTAAAGGACTCAACTGGGGGGCAGAGGAGGACGGGAGCTGTGCACGCCAACACACAGCCGCACGAGGACCCGGCCCAGCTGATCTGAACTGCCCTGAGATGTTCAGCAGGGCTGCTCGGACATGCCGCAGCACACCCGACACATAAACAACAGAGCACCGAGGCTGTCGGCAGGGCTTTCATCTGCCGGGAGAAGCTGCTTCACTTCATCCCACCAGCAGCAATTCATTTTTCAAAAGAAATTAGACCAAGGTGCTGTTGTTATAGCAACAGTCAGAGCCACTTACCCGGCCCCATCCCCCCTGCTTATGCTGACTTCAGCGGGCAGCTATTTCAATTATGTATGGGGAGTGACCAGGACGGCGGCTGCTTAGTTCTTTTATTGCTCTTTCAAAAATTTAAAAGAAGAAGAAAAAGGCACAGGCTAAATCCTCTTCCTGCCTGTGGAAGCGGAGCACCTCTCACACTGCCTAACACAGCTCTGCTTCCAGCTGATGGCCAGATGACACGACAGCCTGCAGACACGAGGGCTCACAGCCTGCAGACACGCTGCAGCAAGTTCACTCCCCAGCTTTTTGCACGGTGCCCAAATGCTCGGCACATGTCACAGTGGTTGTGTCAAGTGGCACTGCTCAACATGACTGGACCTGACAGATCACCTAAACAAAGGTGCAACAGGCATAACAACCTCATCTGAGATCAACAGGGAATAATTACTATCGCCACCGATTCAGCTCCACCATTTGAAAGGATTCCACATCTCTTGGAAATCCGCGTCCTTGCTGGACTGCCTCAGGGACAGCCATTAACAGGCCAACAGTGCAAAAAGACAACACGGACCACATCTTGTGACCAGTTTATGAGGTCTTTCAGCACCACAGCAGCCTCACACTGCACAGGTGTCACACAGAGATGAGGTGAGAGCAAGAAAGGTGTTCAGAAACAAGAACTGAGATCAGACAAGTGGTCAGGCAAAGCCCAGGGACAGGAGGCTGCTTCCAACAGGTGAAAATACTTTGTGCATCAAACTACCTGAACTTCCTTACACTGCTGCACACAGAATCACAGAATTGTAGGGGTTGGAAGGGACCTCCAGAGATCATCGAGTCCAACCCCCCACACACAGCACCAATGCCTGCGTACTTACAGGATGAAGCCTGACACAGCAAATTGATCAGGATTGTAACTGCTCACTTAAAGCACACACCACACTCCTCCGTGCTGGGCCTATGTGCCCAGTTCTTAAAGACTCATAGAATCATTAAGGTTGGAAAAAGACTTCTAAGATCACCTAGTCCAATTATCAGCCAATCCCCACCATGCTCATTAACCATGTCCCTCAGTACCACATCTCCGTGTTTCTTGAACACCTCCAGGGACGGCGACTTCACCATCTCCCTAGGCAGCCTGCGTGAGTGCCTGACCACTCTTTCTGATAACTTGTTTTTCCTACTATCTAACCAGAACCTTCCTTGGCACAACTGGAGGCCGTTACTTCTCATCCTGTCGCTGTTACTCAGGAGAAGAGGTCAATCCCCACTTTGCTACAACCTCTTTTCATGCAGTTGTAGAGAGCGATAAGATCTCCCCTGAGCCTCCTCTTCTCTGGACTCAACAGTGCCAGTTCCCTCAGCTGCTCCTCATAAGATCTGTGCTCCAGACCTTTCACCAGCTTTGTTGCCCTGCAGGCCACTGAAGCATCTCAGATACACAGGAAACTCCCATTGTGCAATCTGTTTGAAGCTGGTAAAAGTCTTGTTCTGCCAATCTCCCCCCAGTAACCTCTGCAGGTTCACTGAATAACCTCTGCTGAAAGAATGAGGTTAAATTGCTGCCTGTTATCCGAGCAGCTCAGGTCTGCTGGAGACTACCATCAGCCTTGTTTTTGCAAGCAGCTATCTGAAGAACAAACTACTTGTGTTAACAGCAAGGAGTAAAACAAGCTCAGGGCGTCAGGCAAGCCTGAAGGAGCTAGCAGTAAGGAAAATGATCAGTTTAGCTGGGTCCATTGGACAGGAGGAGTTAGTGTTTTGAGCAGCAGCTGGATGCAGAGCTAGCAGCGTGTAGATCCTCTCAGAAGCTGCCTGCCCAGCCAGCAGCAGGATCATGCTGTGAGGTCAAGTGAAGCCCAGGAAAGAACAGCAGTAAAAAAGGCACTGCAAGAGGGCAAAGCGGTGGCAGCACCAGTGAAGTCAAAGCAGGCAAACGCTGTGACCACCTGAAGGATGTGCTTCTCTCAGCACTGCCTGAGGAGGGAAAGGGACATTCCTATAGAGCTGGGAGAGAGGTCTACCTCTTCCCCAGGACTCAACTCTGCACTGCAGATATATCCTCCTTGCAAAACAAAGTTTTGTGTTTCCACTGCTCACGTTGTGGGATAAAAGAGGACTTCTAGCTCTATACATATTAATTACAGCAAAACAGAGAAGATAAGCATCTTTTCCAGTGTTTACTGCACTCTTTCAAACCACCCATCCTACTGCCTCAAGAAACATTTGTTGCTGTAGGAATTAACAGGATGGAGAACGCCTCACTGATGAAGTATGCAAGACTGGAGAATATATACAATAAGCAGTGGAGAAATATATACAAAAAAATTTGAGCAGCAAAGTTGGTATCGTGTACACTTACAAACGCTCGGGAAAAAAAACTGTGATCTTTCTTGCAGACTTTTGTGTACATATCTTATATATCAATTCCAGTTTGCCTTGAAAATATTTTCCATTCTAATTCCTGCCTCTCCCTCTATGAATGCAGAGTCTCTAAATGGCATGCTTTGAGGAGATTTGGAGCACAGGGTCCCTGGGGAAGCTGTTGAGTAAAACATGGGCAATGGATGCAATTAATTTCCTCAATACAAAATCATTGGCAAGTTTAACTGGACTTCACAGCACAAATTATTTCATGGATGAGATGCTGTCATCACTGCCACGCAGCCGGAGTGCATGATCTACATGGCTCGCTCCTCCTCAAGCCCATCCAATTTAATCCTGCTTTAGTCCAGTCGGATAAGCACAGGCGAAGCTGTAACCTCATCACGCATGGAGTGCCAGCACTCCTCTGTTTGTGCAAAAGTCTTAATGAGGGTGCTAAGAGCCTGAGTGCTACACTCCTTAGCTGGCAGAGCCTGCTCCTGCCTCGCACAGCACAGCTGAGCCACACTCTCCCTGTGACTGCCCTTGCAGACGGCAGGAGCTACGTTCTCAAGGCGTGTTATGAGGTATTAGCCAGGCAGGCTCTAATTGACTTGTCTGGGAGCTGTGCTGATAAATCTTCACCCTTCGAAAACATACCCAATCTGCTTTGTATCTTCACAGGAGAAAAATGATGATAAAAAGCAGACACTGCAAAGCATTAAAGCAACACAGATCTGAAGAACTGCAGATTAGGGTACAAAATAAATGCATGGAGATCATACTTTAAGCTAAGAAGCAACAAAGCACCCCAACCAGCATTGTTGCATACGTTTGGTTTTGTACCACAGCTACTCATTCACTATTCACTAGTTCTTTAAACTACTACGTGACACTAGAAATTGTCTCCTGGGGAAATCTCGCTCCAAACCATCCTGGGATGGGCACAAGTCCTGGCAAGCTGTGAGGTGTACTTGTGCCAGCCCACAGGCATTTGGGAGAGGAAAGTTCTGGTGCTCTGCAAAGAAGCAGCCACTCTCTGACCCAGCCTCTGCTTCCCTTTGCCATTACAGCACTGGTAGGATACGAGCTCTGATCGTGACCTGAGAATAACACACAAAAAAACCCTTAAAAAAAAAAAATAAATAAAAGACAAAACTTAATTGAAAATTCTAGCATATAAAAGGCATCGGAAAAATCCAAAATGAATGTATTTTTCCCCCCTTCCTCCAAACAGTTCCCTCATCAGTGCAATCAGCTTGAGCCATCTCTAGGAAAGAAGAGCAGCACTAGAACTGCTTGTTTGCCTTGCCTTTGCATATCTATTTAAAAGACTGCACGCAGCAGCAGTTTTGTAAGACTCCCTCACAAACCTGTGTGGTCTTACATAGCCCAGTCACGCAATGCGCTTAAGGCCTCAGCTCCTCTTAAGTTCACTGTGTGCTAAGGGTCCAGTTAGTGAGACTATTTCTTCTGCACCAATACTTTTTCAGAGAGGGATGCTAAGCCTCATGAAACAAATATTGACAGTCTCTTTTGCTTTCAATAGAGGTTATAGCCAGCCATGTTAAAAACGTTGCAGGACCCTTGAAAATTTGGGACAGCAGAGCCAAAGGATTGTCCCAGATGCCCTTGACGTGTCCTGGATTACTCTGAGCACGGTTTGAGAGCTGTTTGCCACAGGCTAAAGGCCAGGCAGTAGTGAATAGTAGTTCTGCCCTAAGTGTGGCCAAGCAAACCATATAAACTTTATTTCTTCACTGCCTCAAAGCCTTCACTTCAAGCTGACCTTGAGTCCCACACAGGCAAATAACAACAACTAATGGAAAAGTACTCGCCTGGTCTCCCAGATCCCAGTGATTACAGTCACAGGCTCCCAAGGCTAGATCTACTCTGTGGAGTGAGCTGCAAATGTGCCATTTAACTCTACTGAAGAAGCGTAAAGAGGAAGAAACGAGATTTTAAATTGAGGTTCTGATTCAGCAAACTAGTTAAGCATGTGCTTTACCTTCTGCACCCTATGCAACCTAAAATATAAAGAATGATTTATGCAACCAATGGCTTCATCTGAAGCCCTTGCTCAGCCCTCACTTTCATTATTTCCTCCATAGCAGCCACTTCCACCTGAGCATAAGCCTCTCCCTTGTTCCCATTGCCAGTCTGAAAAATGCATCCATGGCGTACCTGATTTGCATATGTGCACTGACTTCATGCTTCCTTGAAGCCAGATCCTAACAAGGACGTATTCCCTTGCAATATGGCTAATCTTTTCACTCCCTGCAAGTATCTGGAGTGCCTAGGGACGACAGCAGCTGTGGGAAACCTGGCCAAGCAGTACAGCATGCGCTCCTGGCAGTTGTGTCCTTCCAGTGGGCAACGTGGACCATTTTCTCCCAGTGCTCCCCTTCAGTTTCCTTAACAGTACAAATGCACGTCTGCATGCGTGTCCAGTGTCAGGGAACGGTCTGTGAGATGGGAAAAGATGGTCTTCCAGCAGTCATCTGGCCTAAAGCTCTGTTTCCTGTTGATGACTGAAGGACATCAAGAAAAAAGGTGCCTGTGTTTAATCTGACAGAAGGGGAAGAGCCCAGGGATGGCTATAACTTGCCACATGATGTTGAACACCTCAGCAATGATTAGTCTTGTGAACACGTCCCATATTTGCTGTTTTGCCCTTCTCCTAAAGCTGTTATGTTTGCAGGTGCCTCATTACCAGAATATCTTGTCACCAAACATTTTTGGAAAAAACATCACCTGTTACTAAGGCGAAACCACATCTTTCCATCTTAAGCCACACAGGGACCTCTATGCATAAAGGTGCTCAGCTCTGCTCAGAGCTTGCCTGACAGTGTCTCCAAGTAGAGCAGTAGCAGCCTGTCTGCAGGGAAATTCCCCGAGTTCCTAACTGTTCTGAGTCTGAACTTGTAGAAATGGGAAGAAAAGCTAGAAAAACTCCTGAAGAGATATAATGCCTCAACATGCCTCCTTATAAACCTAAACGACAACCAAGAGAGGTGGTCAGTGCCGTGCTAAACAGGACAAATTCCCAGCTCTTCATGGCTACACACCAACATATCGACAGATACTTTAATCTGTTTTGAAAGCAGCCCTCCAAGGCAAGGAGCTGCAACTCATAATGCTATGTATGTCTGTACATGCCCACTGTACACAACATCCCCCTTTCACCCCCCCAAAATTTGCTGGCCAAAAAAATAAAAAAGAAAGAAAATCCTTATGTTTTACACACGTGTATACATGCACACACAGCTGCTGCCATGATATTCACATGGGGTTTTGTCTCAACTATTTCTGCATACTAAGTATATATCCAAACTGCATTTAGATTTTGAGTCCTGTTCACCTCTGAGAGCTTGGTGCCTTGAACAGTGTCAGATAAGCACACAAAGACAAAAGAGCATTTTCTATTGTTAGGTGCTCTAGGTAAACAAGAGCTAAGGCTCAGCCACTGGGAACACTACAGTTCCTTACTAAACCCCTTAGAGATATGAAGCACGAGACATTATAGTTTGCTGTTAGGTAAGCCATAGAAGCGCACCATAAACCAGCTGTGCACTCATGTAATGGGCTTCAGCTGATCTTATTTTCCTTCTTAAAAGACTTTTAATTCCCACCTTTTTCTTCCATTGTAGCAGTGATGAGCCAGCCAGTATGGAGGCACTTGCAATCTTTCAGTCTGCAGATAAAGTGCTCTTGTGCTACTACCAGACCTATGTGGATTTGGATCTCAGAGAACAGAAGTGGGCTAAATCTAAAACAGAAAAATATTTCTACGTCAAAAGAAATACAAACCGTCACTTAGCACGTAAATGGTGTCTTGTCATTCAGATTAAAACATAAATTAAATCTCTGCATCTCCCTTTGGAAAACCTGAAGTTGTATATGAATTGAATTCCAGTCTCCTAAATCCTGTGCCCACCCAATGGGAATATAAAATATCTTATACCTCCTCAGATCAATAAGCACTTTTGCTTCTTTTCTTATTCACAAATCAAACAAACAAATGAAAACTAGGACAGAAAGTGCCAACAAACTCCTGCAGGTAACTAATGGTAAGAAAGTTGCAGGCAAGAACAAATTGATTCATTCCAGTCTTATGGACAAGATTCATATCCCCAGTATCAGGCTGAGACAGGAACAGCACAGATCATGCTTTAGAAGTTCTTTTTCACTGACCTTAAAGGCAGCCTTCGTAACTAGCTCAAAGAGTGGTACCAGGGCATCCACCACAGTCAGACGCCCGCACTGTATCCTCCCGAAGCCACCAACATTATTTGCCCAGTCACAATTAGGGCACTAATTACATGCTACTGCTATTGACATCTCTGTTTAACTAAGATCTCCGTCTGTGTGGGTGAAGTCCTTTCCCCACTTTCACTTCCAGAGGCTTCAGTTTTGATTCACTTAAGCCTAAAACAAAACTTGAAATCTTCATAATTTGGGCTACAATTATGGAATTGTATGCGCAGGGCCAGGGGAAAGAAGGATGCGTAGCTCCAAGTTCTCAGTTATTTGTACACCTAATCACTTCTGGACAATTTAAAAGAGGCAAGGGTAAGGGTAGAGGCCTTGAGTTCAAATTGGAGATAAATAGTGGCATTATAACCACAATGGTTTAAGCACAGTCTAAGCAAAGTCTGGAGAGAAAGAAAAACTGTGTTTAATTAGACACATAGATAGCAGGGAAATACAGACAAGCTTTGGAATAGGCAAGCACTTCTTCCTTATTTAATAACAGTGGTAGTAACCTTAGTAACAACTTCAACAATGAGCAAGCACGCTTAAGAAATGATGGAAAATTGAGTAGGTATCAGGCATACAGAATTGTGCAAGTCTGCTGTATGATAAAGCTTCCCTCAGTATGAGAGCTTGTTTATAAAGAAAATTACATGGGCAGCAGGTTGAGTTTTTCCTAGGGCTATTTACAATACTCTTTTATTTTTTCTCCTTTCTTCTAAGCTTTTCAAAACTGTCAAATGAAAACAAAAGCCTGGCAATTAGCATACTTCAGAATTACATTAAGGGCCAGCTTTAAAATGCACAGCTGCCCCAGAGTGACTTTTTTCCCTGCCAGGTGGAAGACACTAGGCCAAGAACTAACCTCGAATATTCTGGGTCCTGGTGGCTGCAGCAAGGATTTACAGGAGATCGTGGTCTCAGCGCATCTGGGGACAGCAGTAACTTGTGGGTTTTCTTGTGTTTAATTTTGCCAAAGCCAAAGCTGCCTGGCATTGCCAGACTTCAAATTCAGAACCACAGAAGCACTCAACGCTGCAAACATAGTTTGTTTTCCTGACTCATCAGTAAAGTTGTGGCAGTCTTCTCCTTTGCCTGCTAATGAGAGAGGGCTGCCATGCCAGAACCTAAAGCAGATATTTTTCCCCCTCCAGTGTTCCCCACGTCTCTGTACAGCAGCATAAGCAACTCAAGGCTGTTTTTTCAGCACAAGGCCTGGAAACCTTGCCAGGCATTGAGACTCTGAACGCACTCTGGGTAAAAGGCTCCCTGCAGAGCTGCAGGGGACAGATCCTGCAGCAATGCACGATGCCTTTTTTGGGAACACCATCTTCCTAAGCAGCTGCTGTCTAGCAGCGGCTCAAACCACAACGTTTCTGACTAAAGCACAGCTCCGTACCCGCTGGTCTCTTGGTCCCCGCACAGCAGGGTTGCCAGACAGCCTGCGCACACTGGTGTTCCCAGTCTCTTAGTAAAGACATCCAACCAGGAGGCACTGGGGAGAGCATTGCTGTAGAGCTGCTGCCCTGTGCGAAGCTAAGAGCTCCTTGTCTCCTCTGCTTCCCACAGCGCCGTCAGACACCTGAAACTCTCATCTGAGGCTAAGAAATGCAAGTGGAATGCCAGCACCCATGGCAGCAGCTCTGTGGTGATGGGAGACTTTAGGGCACGGGGCATGAACCATGCATTAAGCAGGTGGGGAACACCAGCTTCTCCTTTGTATGTTGCCATCTTTATTCTTCTCATGACATTTTTCCCATATTTCCACAGTTTAGATCTCAAACGTCAGCTCTAAGACTGCAGAAAGCAAAGCGGCTCTAAAGCATCAATGTTCCTTCCAACACCTCAACAACCTCTTCGTGCTCTCATCCTTGTCAGCCTGCCCCCATCTCTCTGACTGCTCTCTTCCCAGTGCTTCTAGTGTTTACTGGTCTTGAAAAAGCCATGAGAACAGCTGACCTCATCAGCAGCTTCCTCAGAAAGTCAATTTGAGCTGGGCAACCATTTCTTCTAGCAACTCTCAAGCTCACACAGAAGAGACGAGAGGCAAAACAATGTCTTGAGTTGCTTCAGAATTCCAGCTATATGGCAAGAGAAATTTGCACAAGCTACCCCTATCTGCAGTGCAAGCAAGAAGTTTCTGCTGCAGCTCAAGTTCTTAGCTTTCCTCATTTCCACCCTACTATTCAAGAATAAGCAGAAATATCACTTGTGTAGGGGCTGAAAAAGCCACTGCTTGCAGCTGGGCTTATGGCACTAGTGGCTAGCAGAAAGGAAGGGCTGGTGCCATGCCTGCTCTTCTTGCACTCTGCTTCCTGACTGCTGATGCAGGGAGAATGCTGGGCTAAATGCTCCAGTACCATTGTTCTTCAATCTACAGTGCCTGCAGAAGAAAATCTACTTAGAGGCTTTTCACTGAACAACAAACAAACAGAAACCCCTCTCTAGCAGCTTTTGAGTGCTCTCATCCTGAAGCATTCCGGTGATAATACAGGTTTTTATAAAGCTGCAGCTATAGAACACCATTTCCAGTGACCCCTGAACAAAGATGAGTTGGCGCAGGAATAACAACCTCAAGCACTCGTTTACTGCCCTTTGAACACGGTCTGAACATCAGACTGTGGTCATCCTATTAAAAGATGAAGAAATGAATATACTTTCTCCTTATCCCCTGGTCACCCTTCGCTTCCTCCCAGAACTTCAGCGTAACAATGGCCATCCTCACTGATTTTAGGTTCCCAAGGAGTACTGCTGGAGCTCAGTATCCACAAGGAGGACTCGTGGTAACTTTCTTACCATACGCAGGTCATGATAGCCCTTAGTTTTTGACATTCTTTACAAGGAGAACTCATAAAATAATCTTTATACTAACACCCAGGGCATACAGTATAAATAAAATCCATTATCTCACACACGGAATGGGTATCGCAGTCAGAAAGCGACCGGGACCAGTGGGAACAACAGACAAGGGAGCCTTCAGGCTGAAATGTTCGACCTGCTGCAGCCCCTGACATGAATGACAATGTGTGCAGAAAGCAGCTTTGCCGGAGAGCAGAGCAGCCGCACCGCGGATGGAAAGCCACAGCACAGCCAGGAAAGGAAACATGAATTGTCATGCTACTCCAAGTGTGTGCTCTCTGCTTTATATGCACAAATGAATCCTCTCAGAAAATGACATCTGTCTGAATTCATTTAAACAATCGACTCATTAAATTCTTGAAAATATATAAGAACAAATACGTGGACATCCTAGATATGCAAAGAGACTACTTATTTTTTTTCCTAGCTTTCCTTACTCTTCACATGTGATGCTGTGACTTGAATAAACTCTACATAAATTTTGCATACAAAAAAATTGCAACTTTTTTTTTTTTTTTAAAGAAAGAAAGAGTCAACCTCCCTGGCAGAACTTCAGCACCATTACTCAGAATGATTAGTTTGGCCACTGGAGGGCTCCAATATTGTTCCATAAAAGTAAAAGAAAGTTTACTCGGAAGGATAAATACGTAACAAACAGCCTGGGCAATAAAGTTCAAACATAATTTGCAATCTGAACCAAGACCTGCAGTTTGCAAGTATTCTGTAAGAGTCAGAGCTAGTATGACTGTTGCTTTGCTCGTGTAGCACAGAGAGAGCTGAAGGAGAATGATTTTCTTACAGTTTGGGTACGTCTGCTTCCTCAAGTACAGCACCTATTAAAATGATTTTTTTATGCAGTAATGAAATGATTAGCTGTCTGCAAAAAAGCCAAAACCATAGGTTTCATTGGTACATGTCAGTAAATATCCCTCTGCACGAGCGCCCAGCGCTGCCGAGTGCAACTCAAGTACATTTTCCGTCCCTCCCATGACTGGAGCCTTCTTGATGAAAGCTTCCCAAGATAAATCACGCAATTAGTAACTGTGAGCACATGGAGGAGAGCCTGCTATAAAAAGTCCTTGAATGTTTTTTCTTTCTTGGATAAGCCACGGCTGGAAGTTTCATTTTCTAGGAGGATTTATATGTTCATGTATATAGAGTCAAGGAATAACTGGCTTGAAAACTTGATGGGTATTTTCCAGTGACATGGCAGCCAAGATTTTATCAGAAAAATGTATGTGGTACTGCAGAAGCCAGTATGGGCACCGATGTCAGCTGATAAGCTAATGACTGCAGCTTATCAGCTGATAAGCTAATGACTGCAATGCTCCAGTTAAGGATAAAACAAAAGCTAGTTCAGTGAAGGAGCATGAGAAAAAGTATTTCAAGCATCCCATTACCCACAAACGTACAGAAGGAAGCAAAATATCAGGTAGGGGGAATTAATCCCGAGCTGAGTTCCTGAAAGCTGGAAGTTCCACATGGAGCCCAATTTTATAACTGAGTTAAGCACTCATGGAAAGGGGGTACTAGGATAAGCCCAACAGAGCACTGTTCTTGTCTCGGATAGTACTAGCTTGGGCCAATGCACAAAACACTGTGGTTTGCTGGCGCCTTGCTCTGCACACACTATTTTTTCCGCTTCTTCAACGTAAAGGGAAAAAGGAAAAAATAGCTTGCTGAAAATATCCCTGCTGCGCTCCTGTAGCCCCTTCCTCCAGCACATCACATGTTAATGCCAATCTGCTGGGAGACTGCAATTCGAACATAATGAGATATTAATGAGCTTTGCACATGTCCCCAGTCGCAACAGTTCCCTCTGCCCGCTCACTCCCCACAGCCCTAACAGAGATGCTCCTCTTGTCTTCCTGACACTGCACTTGTGTCTCCCCGCACCTCCCCCCCGCAAACCCCACTGCACCACTCACCTTAAGCTGCCAGCACTAAAGAGCACCAAATGGGCTGGCACTCTCTTGTTTCCTGGCCTAATGGATGCTTGTTTAAACACTGGAGCTGTTTGCATTGCTGCGGCTCACTGCATGTTAAACACAGTCCTCTGAAACCCTACGCCAATCCAATAAAGGTATCAGCAGTTCAGCGTGGGGAGGCAATTACCATGAAGTCCCAAGTGTGCCTTCTAAGCTCAAGGAAGGAAAATTTGATCGAACAACTAAAAGCAAAATCTGATTCGGTTCAGCATCACGTGGAGGACACAAGGTTTAACTGCAGCCAGGCCTATGGAGGGCAAGAGGAAATCAATGGGCGAGCTGGGGAGAGCAACTGCACGTTGTGAAGAGGGCTTTAAGCTGGCCTGTTAGCAATGCTCTCTGCTGCCTTCAGAGCCACTTCCCTCCCCTTTCTTCTGTGTGCCAAGGTGTGCTGGCTTTCCTTCTGCTTTTTTAATGATATGCTACCAATTTCTTTTCACCCTTCATCAGTTCTTGAAACAATTCTCTTTCTGGGAAAGGTCCTTTCCCTGTGCAAAGTCATTGTCATATCAAAGGGGAAGTGTTACACAGGAACAGCGATGAGAGGGGGCTGATGGTAACCAAAAAAAGATCTGTGCTTCATCGAGAGATGAAATAAATCCAAACCTCAGACTAATGACAGTCAATATTTCAATGGATCAGCTTTTTACCTGGGCGAGGGCAGAAAATCAAGGGAGGAAGAAGCTGTATTTCAGTTCATTTAATCCACAGAAACAAAGCCTCTTTAAAATGTTCTGCTTCCTCTGCTTTTAAGTGAGAGATAAGGAGATGGGGGAAGGGAGGGAATGTTTCCATTTTATTCTTTTTTCTTTTTTTTTTTTAAATTTTAAGCAGAGTCTAAGATGGCCTCACTCCAAGGGCAGCTTCACAAGGCTGTGGAAAGTTCTCCAAGCACTCGCCACGGCCATATAGGGGGGGTTGCCACGCCATATCAGACTGCTGGGGCACGAGGCCCCATGCCCCTGGCCATGCCCCACACGGGCTGCTGTCCCCTTTCCATTTCCATAGTGCTGGGATCATGCTCACAGGTAGGCAGCCTCATAGAAGGGAAATCTGCCCCCCAGGAGCAGAATCCTGATCTGCAGGCCAAGCTCACCCCTGTACCGAGGTGGCAGGCAGGGCAAAGCTGAGGCTTGCCTGCATCAGAGCCAGCTGTGCCGCACCAGCACGGGACGGCCAGCACATGGCTAATGGGCTTAGAGATCAAGCTGTGCTTTCCCAGCAAAGCCCCCACAGGTCAGACACATGGGGGATCTGAGCAGTGTGGGCTGAAAGGCTGGGAGGCCAGCGCTGACTGATTACTGGGGATAAGTGTCACCTGGCTGCTGTCACTCCAGGACACATCGCTGTTCTCAGCACTGGAATGAGTAGGGCAGTCAAAGGAAGCACTGTCTAATTTTACAAAAGGGCATGTGAGGGGAGAGATTGTTTCCTTATTTGTTTTTACAAAGCAGGAAAACAACCGGCGGGGAGAGGATGGAGTTAACCCCAGGATCTTGCCTTCCGCACACTGCTGAGCCCCCACGGGCTCCAAACTCCAGGCAGGCAGCAGGATGCCAGAAGGGCCTGAGCACGGCTGGTGAGAGCAGCTGCCTGGGGAGCTCTGACAGGAACCAGGGGCGTTCAGCCTGAGGGCGAATGTTGGGAAACGGCTTTTTTTCTTTTTTTTTTTTTAATAAAGAAGGCTGGGGGAGAGGAGGGCACGCACAGTAACTTTCCAATTTCCAGCTTTATAGCAAAATATAAACAAGCAAGCAAACAGCAGTTGTTTTTGTTGGCATTCCTTGCCAGGGCTGAGGGAGGATGAGCTGGAGACATCATGTCTAGGTAAAGGGGGAATCCCTCCAAACACTCTGCTGCCACTGGGGCTTTGACCCTGGGAATGTAATTTCCACAGGAAAGCACCTTACAAGAAGAGTTGCTGCTAAGGCAGGGCAAAGAGTATCAGCCTCGAGGGAAGAGCAAGGCAGCAGCCAGCGCCAACCAGAACCAAAACAAACAAGAACCAGGCTGCCTTGAAAGCATCAGCTCCTGAGGGCCTTGAGAGACTCTTGTCATGTTACGACTTCTTTCCTCTCTTGAAACTGAGAGCGCTGCTTCTCTTAAGAGCTTAAGCCCACTCACTTCCTCACCAGTGGGAAGTGCAGTGCTTTCCCGATGCAACTGGGGAAGGATGTGGCTCTCAAAATCATTAGCCTGTGCAGAATCCAGCCTTTAATTTGAACTAAACAAAACAGAAAAATACAGCCCTTGCAACTTCAGGGATAACTTTCCAAACACAACCCACTGCTGTGCTGTGTTTCTGAGTCTGCAGGCAGGCTGCTCCTGTTGTTCCCAAGAAGCTGCACAGCGAAATCAATAAGACTCATTAATGATAATCAGTACCCTATGGGCGCAGCAAAACTGACAAGAATCCTGCCAGGTTTGTCCTTCTGCTGCTACTTGGGGAAGCTCTGACTGACAGGAAAGGTAGATTTCCCACTTGCCTGAACGCAGTAGTGAGAGGAAGCTGCAGACGAGTCCTGCAGGAGGGTGCAACCACAATTCATCCCACAAAGATCAGCACTTGCTACAGTCAGAGAAGAGCTTTGCACCCTCACCATCACCTGCACAGAAGACAAGGTTTTCTCTTTCTTTTTTTATATCATGATTTACCACTCAGAACAGCATAAGCTTTCCTGCTTCCTGAACCCACCAAGTTGACGGGCCAACAAGCTGCAGGTCCTGACACCAGCCATGCCCTCAGCTTTGAGATGAACTGGGAGCTGTATCACAAGCTTTTACATAATATGAGGTATTCCAGGTGCTATTTTCACTCTCTTAACTCCGGCACAGTAACTAGAGAGTCTGCTACCTCTTGTCCTCCCATCTGGAGGTGAACCACCACTCAGCACTGAAGAGATATTTTGGGACTCTAGTAAGGGACTGAATGGACCCTTCCAGTTTCTTCAAGGTCTGCTTCCACCCAGCTCTCCTCATACTCTGTGGACTTCCAGTTTTTTACTTGCTCCCTTCAAACCAGAGTCTCCTTGGACACCAAGCCCTGGCTGCCACCACACTTGTTTTCAGATATGGACCAGCACAAGAAAGAAAACAGATGTATAGACAGGGCTACTGCAGATTAACCTCCATGGGAAGTTTAATTTCAGGTTGGAACTGTTACCTTACTATTGAGGTCAGTTTCTCAGAGGC